>NC_134709.1:78919955-79232705 GCF_043290135.1 Rhipicephalus microplus | reverse complement strand
AACAAAATTTTTTTCTACTCTGACACAAAATGAATAAGTTATTATTACGTCAATTTATTAATTTATTGCTATACATAGTCTCGCATTACCAACAAAACATCAAAACTATCCAAGCTTGAACTTTCAACTTTTGAACTTTTAGATAATCACCCCTCAGATCCTTCTCTACGATTCTATGGAGATAACCCTTTTTTTTTGTCGGGGAGTCTACAGGAGAGCAGTGAATTGTGCTGATACTCCTGCTTACCAGTTCGATAGAAACGGACAATTCTTTATCTGTAATTCAGAGCTATCATGGTACATTTTATATACAATTTATGTCTGTTATTTCTTAGTGATCAATAACTTCATAAGCCAGGCATGAAATGAAAAAAATTCAATAAGTAATACATTTTACAGGCATGTTTTTGTTTGGGGCGCCATATGTGAAATAAAGTTGAGTTGTTCCGTGTCATCTCTATAATTTATCAAGTGTGGCGCCACTGATCATTAAAAAGACGGTTTACTAGGTATGAATTATTTCTCCAGGCTTGAATGTTTAGTCTAATGGTTAAGTCTGGTCACCGCAACAAACCAACAACAATTGTAATAATCGCACAAATTTACCCATAAAAAGAACGATGAGTAGTATGTTAAGCAGCCATGGTTCAACTAAAAGTTCCATAATGAGGTGCTCTTCATTGATCACCGTAGACGTTCATAGTTGTACACACAGCCGCTTTGTGAGCCCTCATCATTTCCACACTCATGCTCATGTCTTCATGCTGCTATGCTCCACGTGTGTGAGAGAGAAAGGAATAAGTTCTCGTATAACATACAGAGAAGTGTAACGCTGCTGGCGGGCTTCACTCATAGCGGAACATGCGCCGGATTAGAACGATTGCTTTTCCGAAGAGCCATTTAGTGGGTGCTTCCACAACTAGCGAGGCTACCATGACGGACAAGGGATAGGCTCGGACCATAAGCAATTTTACATCTGAAAGAGAAGCGCTTGGTTATGTGTACTTTGCAATTGCACTATGTCAACTGCTTTAAGTGGTCGTACCAGGGAAGGGGGAAAGGGGAAGTGATTTTCAATGCAAAGAGGAGACAAGTGAGCCCCGTAACTGTTTCTCAGAAGGAGGACACCTCAACACTAGATTACGAGGTATGGGGGTATAGAAGAGATTAAAAGGATAGGATTAAAAGGTAAAAAGTAAGATAAAGAGGAAGGAGAGGACGAGGCGCAGGGACAGCAAACGATGGACATAAGGAGAAAACAGGAAAAACGGACACGGTTGCAGGAGCCCGAGGACGGGGCATCACAGGCGAGAGCTCTTGTCGGCGACAGGAGATGGCGTAGGGCTAATCCAGTCGGCCAGAGCTACGCTGTCATCGTCGTCGTCGTAGGCCAGCGTCAGGATGTGGCGTAGGACCAACCCAGTCGGCCAGAGCTGCACGGTCATCGGAGATCGCGAGGGCGCAACCGGTCAGCACGAATCCAGCGAGTGAGTCGGTCGTTCCAAGCGACAAACCAGTTCGGAAATTTGTCTCCGTAATCCACCGAAGTACTACGCGTTTGTCGCGCGTCCTCCGAACGGTTGGTTGCCTGGCGTGTATTATTCAACGTGCATTTCTTCACCGTTCAGTTGCTGCGGTGCGACTGTGTTCTTTCGTGTTTACGAACCACCACCAGATGTTGCGCAATAAAAAGAATGGAACAAAAGCAGGCTATACATACCCGCGTCCCACTCGGCTGCCTAAATTCATCCCCCATTACGACAGAAACACCGATACGAAAGCGTGAGCGACCCTATAAACTATATTCGACGAGGACACGGGTCAGGAGGAAAATAGAAACACGGGTGTGTGCTGGCATAATGATAGATTACAAGCGGTAGACGCATTTCTCTTTCATTAATCAGCAGATATGCAAATCGTTACAAAGTAATTTCACGTGCCAGTAGCGTGACCAGAAAATATTTAGGAAAGGTGGGGGCTGGTGGGGGTGGTGATTGCGACCATACTTTATGTGTGCTTGTTAGTGCGTCTGTATTTGTGTCTGTTTGAACATACAAAAATGAAACATGCAAAAATGAAAAGCTTCCTTGCGGAAGAGTAGGGTGAATACTACCTCCTTCCCTCTCCTTCCGAAGGCTACATCAGCTCTACGTAGAACAGGGTCTTCGGAAGTTTGTGCTGCAGAAAGCGGTTTTTTACCACACATGTGGCTTCTTATGCTGTGCTATTAAAAACAACTATTAAAATTTTTAAAGCAGCAGCACCTGTTCTTGACACGTGTCAGTGTGCGGAAAAGTTTCACGTGCGATTTATCTAGCACTTCCGCACCTTGATGTTATACGCATGTGCGATAAGTTAGCCGTATATATAGAAGAGTATACACATTCTTTTGTTTCGTACTCATTCTATTCTCGAATTTGTTACGTTATTATTATTTAGGACATGACGTTTTAGGTAACGCGTTTGACGACATGCGAGGCTATTTTTTTTTTTAGCGAAAACAGGATAAAATCACGTTCCTAAGTATAGAAAAAGTAACATAGGTCGTGTTTACTGATATGATGCCAATAAAACATTCAATCCAACAAAAGCAAAACGTTCTCTCAACGGAAACTCGAACGTTCGATGTAAAATTGCGCGCTCACAGAATACGTTACCAGGAACGTACAGGTTGTGTTCAAAAGCTTCAATTCCTTGCTGCCGTAGAATTACATAACGTTGTGTCAAAAGACAAAGACATAACGCTGCCAAATCAGGTACGATTAAGCCTTTGTAATGGGGCCACACCCGCCAAGAAATGCATGTCCAATTACTTCATTGGCTGTCATTCTGGCCAATCTTCAGCAACCTATGTGGGGGTCACAGACCCAGATCATATTTGGTCGCTTCCATTCGCGGAAACACGCCATCATAACCTCACAATAAAAATGTCAATTTCAAATGCGGACCATTTCTAAGTAAATCCATGTCGCGGATCCGTCGTCAGCGGTGCCGTCCACACCCCGATTGCGCATGTTCAAGTCTTGTGCCGGCCCAGGAAGACACCCGCCAGAAGCCAATAAAGGATAAGGCACCATCAGGCGTTGAACAAGCCGGGCATGCGCAGTAGGTGTACTGACCTCTCCCAGCGTACTCTTCTTCCTCGAACGTGATTGATTGGTATGTGAGGTTTAACGTCCCAAAACCACTATATGATTATGAGAGACGCCGTAATAGAGGGCTCCGGAAATTTCGGCCGCCTGGGGTTCTTTAACGTGCACCCAAAACTGAGTACGCGGGCCTACAACACTTCCACCTCCATCGGAAATGCAGCCACTGCAGCCGGGATTTGATCCCGCCACCTGTGGGTCAGCCGCCGAGTACCTTGGCCACTAGATCACCGCGGCGGGGCGCTTTCGAACACGGGCGATGTGTATATATAAGCGGTGGAGCGCGCGTTCGTAATTCAGTCAAGGGTGTCTTTAGTTTGTTTTCGCTTCACTTGACGCTTTGCTTGACTCGAGTAGATGCGATGAACGGAACAGTACCTTCAACCTGTCGTTGGTCACAACCCATCATCAGCGTTCCACCACTCGTTTAAGGCAACGCTTCTCCTTCGTTCAATAAATAGGAATAATAAGGACGAAACAACAATGCAGCATTCCCAAAGCATAACCAATTATGCAGCATTCACGCGATACTCGCCCTCTGTGAAGCATTTACTCGAGTTTCCTGTGATAAACACTGTTCGAAAGAAAAGCCAATGTAAGCGCTAGTACAAGGTTACGGTAAAAGTGTACGATGCCGCTTTTTGATTTTTTTTTTCGTGATGTAAATCGAGAGAAACGAAAAAGCGGACGTGTTCACTCACTTCAAGCCCGAGGCAAATTGCTTTTTTTTCGGTCCTCTATGAACGAAGCACCACTGTAGATATCATCCTGATTACTACTTTTCATTCTGTTATTTTGCAGTCCCCGTAATTTGATCTCGTTTCTCGATTTGAAGTGAGTCAGTGCTTTTACGTGCACGTTCCTGCTCTTTCCAGTGAAAAATTAAAAAAATGAAAGTTTTAGGAGACATTGAGGAGAGACGAATAATTTGCGCGATATATTACAAGCAGACGTGTTGTAATAACGCGTGCCTTAGTGGTGTACGTCTTTATTTTTCTTGCGTGTTCATAAAAAAGGTTTCATTAGTGTGGGCAGACGGCCGAACGTTTCTTGGTGAAAGAAAAGTGGATTGCTTGGTCTTTCGTAACTTGATCAAAACAAACACAACGAAACATGTGATTTCGTTTGTGTCATGCGTTTTTTTATTTTTTTCACTCAGAGGTTGCCTACTCTGGTGGCTTCAGACTTCGACAGATTTGGGTGCACGTTAAAGAACCCCAGCTGGTCAAAATTTTCGGAGCCCTCTACTACGGTGTCTCTCATAATCATATGGTGGTTTTGGGACGTTAAACCCCGCATATGAATCAATCAATCAGACTTCGACAGGCGCTAATATAGTACGAATATGCGCATGCGCTGAAATTTGGGCATGTTCTCAGAGGAAAAAAGAAAGATTACGAAAATTTTAGCAAGAACAACAACTAATATTCATCTTCGATTACGCGAGCTTGCACTACCAAGTAAACTTGTCTGTCAGTTCTCATTATTAAAAGTAAGGAAGCGAGCCGTAAGATTTACCCTTATTACTTAAGCAAACTTGAGATTTTATTGAGCTCGGCCTCAAGCTACCGACTTCTTATGCCGCTGAAAAACTTAAGAACGATATTTAAAGCTCTTAAAAAGTTCCAGTAGAGAAGCGCTAATCAAACTTAGTACTGTTCCGGCTATAGTGGCTGAATATACCTTGCTTTGAGGATCACACTCCTGTTTAAATTCTCAATATGTAAGTCAGTGCTACGTTCTAATTTTAGTTTATTCATCACTGGCTATATTAACTACAGACATTTTTAAATACCCCCAACCTAAATTGGTGTGTTAGTACACTGCAGTATGTTAAGAAGAAACTTCTGTTTAGGTGATTCCTGAACAATGCTCATTCTCTGTGCTTGTTTATCATAGACCTAAAGATTACTGTAATGAACCCCAGATAAACTTCAATATCCTTCTTGTTGGGCTATCTTGGTGTGTGCAAATGAACATGCGGAACATTTGCCGTCATCAGAATTGTTTCTCAGTGAAGAGTCGCAGCAGCTGCTCCATATATCTTCGTTGGTGAAATCATCAGTAAAGTCTCGTTTGTACTCAAGATTTGTTTTAGTTTTCGTGTGAAAGCGATGTGATGTCTTGTTATAATGAGATTGCGCCTATAATTAGAATGCTCTAGAAATACATTACGCTATCTTTTCGACATGAATGTGCGCCATATTGACATTTTTGTTTTACTTTGGAGAAAACAGAGTCTACGCTTTCATTTGGAGATGCCGATATTTTGCGTGCTCATTGATAGTTCCTTTTGTCGTGATAAAGAGGCACTGTTACACACTTTTTCACTATCTGTTATAGTATTTTTTATTTGTTATCACAAAGTTATGTCTAATAATTCTAGTCACTGCGTGTATCTTTATAGGTCACGAAATTTTAATAAAATTCTCTGCAATAGTCCTGCTATTTGCCCACTTGTCAGACGTAGAATTTTAATTTTTATTTCTCTTGATTATTTTGGTGCTTTTTCGGTCTCGTCATGCAGCTGAAGTTCTCTGAGCATTTTTCTAACTTGCGCTTCTTCCTTCATTACAATTAGCGTTATTATTGTTTGTTCCTAAATCACTGAGTTGCGTAATGAATGACGTTAACTCTTTTGTTACCACCCGAAGATGGTTGTGTTTCATGTCTCATGAAAATTGTTTTTGCCAGTTTGAAAAGTACTGCATCACTTATCACAGCACAGCAAACTTTGCACAATGAAATGCTCTTTCCAAAAAGTATATGTTGTAGAGCAACAAAAACATTTTAGAATGAATAAAAATGCGAAGAGTGTAAAATTTTGAGTTACCAGATGGTAAACAGTGCAATAAAAAGCACTATATATGAAAAAAATGTTCGGAACAAAGAAAGTTTAGAATATACATTTTGTGTATAAATGAGACAGTAACAGTGTAAAAAAATAATGAATGTTTTACAAAATGTTCCTCTTCACACAGACAAAAAAATCGGAATTAAGGCGCTGCTCCGTGGCTCGTGCCATGCGGTGAGGCATGCATAGTTTTTCGTGAGACACAAGTGTACTCATACACATTCCTCAGTAAATTTTGCTGACTTGGGATAAAGAGACTCCAGGTGTTCCAGTATAGATGCATACCCATGGTGTGAATAATTCCTGTATAAATGAAGTGTCCAATGAGCTTTATTTCATCTAGCGTCACATCTTTCCATGGCCCACATCACTTCGTATAAGTTAGCATAACCAGATGTGCATCCAAGCATATTATTTTTTTCGTTTTTGCACATATCGTTTTTAAAAGAAGGATAATATCGCGTGCAGTTCTAAACGGTTTCGCACTGCTCCGAAGTCAGGGCCAAGATGTGCTCCGGGAGCCTCCTTGTAGTTAGGCGAAGCTCTGCAGCCAGCACCAGCACACCGCACATCAGTGAAGTGTGGACCACGCACGTAGCCAGAGTAGCTATAAGATTGTACACAAAGGTCAGAAGCTATACGCAGTTGTGGCGGAGAAGACAACTTGAGCATGTATACAACAGAAACCCGTGAACGGCTACGGATGTCTGAGGCTGACGCAAAACATCGTCGTCACAAAACTTGAAGCTGAGGTGCTGTCATCTTCGAACTCTAAGCTCGTCCTCACTCAATTCAGGTGGGGTAACAAGAGATTTTCGATGAGCGAATGAGTATTGGAGCGCTGGTGCGCACCCATGCGCGCGTGACGGCGTCATAGGAGCTACTAGTGACACTAGATGTAAACTTTGTGTCTGATATAACAATGCAAGCAAAACTAAAGTTGCTAAACTAAACTGTCATAGAAGGCCACTTCAACACTTTAGACACGCAGTGGACCTTCGCAAATATTTTTTGTAGAACAAATTTTCCCTGTCTTCTAGGAACAGCTCTGTATCAGCTATCTGGCACATTATTATGCCAGTTATTACTGTTTAACATTGTCCAACTGCGAAGCTGACACTTAAGAACAATATTCGGCTTGCAAAGATTCCTTTCATTACAGAACTTCAATGTTACTGTACCATAATCATGAGGGGCACGCACTTCTGTCAAGTTCGCCAGCGTAGTGTCTTTTTCGAACAAAATACGCACATTGGTTAGCAGAAACTTCTGTGAAAAATCACATTGTTGCCGAAACAAAGAAATTCAAATCGATCCTGAAAGTTTAGTGCCTGAACGAACTACTAGAAATTGCTGGGGGCACGAGAAACAAATATAACATGGCAAAATCAACGATCCAAAAGCGTCAATCACCGGGGATCAATTTGAATAGGCATGGTAACGAAACAGTTAATTGAGAAATTTCAGTTACTACATTTGTCTGCACTTCACTGGTAAATGTAAATGAAACCACATAAAATATTGAAAGCATCTCATACATGTAGGGCTTATTGACTGTTATTTTTTCTTCATTTTGTGTTTGTTGTTCCTCTAAATTGGAATATAATTGTCATACTCTCACTTTTGATTTTCTTTTGTGTTTGCTTTTTGTATCGCAAGCTCCATCTTTCTTGTTGGGTATAATTTTCGTTTTTTTTTCTTCACTATTCGTTTATTTCTCTCCTATTGGATTTTCTTTCCTTTTCCTTTTGATCATTTCCCCTCTTTTTTATCGAAACAAAATTTAAGAATTGGTCACACAGTATTGGCAATCCTTTCCAATTCATTGTTACGAAAAAAATTAAAAACCACAACAACATACACTCATAGATAAAGTCGTCCATCAGTGAAGCCCAAAAGTTCTCATTTAGCCAGGACAAGCACGTAACCTTTACGCTCGATTTCAATTTAGTTTGCTCAGTAGGAGTTACATGTTCGAAAAAAAAGTTGTAGCACATGCATTGCTTTGCATTTCTACTTTTCGGTCATTTCAATTTCTAAACATCTCATACAGCTTCGAGCTCAATAGCCAGCTTCTCGGAGCTGATGCCTCTCGTCCCATAAATATCAGGCAGTTAGGAAAGTTTGCAGAACGCGAATGAAACGAACATGTCTTCACGTTCACTACCTTCAATTAATATCAATCGCCCCCTACTCCTTGTTTGCGACTATTAAAAGCAGTATTCGCATTTCCGTCTTTCACTTTGCTTTTTTTGTTTACTTTCAGAAGCTTGTGCTATTGAAATCAAATAGAGCGCATTTCGTGTGTTAGTACAAATCACTATACAAAGTAATCATACAGGAAGTTTATACAGCTCTAAATATTTGGGGAACCTTTCCTCAAGGACAACCAATAAAAATTACCTTCATTAGCCTTACCTGTAATGTTACTGCAAAACTTGTGTTCTAGTAGAACTACAGAAAACAATTATGCATAACAGAAAAATAGGTAACACAATTTTGAACAGTGGATATGAACCCACGAAGTAACTTGCTGTTTTAGGTACACCTATAGGCCCTCTTCAAACGTGTAAAGTTAGCTTTCCTGCTATCCTGTTGGAGCAACTAAAGGCGGTTTGTCATTTAGTGAAAATATCCTGTTCAAGCGCAGTTTACTTACGCCATGACGTATACAATGTCGAGTCACCTCTCTTGATAAAAACACTCATAATTAGCAACATGTTCAACATGTCCAGCATGATCAACCATGACCACGTCTCCACTAGAAGCACAGCAGGTGCCGCTATTACTTGTTTACTCATCGAGTTAAGATAAGTGAACTTGCATATTATGAAAAGGGTCCATAGAAGTGTTGTGTTGATTGTAAGACGCTAATGAGCTTCAAATATGTAAAGCAGAAACATAAGCCGCATCTGTCCCATCATCTCCAATAGCAATCGAATAGCATCTCGAATAGATGTTCAGAATATATTTCTCTAATTGCGAATGTCCTTATTTATATTGGCGTTTTTTTTCTTGCTGTCATTCTTATTTGTTTGGTATTTTCATAATATTCACTCTGTATAGACCTTCCTTGTTTTCATTCCTCAAAGCAGCTTACCTCTGATCAGGGCTGCCGTTGGTGCCTACTTTGCGCCAAATTTGCTACCTCTTGATCCGTCTGACACGGAAAATTTTCTGTTGGAGCCATGGCTAATTCCTGGCTGCTTTTAAATCTCTTGTCTTACTTATACGAAATAGATTAATTTATCCTTCAGTAGCAAGGACTGTGTTCACAATAGCGCTGCTGTTCGATCTGGGTAAAAATTTGACGATGATATTAACTGACATTGCTACTTTGCGTATACAGTCAGCTCGAGTTCTGGCGTCTTTTCAATTCCATCTAACGACAACCCTGCATCTGATATGAGCGTCCAGCATGTCGATTTGTTCGAATACAGCGAGCGAAATACAGTTCTACTGGTGCCCTAGCTACAGGAGGCTGGCACTTTCTGGAGCCCTCGCAGATATTTCTCGAACGCAAACACCGCTACAGAGCCGGCCTAGCGAGCGCGCCGTAATTCATGCATATTCAGCGAGCTTTCGCGGCACCCCTGGCTATCGAGGTTTTGCGCCTTCCCCTAGAACAGTAGGGAGTTGGCAGTATTATTCCTTAAGAGTAATTAGGTTATGTTAGAGATGTACTTCGGTTAAAGAAATGGTGTTACATTAACATTACCCTTAAAAATTATGACAATTTATCTAGAGGATTGTGCGCAAAGTTGATCACCTGTTCATGTATTCATATATTATTTATTTACAGTGCTTATGCTAGGATAATCCCGAAATCTTTGTTCAACTTTCCAGACTTGACGCTGTGCCATCCCATAACTCGTTTTTTATATTGTTTTCATTTCACCAATTCGCTTATGCCTAAAAAAGAAATAGCGGGCATGCTACATTGTAGTAAGAAGTAACTGAGAAAGTATCAGTCATTCTTCTCAAATTACTCACTTTAATAAAGGCATTGTATCGAGCTAATACCCTAATTAGTGTAATCTTGGGAATGTAATTGCTACAAAGTCAGCAACAAACAGAACAACTGAATTTCGCTAAAATATTTATTTTTCGTCCACCGGACATCAATAAGTAAGTTTTCTTCTAAAGTAATTAATTTACAGCAATCTGTCGTCAAGTTGGTCAGCCATGCTGGACAGCTCACATCCATTTTTTTGTACAGTAAATTATTTACAGGACCCTGTGTCGAATAGGACAGCCATTCTGGATAGCTCACATCCATGTATACGTTAGCACTCAAGCAAGCCCGCGACGGGGAGTTGAGGCAAGGCATTCGCGTTTGCCCGAAGGAGGCAAGGAGACCAAACTCTACATGGCGTTAAGCCTTGCCGGGTATTCCATAAAGTTTTATTCATCCATCTATTGACTGCAGTACATTACTTCTACCACATATGCTGTTGATTTAATGCTGTAAGGAAAGATGAATAGCTGCTTGGCAATTTTCTAGAAATAGTGTGCCGTTCTTACAGCCAATGAAATCAGCTATCCGCACTACTTCTGGCTGATGTACTTATCCATAATCACAATTTGACCTTCTATGCATGTTCTCTCAAATGAGAGAAACAATGACAACTGAGCAGCTTATTAATCACTGCAGGTGCTTTAACACATAAGAACCCGCAATAACGCTGGGTTTCGTTATTTTCAGACATTTCTATCAAGTTTTCAAATGACTCTCCATTTCGATTATTTCTTTTAGTATAACTAGACACTGTATTGCTCGATGACATGCTGGACGCGATGCTGTGGCCACGCCAGTTGGAAGTTCTACAGTTGCAGAAGCGTAATTTCATGGGATGGAGAGAGCGAGTGGTGGAGGGGGTGGCAAAGGAAAGTAATTTGCATATTAGGACACCAAAGATGGCACAATTTATCACACGTATGAAGCATACTGTACAGATTTAATTATTTGCCATGAAGTCTAGAGGTGTTCGAGTATATCGCATAATAAATGTGCTTTCCGAATCGGATATTCCACGAACTGTTCAACTCACGAAATTTCGAATATTGGCACAGCCCTACTTCGAACGAGGTCTTTAAAACAGCGGCTCAAATCCCGTGCTTCGAAAAGACGAGTTTTTACGGCACCCCCAACCCACAACATCTGCGCCAACCGGTAGATGGCAGCAGTTCCCACGGGACACATCGAACGGGCCAGCACCAGTACACCATCGAGCATGCGCGGATCCACGCCAGGGGTCTCCCGTTTCGCAGGGACGTCCAGTTCGTGTGAGTCCTTTCTGCTGGGTGCCTTGTGCGCCGGACGCTCTGAGCGAGGGTGGTCTCGCGCGGCTCTGCAATCGCGCGCGCGTGAATCTAATTCGCGTTTCGTTGCGCCGTGTGCTCTCAGTTTACTGTGAATCTTTCATTTCAATCCAAGCCTGTGCCTGGGATCGTCGCATAAAAATTTTGCAATGCGCAGTCCCGTCGGCGGATAAGGAGAATGGATTTGGTGTAGTGCATACTTTTCTGAAAAGGGAAGATGTAGCTTCAGATGAGCTGGCGTGCAGGTGCGAGCACCGGAAAATATCGTGTATCTTTCAGTGCGGCTGAACTAACGTTTAGAAATCCACGAGGATATGCGTACCAAAGGATGTACCAGTAGTATTCAAGTAGGTTTACGTTTTGTTTGATTTTCTTTTAGTCTCGTCTAAACTTTTACTCACGGTGCACTTCGTTCCCTTGTTGTGATAAGCATGTGCCGTCAGGCGTTCGCATCCCCAAACGGAAACGAACCGAAGGTTTCTACCACCATTCATTTGCTGTACCGACCAACAATCGCAGCTCTCGAACGGATTTACCGAGGATTACCACGCTGCGTCACTGAGAGTGTCGCACAAGGCGACCATTGTGAGTGAGCATACGCATCGAGTCTCTTCGCCGGCCAGGAGTAAGCCGTCCGATGCTGCCACGTGCTTCGAAAAGTGACGAATCTTCCCACCACGCTTTCGCTTTGTTTGTGTGCGCGCCTGTGTAGCTCATCGACTGCTCTAGCGCCGTCCGAGTGTATTGTTTGAAATAGTAGTGCTACGACAGCGTGCCTGTTTTGATTGTGTTGTGTGGCTTTGGTTGTGTGGATCCCGAAGATGGCTGTAGGGGGCTGGTTGAGCGGAGGTGCGCAATCGTCCCTGCTTCATGCCTACCTAGAGTCATCTGCAAGTGCGTCCACCGCGACGGCGCTTTCGGATCACTCTGACGGCGATCGGAAATGCGGCCGACCGTACACATGGCACAAACGTTGTCGCCGTAAAACAACGAGCACTGCGGACACTTTGCGTGCGCTGACTGGGTCGCTGGGCGCCCTATGTGCTTCTGTAATCGCGAGGATGCGTTCTTACTATATATATTCTACGAGACTACGAGCGGCCAGTTTGAGTGCGGTACCAGTAGAGGAACACCACCGCCAGCAAAGGCAATCATCATTCAACTGCCAAAGACGTCCGCGCCTCACGCAACAACAGTCACAAAAGAGACGTGACGGGGCAGTTGGTGCCGCCAATAAACCGGTGTGCGTCGACTACGGCACGGCACGTAGGCCCTTAGCCACGTGGATGCCCGCGTTGTGTGCCGGTGTTGTGGCGGTGCTGTGTTACGTGAACTCGCTGGATGGCGATTTCGTGCACGACGACATGGTGGCCGTCGTTGGCAACCCCGACGTCACCGGCGAGAGTAGACGGCCTGCAGCATCTTCGTCGTCATCGTCGCTTTGGATAAACGATTTCTGGGGCCGACCAATGGCCGATCCTCGAAGCCACAAATTGTACCGGCTCCTCACAGTGCTCACTTTCAGGTGAGGAGTATGCGTGTTTAGAAGTAGGTAAATGTAACGTGCTTCTGTTTGTAGAATTAGATGCGCACGCTGTATTCTAAAATGAATGAGTACAGATATTTCTACATCCTCGCCAGGGCTTGCTAACACCCTCCGAAAGTGAATTCTCAGACAGCAACCTAAATTATTCCTAGCCAACTATTTAGCCGCGATGGAAGGCGCTTGCGGTTCCCGGCTGCTGACCCCGAAAATCAGGTGCCGATATTGGGGAAATGCTAGAGGGCCGTGCTCTGTGTGCAGTTTAAACGCACGCAAATGATTTCCGTAACCGGCCACACAGGCTTGCCTCATTAACATATTGTGAATTTCGAACAGTAAACCATAGATGCTAATACTTTTCGTATCTAGGATACACAAATAGTCCAGATGAAGGACATTGAGAACGGCCAGACATAAAGGTGCGATTCGTCCACTGATGTGAATTCCAGTTCAACTGCGGGGAAAAGCTTCGCCTAAAGCTCTCTTCCGGAGGCGGTAGGATAATCATAAGATGAACAGGTGAAGTGCAGGTGGTATGTTACATATACGTGATGTACTCCTGCAAGCATTTATTGAGCCAGCGTAAAAGAAGTATCATCAGTACAGCTAGTTGTTACATAAGGACTTACTAATAACTCCTAATGCGTTAAAAATGCGATTGATGATTGATTGATTGATATGGGGGAGTTTAACGGCACAAAACCACCAATGACAATAAGAAGGGCCATATTGAAGGGCTCCGGAAATTTAGACCACCTGGGGTTCTTTACCGTGCAGCCAAATCAGAGCACATGGTCCTACAGCGTTTTCGCCTCCACCGTAAACGCAGCCGCCACCGCCGGCATTCGATCCCATGACCTGCGGGGTTGCAGCTGAGTACTTTAGCCAGTATTGCTACCACGTTGCATGGTAGTGATAGAATTGTATCTGATGTGTATCGCATCCCGGATGGTATAGAGATGTGTACTAGATGCGTTATATATTAGATACTTCATAGATAACCAATAGGCCTGCCATGCAACCTTAGTTGGTAGGATCGTATTGCTGGTGTACTTTTCATTTTGAAAGCTTATACAATAATTAGTATTAACCAACTTAACGTAGTGGCACATGTTTTACATTATTATTATTATTATTATTATTATTATTATTATTATTATTATTATTATTATTATTATTATTATTATTATTATTATTATTATTATTATTATATGAGCACACAGCAGAGCGGGTGGACGGCACGAAGAGTACGAATACCCACTGTTCGGCCAATATTTCTCACTCAGAAATCGTTCCAATCAGCTGCGTTTAGCGTACACAGTTTTACAATACATCCTGTGTTCTTCGGTTGAAATGTTCACATTCGCGCTTGTCGAAAGCTCTTTTCGAATTTTGCTCTAATTCAGTTTTTGTTTTTGAGATTCTAAGGAAACTCTCTTTTTCTATAGCCTTTGACTCGCCCCGAAATTTAACCTCGCCGTTGCAAGACTGTGTTATGGTAATTCACTGTAGGCTTTGGTGCTTGGTCAGCATACATTAAATGCAAATAGGGGTCCTGTTTCGTTCGTTTATCTTCGCGCGCGTCGGCTGGCGTTCGATGGGGTGCCTAACCTTTCAGTATTGTTCGGTATGCCAGTTTACTTTTTTAGCAGAGACTGAGAGCAGACGCTAAACAGAAAAAAAAACACACCAAGGAAGAATAGTGCTGAAACGCCATTTGCGCTCCTAATGACCCGCGGCATGCCGGTCGGTCACGCTAGCCCGGTGGCGTTGCGGAACGTTTTCTATTCTTGCGGATAAAGGCTGCTGGGAAAGCCCGAAAGAGTGTGAGATGCACATCTTATTTTTATTCGCATCAACTGTACCTGTGTGGCCAATAGAACCACGGAAAATCTGGGAAGCGAGTGAAACATTCTGTAGCGTATTGCAAGATTCATCTAGTCAAATCGCGACGCGTTATCGTCGCAGAAAACGTACGCGACAGGGCTATCACCAGAAATTTCTTCCTGGAGCTCTACTACAATGTATGCCATTTGTGCGTGAGTTTGTCATTGTATATATATATATATATATATATATATATATATATATATATATATATATATATATATATATATATATATATATATATATATATATATATATATATATATATACATATATCACTGAAAGAAATGCCTGGCCCTGTGTGGGCAGTTAAGAAATTTCCCAATACTTCTATGGCCGCCCATTCAAGGTTATCAGTGACCACCATTCGTTGTGTTGGTTAACAAGTCTGAAAGATCCTTCCGGGCGATTGGCACGCTGGAGCCTTAGACTACAGGAGTTTGATATAACGATGGTGTATAAGTCGGGAAAACGACACACGGACGCCGACTGCCTATCTCGATCACCAATAGAGTCGGCTGCTGCTTTTGATGAAGAGACAGCGTTCCACGGAATCCTCCACACGTCAACCATCGCAGATCACTTGGTGCACGCGTATATGACAATCCTCAGCTACTTGGCTTGATTAATTATTTAGAAGGACGAAGCCAGCATGCGCCCAAAGCCTTTACAAGAGGTCTATTGTCGTTCTGTCTGCGAAACAATGTCCTTTACAAAATGAACTTCTCATCAGACGGGTCCACCTACCTGCTTGTCGTCCCTACCGCTCTTCGTTCTGAGGTGTTGCAAGCGTGCCACAACGAGGTAACATATGGACATTTAGGCTACACGCGCACACTGAGCAGAGTTCGAGGGAGATATTACTGGCCTAAACTCTCCGCTACCGTAAAGCATCATGTTCGGACCTGCCTCGATTGCCAGCGGCGCAAGTCACCTCCAACGAAACGAGCCGGTTTGCTACACCATGCCCAGATCCCGACAACGCCGTTTGACCAGATCGGAATGGACCTTTTGGGCCCACTTCCCACCTCTAGAGTTGGCAACCGTTGGGTTATAGTGGCGACCGAATACCTTACTCGCTACGCCGAGACAAAAGCCATCCAGAGAGGCACAGCAGAGGTGGTGGCCCGGTTCTTCATAGAGAACTTTGGTTCTTCATAGAGAACGAAACGACTGCTGACGCGTTTACTCAACGCGCAGAGGAAGCCAGGCAGCTCGCTCGTCTGCGAATATACAAACAGCAAGAGTACGACGCAGGCCGCTATAACCAACGTCATACACCTTTAACGTACGAAACCGGGGACAGGGTATGGATGTGGACGCCTGTACGAAGACGGGGACTATCCGAAAAATTGCTCAGAAGGTACTTCGGACCTTATCGATTGCTGCGACGACTAAGTGACGTTACCTATGAAGTCGTCCCGGATAGCCCAAACTGTTCAAGGCGTCACCAGCACCGACCTGAGCTTGTGCACGTAGTGCGCATTAAGCCATACATCAGCGAGTGACTCTGCGCGGTACCGTCGCTTCTACAAAGTGACTTTATGCGCGAATCACTGGCTCAGCTATAGCATCGGGGCGATCCTCTTTCAAGGGGAAGTAAATGCCGCGCCCGAAACAAGCAACGAAGACGATGTGCGCGCCAACAGCCTCGTGAAAAGGACACTGAAGAAGACGACGTGCTTTTGTTTAGCTCTTCCGCTCTTGGCTCCTGTATAAAACACACGCCGTCGGTTCTAGGACTCCACGTCTCGGTGAACTGCTTACGTTGAACCGCGACAATATATATATATATATATATATATATATATATATATATATACTTCAAACTCTTCAAAATTCAAAACTTCAAAATTCTGAGGGATTCTGAGGGAACTTAAAAATTCTGAGGGATTTGGAATTAACCCCCTCTGGTCTGCTTACCTTTGTCTGGGCAGATGATACTTTGAGATACACCGGTCGCGTCGACACCTCGCAGAGTAGGATTTATTTCTCACACACACAAAAAAAATACTTGGCAAACTGATGAAACAATGCGGAACTCTAAATGTTGTCTCGTTTGACCAAAGTAGGATTTAACCGTTCTGGTATAGGGCAAGTAGTTAACATATACCTGCACAGAGCGTATTGCGAATCCTGTGCTATAAAATGGCAACAACAAGCGCATAATAAACGCTGGCACTCGATATTATCTCCTTCAAAGCGTCGTCATTTACGGAGACCAACGGCACGATTTGCGTTCCCGCGTAAAGGGGTAACCGGCGCCAATGCTCATGCATACACCACACTGCGCTTCAGCGACACAGAAGACCGACGTTCACAGCTTGAGCCGAGAAGGGGCACAGTATAGTATTGCGTACCGCCGGCCTCTGCCTCGGTCCACCAAGGCTTGACATTGGCTCGTTGACATCATCGCATTTGCGCAGCGCTTGCGGCAATTTGATGCATCGGTGCTATCCCCGTGAGAGAAGTCGGCGGCGGAGATACACCGTTCGCGCACGTGCAAACTGCAACACTAGGACGAATCGTCACACGCTAGCATGAATCGAAATGCAAAGAACGTAACTGCGTTTCGCCTTTTCGGTCAGTTTCAACGTAGTAATAGCAGTAGCACGTACTGCTACCCAAGAAACTTACGTTCACCTAATTTATTACTCTCTGACGCCGAAGCGTGAATATTGTGTTTTAATTTTTACTACAGTAAAAAAAAGCACTTTCTCTGCTTTCAGGTAAAAGGAAGGCGCTCAATGCGAAGGACTAGCTCTTAGGATGTTATATCTAGCTTAAAAAATAGTATTTGAAATATATGACCGGACACAGGGAGAAAACTGTTGAATATGAACTGTCTCCTCGTTAGGGCTTCTGTTACTCACCAATACTGCTGGGGTATACGCCGGCACACAGAATCGGAAGCCATCCAGCACCTGTAATTGTAAACAGACAGGCAACTCTCAGGCGGCAATGCACCGGGTGCTCCTATAGCTGTGCTCGAGACGCTTTAACTATGACCGTATATACTTTAACCAGACCAAGCTTCAACTGCGTCGTCACCGAATCGTTCCCTATAGCCGCTAATAAATGTCAAGGCGCATTACTTCACGTTACCGCTCATTGACGGCGGCAGAAACCCATGCCGTCTTGCTGCAGCCAATACAGAGCCCCATTCGCTAAACAAATATGCAAGCTACAGAAGGCGTGTTTGTGGAGTGTTGTGCATGCGCCTTAATAGCTTAGACAGTAACAAAAACAATAAAAAGGGGCGTTTGGTAGCTTAGTTGGTAGAATGCTGGGCGCTTATCATCATGATCCACGAGATCGTATAGGTGCGGTTTCTGGCTGTGCAAATTTCTGAGATAGGTATTTTTCACTTTCGTTCGCGTTCACTTTGTCAACGTCGTATCTGTGACTGATGTACGCCACTGAAGTATTCATGTACCACGGCATGAAACATTTTTTGTGTTTACATTTATACACTGGTTCATACAACACTAAAAGCCCGGTGAAATAACTATGACGCTGCTCACAACACATGCATTCGCTGAGAGGGTCTTATATGTAGCCGTAATAAGTGCATTCAGTAATGTTAGGAATATCGATGTTGTCAGAAGTAGTCGATCAAATAATAATGAATGTGTTCGCAAATCGGGTGTTGAGAGTTTCGTTTTTGGGCGAACCTAAAGAAACGGTAAATTGTAAAAAAAGACAAAACAAGAGACAGCACCCTTGCTGCAAGCCCACTGTTCTTGATGATGATGATGACGATGATGATGATCATGACCTGGATGGCGCTCACCCACAAAGGGGTATATACCAAGAACCGGGTGGCAGGATACTAAACTGAAACTAAAACTTATCTGAAAAGCTAGTTTAGAGACAAAAGTATTGACTTTTTAGTTGTTCCTTCTCCGCTTCTTTCTACTAGCCGAGCTCGCGCGAGCAGCAGTGCCAATCTTGCTTCCCTACAAGATATACATATGGGCTATCTTCAAGCCATGTCTTTGTTCGAACTCTGAACGAGAGAGAAAAACAATGTGTACAGCCAGCTTTTCTCATACCTGACACGCAAGGGACCTTAAAATGTGCGTTTCTCAACCTTTTATTCGATATTTTTAGTCTATTTGTATATTCTTCAGATCTCGTAAGCTGATAAATAATAATCGCCGACATCGCTTCGAGACCAACTTGTACAAACTCGGTAGTTGTATACTTCTGACTCACCCGGCATTTTTGAGAATGGGAAGCTTCCACATTGCCTAGTTGTCTGCGAAGTTGGTGACAGAGAGGCATGATTAATGTGCGAGGCGGGGTTGCTTTCTTCGAAGTTTCGTGTTCGGACCGCTTTCGCTGTGGTAAGCTCAATATAAGCTTCTGAAACAGAGGTGAAAACAGAGGGAACAAAACAACCACACGCACTCGGAGATGCCACCCACGTGGAGCGTAACAAACGATTACAAGCTGCATGAAAAAGTGGCCGGCAGGGAGCCCTTGCCATGGTGGCTCGAGGAACACGTAGGGGCGGAACATTAACGCGTATAGCTCGCTGCCGCAAGCGAGCTCATGGGGAGCCCCCGACTCGCGCGGGGGCTCCCTTACTTTCTCAGAGTTCTTTTTTTTTTGTCTTATCTCCGCCCTTGGTTTCGCGACAGGACGTTGCAATATACGAGAAAGAAAAAAAGGAAATGCACGTTTCGAGGTGTGCGAAAATGTACCCTCGTTTTAGCTGCCACCTTCGAAAGGAACGCCTTTTGCAGAACTATAACGTGGGCCGCGGTGCGACCGCCACGATAGGACGTTTTCGAAAGAAATAGCGTCAAGGCCACTGCACATGCGCAAAACCCAAACCGAGTTTGGGTTTTGCGCATGTGCAAAAAAAAAGATAGCGTCCGCAATCCAGAACCCAAACCAAGTCTGGGTTTAAGGTCGGGGACGCTGTTTTTCTAATTTAGCGGGAGCCCTGAAGACTGCCCCCAGAAGTTTGGGGTCAGACAAATGTGACGGCACCCACTGAAGGGACGGCTCTCGGCTAAGACTAGTGACATAAATTAGGGGGAGCGTCCGAAGCGCTGCAGACCCTATTCGCTGCTGCTTGACCCAAAGCGCCCAAACGCAAGGGGCTTTGGGGCCCCAAGCTTTTTAGGTCCCTATATTCGAAAACTCGCTTATGGTGCTTCCGTAAATAATGCGCAAAAGAATTATTGAAGAAAGCACGCAGCTGGCAAATTGACTTTATTTTGTTGTCCTTGCAATATATATGTGTATTGATTGATTGATTTGTGGGGTTTAACGTCCCAAAACCACCATATGATTATGAGAGACGCCGTAGTGGAGGGCTCCGGAAATTTTAACCACCTGGGGTTCTTTAACGTGCACCCAAATCTGAGTACACGGGCCTACAACATTTCCGCCTCCATCGGAAATGCAGCCGCCACAGTCGGGATTTGATCCCGCGACCTGCGGGTCAGCAGCCGAGTACCTTAACCACTAGACCACCGTGGCGGGGCATATATGTGTATCCTGTTCATAACGGAGCGAAGAGGGGCTGACTTGATTTGATTTTACTTTTCTCTTGTTACGTCTCTCGTTGCCCCTGGTCGCATAAATGGCTGGAAGCGTGAGTAAGCTATTGAGAGGCAAGCTGTTTAAGGCAGCAGTAATTTGGGCGGTCTATCCTGTGTGGCCTGCCATGCGCCACCCATCCCTTATGTGCCAAATAAATTGAATAAACACCAATGCAGGCTTACCGCTGGTCCCCTGACGATGAATACGCCAACATTTAGCACAACAAATGGGTATTTGTCACAGAAACATTCGCGCTCTATCAGAAAGTTATCATCACCATAGGCTGGTATGTGCCACATACGTGGGGGAGGTCTTGTTGCTCACCACTGGTCAGTTAAAAAAAGAAGGCAATCCTTAGCCCTAAAATAGCAAACGGGAAAGGCAACGAAAACTGTAGAAACACCCCAGAAGCGACAGAAGGCTTACGACATTGAAGGCGCAGCGAAAGCCGAGTAAAGGCGCCCATGACTTAATTTCTAACCCGCGATCCAGTGCCTACAGTTACCGGTTGTGGAGAGCGAGCCGTCGTTTTTTTTTATTTGTTTTTACTATAGCAGACTCTGCCAGTTTGTGCTTTGCGAGGCGAGAGAGGGGGAGGAAAGCGATAGTTTTGAGGGTGCCTTCCTGAGCCCGCACGAGATGCGAGCATTCGCAGTGCGAACGGCGCTGCCGCCGACGCCGAGCGCGAAATTACGCGACTAAGAAATGCTCTGCACTAAAAAGGAGTTTTCAACTTATAGAGAGATGGAGAATTATTGATTATATTGAAAATTGTACTTGTTTAGTTATTTGTGATGAAATAGCCTTACAGACTGTGAGTCATTTTATAATATCGGGATGATTCATTCACAAAAAATTGGCCATGTCAAAAATAAGTCTGCGCCGTTGTGGCAGGATCGTTCACTAGGAAGCTGTAGTTCGGATTAATCTGCAGCGATTCATTTATTCCCAGAACATCAGTAGACTGCAACCGCCTTCCAGGATATGTGGCCATCTTGACCGATCATCGCTTGTTTTGTTCTGCGCTAACTAGCACTTTATAAACGCACTTACTTGTTCTGTTTGTACACAATGCTTATATTTTGTTCTTTATTGTTTTTCATTGATTTATTTTTATTATTTGCTAACAATGTATGAGTAAAAATTATGTTTGACCCTTCTCCACAATGCCTTTGGCCCGGATAGTATTACGAAATAAATAAATATATAAAGCAAGCAGCTGTAAAAAGAAATGCAGAATAAACAAAGCGTCGGAGCTCGCTCAGTGCTGCAGGTTTCATTCGAAGACGTGTTACGTGCGCGCAACTAGTCGCGAGAACTCGGAAGTTATTCGCTTGCGCGTGTTCCCTGTTCATGCCCATTATGAGGGATGCTCCTTGCCTATTTTACGCTTTACCTAATTTTACAGCGGAAGAAAGCTTTATAGCAGCCATTAGCTGTAAAGCGCCACGTTTTACGTATGCGTGCAGACGTGAAACATCTCAAGTACTGAATTGCGCAACTTAACCGGCTCGTCACGTTAACGTTGTATCGTCTACCGTATTCACAGGCAAGACGTCGTGCGTGCTCTTCGGGTTTGCAAAGCGTACGCACCGAGTTCTTCAGATTGGGCATCCGCTATCACCCTACTTGATGATTATTTTGTCTTTTCCGACCTCGTTTCTTTTGTAGGGTATCATACTGCCCATAGTCTGGTTGGCGTCGCTGTTTTCGCTGCATTCCCTCTTTCTCTAGACAGCGGACTCGGAAGATCTGAAGTTGTAATATATACACGTTGTCTCCGTGGCAGCGCCTAATCGTTGCCCGATCATTTGGAAAAAAAATCCTCGTGATTTGCAATCTTCGTATCAAACAAGTACCAGAACTGCACACTTCGAATGGCGTTGTACTCTATCATTGTCGTGTATCACCACTACACAACATATAAAATAATATTATTTCGGTTTTACTACTCAGAACTGCGATGTGATTACGAGGGACGTCGTTGTAAAGGGCTCACAAAATCTGGTCTCTGAGTAGACTTGTCATGACCGACCTACTCAGGACCGATTGGTCAGGACCGACCAGGTCCTCTTTAATACGCACTGACATCGCACAATACACGAGCATCTACCTTTTCACCTCCACAAAAATGCGACCGTCGCAGCTGGAATTGAACCCGCAACCTTTAGGTCAGCAACCAGCCACCGTAACCGCTGCACCACCGCTGCGAACTGCTTGATAGAAACACGTACTACCACATTGCTTTTACCGTAACCATTGCTCGTGAAATACAGTGAAACAGTGAAATTCAAGTATACGATACGTTGGATTTCTTCACAACTGCTACACGAAGCTACAAGAAGCTGGAAGGTAGATTACTCGTTCGCGGATGAGCACTCCGCCTTCCACACAATCTATATGCCGAGGAACCACAGAGCGCGAAAAGAACGGCGCCGTCTTTGGGTTCGTGACTTGGGTGCACGCGTATATAAAGCGGTCGACGCCACCGCACAATGGGCACTTGTCTCACAGCGAGACGGGACGGGCAGTCCACCCAACTAGGGGACCACAGAACATCCGTGCAGCCACTCAGCTTAAAAAAAGGGGGAGGGCGGATTCGTGCCATTATTCTACCCTCCCATCAATACACGGTGGGGCGAGGGGCACGTGGCGTTTCCGTAGGCGGGGTGCTGCCCTTTGGGATGTCATGTTCTGGCAAACAACTAACTGTAAATCCTCACTACAACCCCCCCTCGCCCAATTCTACATGCTTCGATGCGTATAGCGCCCAGAGGACCCCACACGAACGTCCGGTAGGGTGCTCCTCGATCATGCCAGCTTTCTCGCTTGCTCCTTGAGTTGCTTTCCTTTTCTTTTTGTATTTGTGTTAACTTGCCTGTGTGTCTGGCGGGGGGAGGAAAGGGGGGTTATTTTTTGCCATTTCGCAGCGAACACGAGAAATGAGGGTCATGAGCTGGAGGAGAGCAGAAAAGGTGGTCCCCTCTCAGCAATGTTCTCGACGAACCGATGCGTACACTTTACTGCCTTTTCAGGCGTGATGTTTATGTATCATCGTGACAGGCTCTTTTTCCAATCATCCTTGCAACCCTCAAGAAACCATATATACACTAAAATATGCTGTCGAACTAGCTGATGATATACCATCTTCAAAAGCAAGTGCGACTTGACATTCCCCCATTCATACACGCATTCAGAGTTGCAGACTCGCTAGACGATCTTCGAGGAGTGTGCTCGTCAATAGATGTGTGTGTGTGTGTGTGTGTTTGTGTGTGTTTGTGTGTGTGTGTGTGCGTGTGCGTGCGGGTGTGTATGTGCGTGTGTGTGTGTGTGTGTGTGTGTGTGTGTGTGTGTGTGTGTGTGTGTGTGTGTGTGTGTGTGTGTGTGTGTGTGTGTGTGTGTGTGTGTGTGTGTGAAGTAAGCAGTGCCAAGGAGTTGCGTCTAATATTCAAGATGTTTACCTACGTGAGCAAAAAGGCTCACCACTGAACGAGATGTCGCTTCCTTACGTCCGAGGTGTATGTAATAAGACCTCAAGACAAGATCAACACCATTGTTCTATTCTGTTTTGCTATTCTTTTCTGTGAATACGTGGTTGACCCATCCAGCGGCGCTCTGCCCGAACTATCATTAGGTAGACCCTTCCGTGAACGATACATTTAAAAGCAAG
The DNA here is from genome assembly GCF_043290135.1 of Rhipicephalus microplus. Lineage (NCBI taxonomy): Eukaryota > Metazoa > Arthropoda > Arachnida > Ixodida > Ixodidae > Rhipicephalus > Rhipicephalus microplus. The sequence continues at coordinate 79,208,721 of NC_134709.1, read as the reverse complement.
TCAAGCTACTCCCGAAAGAATAAACAGGTACTATGGCAACGCTTCTATTCTGCGAGCATATATTCAGCATTAACTATTGATTATCTGAACAAAACAACAGCATATAATTGAGCTTCTTTTGTTCAACTTTTGCGAGTTATTTTGCGTCGGCGAATGGCAACGCAATTAATTAAAAACGTGGCGTCTACCCACTCTTGCCTTTACAACAAGAATAGTGGCTGTTGCAGCACACAGCAAATAAGACTGGATAAAAAAATGACAAATGCGCCCCTGCAAGGTGCGACTAGTTTTGCTTTTGCGTTGATCTGCAACACAATGAGGCAAGCACAAAACAATTGAGCCTTGTCCTATCGGTGTCTTCACACCAGAGGGCGGGGCGGGATTCTGTATACCGTTCACTTGTCTCGCTTGTCACGTACCTGCGATGGCTGACACATGCGCCGGTACGAAGAGGCCAATTAGCGCTGCGAGTGCGAGGGCCAATCTCAAAACTCCGAAGTGGCACGATGCACGTGATAATAACACAGACGCGTGCAGCATGCTGCAGGCTTCGTGGCCAGAGCTTTGCGGTTGTCGTTAGCGCTCCTATTGCATTTTTGTTTTATCTGCAGGTGCTACGTATGTAAAACAGAGCGCACGAGCTTTGGTCACACTGGGCTAAACGTTTTTAGATAATGCGCAGCAATACACTATTGCGGCAGATGGTGAGAAGTCATATTCTGATGGTCGCCTTATGGCCGGTTCGAACGAATCTCTGCTGCTACCATCATTGCTCGTCGGTGGCGAAAGAGTTGGCATTCTTGGCACTGCAGAAAGCGCACTATTTCTTCGGGTCGCGGACAAATAAATGCGTAAAGCACTTAAAAAGACCAACCCGCCGTAGAGAAACCACAGTGAATCGAGGTTACGCGGAACGTGCCAGGACATGATCATGCGTGGTGGTGTTCCTCAGTTTAAGGTCACAGATGGCTTTACGTATTCGGTCAAGCTTGCGTCACTAGCTTGACTCAGCACGGTCAAGGAGCAAATTGGGTCGCTAAAGGTACCGTTCATGAACATTACTGTTTCCTAGCACATGCTTCGCCTTTCTTTTTATATTCGTATATATTTTTGCTTACAAACATGGCCTAGCTCCCCGCAGATGTTTTTCCTTCCATAGTTTGGATTCAAGTGGCGTGTGTATTTTTATGTCTATTTGAAATACAGTATTGTTTCATGGGAGTATACTGAAACAATATGTCTATTTATGCGAATCCGTTGATATATGCCCGGTGTCGACTTTGCTCACTTATTAAAGCGGGTGTAATAATAAATTTGTCGAAAACTTTAAAAAAAACAGGAAAATGAGTAGTTTTCACTCTGTCTTCTCAATTGATTTTCTATATAGCTAGGAAGCTTCAGATGGTTTAGCATATTATTAGGAACACTATTCAGGAAGGTTAAATTTATTAAATATTTCAATACTGTAGTTAGGATGTTATGTGAAATGGAGAGACTGAATTTTTTCACGCGAAGAACAGATTGCGGCGTTGAGATATAGAAAAAGCGGCCTCTAACAGTTTTGGGGCAATGAAATTCAACAAAGTTAAGTGGTGAAACTTAAACCAAAGTGCCAATGAGCGCAACATGCACATCTCCCCAATAACATTATGGATCAAGCAAACGATTACGAATGTGTGTTTCTTCCGCGTTTTTGAAATCAATGTGTGCCATAAGGGCTGAAATTGCTAGCGTAGTCCGCACATCTACGCTCAAAAAATGCCTCCTCGTCATTGCTCTCAGAGGATCATTCTTTTTGGAAAGCTGCTCCACACTAGTCTAGTGGTTATGGCACACCCGAAGGTCATCGGATCGGGTCCTCGCCGTGGCGGCTGAATTGTCGATGGAGACCGAAATGTGTCAGGCCCGTATACATAGATTTAAGTCAGCGCTAAAGAATTGACTCCATATAGTCGAAATTTCCCGTACCCTGCCAGTACGACGTTTCCCATAATCATATGGTGGCTTTGTTTTAGGACGTTGACCCTCCGGTATTATTAGCATTCTTTTTGATTCTTTTTGAACGTCTTGGAATAATACAGAAGTGGCGCTTTGGCGCGGTTCACTAGAGTCCGTTTTTTTTTAAATCTCAAAATTATGACTGCCTAACTCGACTAATTATAAGCGTAAATTAGCTTAACCTCTTAATTACTGTTGGAAAAGATGTATTAATGATTTTTGTATGCCTATGGCTAGATAAAAAATCGTTGTACAGGTATACAACTTAAGTAGCATTTGCCTGATATTTTATATTTCTGAAAACTTTTCAAGAACCTTGCACATATTTCATAATAGAGATTTAAAAGTCCTATTTCATCCCGTATACAGTTTTTTTTTTGCACCTGTAGTGCTTATATCTTGCCCAGCAGGCCATTCTTGACAATTATTAACGCAACACATGGTTCTTATTGGGGCACATGGCACACCATAACTATACGGTTCATTTCCACGAGAAATGAGAGTTTCGCTATCCCGCAACAGTCGTTCTTTTTGTGGAATCGACAACGGAAAGTCAATTCAATTCAATTCAATTCAATTTTATTTACCAGTTTATACATAATGGATGGTTGCGTTGGGTTAAAAGCTACATAAGTAGCTTTACGAGACCCAACGACCAGACTATGCAGGGCAGTAACAGCAAGCAGACGAAAAAAACCAACAAGTAAAACAGAATACCATATCGTATGTACATATACAGCGATTTACAGGGATTTCCAGCATGAAGATTGCAGGAAGAAAAAGTGAAAATAAATACATGAGCATAAAAAGTGCTAGAAAAAATAAATAAAAAAGTGCTATATACAATAAAATACGGCTATAGCATAAGTAATAAACATAAATAATATTAACACAGAATAATAATACCGTACCAATGTAGCAATACTAGCTATTCGGGACAAAATAACAAGAAAACACTAGCCATATAACACAGCAAGAAATTCATGTAAGCAGAAGACTGTGTTGAAGAAACAACATAAGTTACGCACAATTCAATTACACAGAAAGTCACAGTATGTGATATTACAAGTGAACGAAATATAAGCGGAAGCCTTTTTTACTGACCGTGTCAATGTCTTTGTATTTATTTAAAGCAGATCGTAGGTTATATGCCAACGATTGATGTTTGTAGTGCGTCCTGAAATATGGAACTGACCATGTCTCAGGGTTCCTTGTGTTCACATTAATTCTACGACGTTCTAACGATGCCAACTGTTTTATATAGTTCTTGAGGGATTCAGAAGCATATCGCACAGTATGTAATAAACGAAAAGTATAAAGGTTGTCAATTCTAATAATGTTGTACTTAGGAAATGCTTCTCTGGTGCTAGAATAATAGTCTATGTTGTCAATATAGCGAATAATCTTCTTCTGTAGCATCAGAATTTTACGTATGTTAGTTATAGTGGTTGTACTCCACACTAAGGCGCAATAATTTAAGTGGGCATGAAATAAAGCATTATAAATCTGTACTTTGGCCTTTTTAGGTAGCAAACTACGACATCGTGACAAGACACCTGTCACAGAGGAGAGCTTTTAACATAGGTAATTTACATGCATGTCCCAAGTAAGTTGTGAAGAAAAGTGCACGCCAAGGATTTTGTGACTGTCAACTATTTCGATTTTTTGACCTTCAAAAGCAATAGTATTATTTAACGGAAGCAATTTGTTCTTGGAGCGAAAAATAATTACCTTAGTTTTCTTCGCGTTGATCCTAAGTTGATTTAGCTGAGACCAGGTAGATAACTTTCTTAGCAGTTCATTGCAATCCGTTGTCAAGTTGCTCACGTCGTTCCCAGACAATATGACAGTGCTGTCATCAGCGTATATAATAAATTCAGCATTAGTATTAAGGTTCAAAATGTCATTAATGTAGATATTAAATAAAAGCGGCCCTAAAACGCTTCCTTGAGGCACGCCAATGTTGTTTATTAGACAAGACGACCTGTGACCGTTCACGTAAACACACTGGTATCTGTCACATAAGTAAGACTTAAACAGTGATAAGCAGCTACCACGTACTCCGTAGCATTCTAGTTTGTCTAATAAAATGTTATGACTTAGGCAGTCGAATGCCTTACTAAAATCTATAAATAACGCCAGCGCATAGGATTTCCTTTCTATGTTCCTTATTATCGTTTCCTTGATTGACAGAAGGGCTGTTTCTGTTGACCTGTGTTTCCTAAATCCGTGTTGCGCGTTAGTTATGATACCAAACTTATCTAAGAAATTGACCATGCGACAGTGTATAATTTTTTCTAGCCCCTTAGAAACCACAGGTAACACCGAAACTGGCCGGTAGTTATTGGGGTCATTAGGGCTACCTGCTTTCAATATTGCCGAAACTCTGGCGTATTTAATTGCCTATGCGAATACGCCCGATTGAAGCGTTAAATTGAATATGTGAGCAAGAGCAGGAGAAATAGAAGTTATTCAATGCTTAATAGGGCCTAGTTGCAGGTTGTTTGTGTCTAACGCATTAGTATTTTTCAAGGATTGAAATGTAGCGCAGACTTCGTATTCATCAGTAGGCTGGAAGAAAATGCTTTCGACAATAAGACTTGAGTTTGTTATTCCCGACGTTGCAGCGCAGGTGGGGTAGGGAGCAGGAATAGCAGCGTTAATGAAATGTTGGTTAAAGTGATTAGCGAGTCTTAAGTCTTAAGTGGAATTCCTATCGCCCGTTCTCTATACCACATAGAGGCCTGCTTGGTGGGCGGCAGTGTGGTTGGTGCCTGTGTAAAAGACCCTCTTATTTCTTTATGCTCTTAAAATAGGATGTAATGAAGAAAATACCAGCGAACGAATCCCTAGTGTCCCGTTATCAGCAAAGAATGAGAAAAATGTAATGGAAAGAAGCGACGAGGGGAATCCGATTTCATCCCGCAGCTTTAGAGAGAAGTGTAGAGGACGAAAGGGGGAAAGGACGCCCTCTGAAACGCTGGGAGGTTAAGGCCTTTGACACGAACCCCGATGCCGTTCATGACAAGTACCCGCTGGGATTAAACTATGCCATCGGTGCTCGTATCTACACCCTCCAGGGAGGTGCTCCAACTCTCTATTTTCCTCTCAACCACCACTCGGTGGAGCGCAATATGGACTTTGAAAGCGCCAAGGGTACTGTTATCGTGCATGAAAGGTTCGAGTATGTGCACGACGCGAAAAGCCCGCTTCAGCTTCGATATTCGGAAGCAGAGATTATGTCAAGAAAGTATTATTGAAAAATCATTTAGAAGCACGTAAAGAGCAAGGAAAAGAAGCATAGAGGGTAATGACCTTAGAGTCATGTTTTGAAGGAGCCCTTATGAAATCGTCAACTTTCGCAGATAACTTTGAACCTGTTGTCACTGTTTACCGAACGAGGCAAAATTTCATACAGCCCTGCCGCGGTGGTCTAGTGACTAAGGTCTAGCTGCTGCACCGCAAGTCGCGGGATCGAATCCCGGCTGCGGTGGCTGCATTTTCGATGGAGGTGAAAATGCTGTAGGCCCCTGTGTTCAGATTTGGGTGCACGTTAAAGAACCAGAGGTGGTCAGAATTTCTGGAGCCCATCACTACGGCGTCTCTCACGCCGTAGTGATGGGCTCCAGTGATGATACGGTGGTTTTGGGACGTTCAACCCCACATACCAATCAATCAATCAATCAATCAATCAATCAATCTAAATTACACATAAAAAGGAAGCGAAGGCTTATGTTGATGTTTATACTAAAACAACAAGGATGAGTGTTTTCTAGAAAGAGTTTTTTTTGTGTTACTGTAGTCTGTAGTAGTGTCCCGCGATGTGAATTGTTCGAGACGTGTGGCGGAAAATAATTCGGATGCGTATGACAGAGAATATTTGCGCATTGTTATAATAGACTTATAGGCAATGTGGCCGAGCCACAGATAAAGAATTCGAGCTAATACAAACGTATTAAAAACCGACAGCAAGTGCATATGCGTGCACACTGCAATTTCGCAGCCAGTTCTGCTGGGATATACAGAGGTTGTTCAGAAAGAAAAAAAGGACTAATTTCGTGCGTGAGCTTGTGTTTAGGAACGACTCAATTACATGTGTACCTGCAGCTCCGCCTGATCTCCAGCACTTCTCAGAGCACAGAAAACTATATTTTTACTCCGTGTACATAACGCATTCTCTGAACCAGCACTGAAAAGTGCAGGTGCCGCTTGGAGATTTGTTTAAAAAGAAGGCAATGTTGCCCTGTTTTGAAGGCGAGTACGGCCACTTGGTTTAGCCCAAGTAGCTAAAGTGCGCGCCTAATTGTTCAGTAACCACCCAGAAGGAAGCCCTGAAATAGGTGCCATAAGACAAAAAAAGCTTCTTCCTCTACGAAAGAGTGGCACGTTCCTTCTTGTTGCTTGGAATAGTAGATTATGCATGAATGATTGATTTGTGGCGTTTAACGTCCCAAAACCACCATATGATTATGAGAGACGCCGTAGTGGAGGGCTCCGGAAGTTTCGACCACCTGGCGTTCTTTAACGTGCACTCAAATCTGAGCACACGGGCCTACGACATTTCCGCCTCCATCGGAAATGCAGCTGCCGCAGCTGGGATTTGAACCCGCGACCTGCGGGTCAGCAGCCAAGTACCTTAGCCACTAGACCACTGCGGCGGGGCTAGTAGATTATGCATCTATATACTTACATATGCATGTACCCTGTAACAGCTTGTGCTGCACAAGCTGACACACACGAAAAGAAAAACAAAAATGGAAAAGCGATACCGACCCGCATCATCCACGAAAACCGTGGTTTTTTTTTTTTTTAGTGACGCCCTTGGTGAGTCACGGCTTGCACTTTCTACGTGCTTCCTTTTGAAAAGAGAAGCATCCAAACATGCCGATTCCCTGCTGCTGCAGTCTTTTCGAGGGTGAAGTGGTACTCCGTAGAGAGAACAGCAAAAAAAAAAAAAAAACAATTGGGGGACATTGAAGCATCGCCTTTAGGAGTAGAACGTGACAGCAAACTCCGGCGCCTAGTACACCCTTCAACCGCTACGTGCATATTTATTAATATGTTTTCTTGCGCGCGTGCACACGCACACGTGCACATACGCACATGCACACACACACACCACGTGCACACACACACACACCACGTGCACACACCACACACACGCACACACACATACACGCACACACACACATACACACACACGCACACACACACACATAGACACACACGCACACACGCACACATACACACATACACACACACATAGACACACACGCACACACATACACACACACACCACGTGCACACACACACCACGTGCACACACCACACACACGCACACACACATACACGCACACGCACACACATACACACACACGCACACACACACACACATAGACACACACGCACACACGCACACATACACACACACATAGACACACACGCACACACGCACGCACACACACACACACCACGTGCACACACACCACGTGCGCACAGCACACACACATACACACACACACATACACACACACGCACACACACGCATAGACACACACGCACACACACACACATACACACATACACACACACACACATAGACACACACGCACACACACACACACACACACACATACACACATACACACACACACATAGACACACACGCACACACGCACACACACATAGTAAACTGTACCACACGTGCGTGCGAATTGTACATACAGTGAGGGTGGCGATTTGGGCTTGTTGGTATGGTTGCATGATGATGGATGGTAGCGCAGACAACGAACACGGACAAGAGAAGGCACATAGACACAACACAGCGCTAACTTTCAACAACAGTTTATTACACGCAGATCTCCGTGGTGTATGCGATCCACCACGCCAACGTCGCACGTGCGTAGCTCTAAAAACCATCAAATATAACCAACGCGCGTGTTCCAATACTTTACAATTTTATATTTTTCAATCTTTTTTTACTTTTTCTTTCTTCCTTTTATCCCATGTTACCACAAACCCTATCGCGAATACATGTAATCAAGTTCCTTATCTGTCAACACCACTGATGGGCTGCTCACACACGTGTCACCTAGCTCTGCAATTCTGCCGGCCTCCAATACCAACCGCGTCATCTCGTGCCTACTTCTATTGATTATAACCGTTTCCTTGAATTTCGGTGTGCAATTACATCTCTGGCAATGAAGGGAAAGAAAACCATCAGGAACAACACTATTTACTTTGTTATTGTGCTCGCGCAAGCGATCGTTTATGCATCTACTGGTCTGACCGATATAACACTTTCCACAAGTAAGTGGAATGAGGTATACAACACACATGATGCACTCCACAAATAGGTTTCTATGTTTCTTTTGGCATACATTTGATTTTCCCTTGTCTGGTCTTGTGCTTCTGCAAAGACTCACCAACTTATTGGGTGCCGAGAAAACTACGTTAGTGCCACATTTTTCCGCAATCTTTTTTATCCTGTGAGAAACCTTATGCATGTATGGAATTACGGCAAAACTTTCCTTTCTTGAGCTCACCCTATCCATCCCTTCACATCTTTTCTCCAGCACTTTTTTGTGCAATCCTTCAGCAACGGACACGACGAGGCTCTTGGGGTACCCGGCATTGCTTAGCCTCGAGACCTGTTGTCTGAAGCTTTCATTCATGAGGCACCGGCAGGACTTCTTTAGTGCCTCACTCAAGCACATCTTCGCAATGCCTCGTTTTACCAGTTTAGTATGCGCTGAGTGAAACTGTAGTAAAGGCTTACTTGCTCTGGGCTCGTAACACCAGCATGTCTTTTCATCTGAGAATTGAAAGTTAATGTCAAGAAATCTGAGCCTTCCGTCACATGGCATTTCAAAAGTCACTTCAAGTGGGTTAAGCCCCTCACGAAAAACGCTACACACGCTACTACATTGAGTAGCAAAATCTGCAGTTCTGTCATTGATAAACACTAAAAAGTCATCGACGTACCTAAATACGTGCACAACATTGTATTCATTTAGGCGTCCTGATAGCCTCCTGTCCATTTCAGCCAAAAACAAATTACTTAAAACTGGTGCTAAGCACGAGCCAATGCATACTCCTTGTTTTTGCAGATACAGGGTACCATTGTTTTCAATAAACGTTGACGACAAGTAAAACCTAAGTAATTCTAAGAAATTGTCGACGGACGTACCTGCTTGTGAGCTAAATCTAACGGCACCGTACTCATCGATGCATTCGCCAACACTTGTTAATACTGCTGATTGTGGCAGAGAATAGTACAGATCTTTTATGTCAGCCGAAAACGCTTTTAACCCTATGTTTTTTCGTTCCCTGACGAAACTTATCACCTGTTCCGAATTTTTTGTCAGGAAGGGGTCATTTATGTCAAGCAAGTTTAATGTTCTTTGCAGATACACAGCTACAGCTTTTTGCCACGTGTCCTTCTCCGACACTATCACTCTGAACGGTACTCCTTCCTTATGCGTTTTAGCACTAAAGAACACATCCAGACTGTCATTTTTACTTTTTCTGATACCGCTAAGCACACCTTCTAGATTCATCCTCTTACAAAGTTCTATTGCTTTTCCCCTCACTTTTTCAATCGAAATACTTTTCTTTTCGCTGAACACTGCCGTAATAGCACTTTTAGCCTTTTCTTTAAATTCATCATGCGAGAAAACCGCAAACCCTCCTTCTTTATCGACTGGAAGTACACTCAGAGCATGCTGTGTCAAGTAAGTTTCCACGCGTTTGAGAGGCAAACTGCGGCATGGAGGCCTACACAATTTTAAAGCGTCCACACCTTCGTTGATGATCCTGGTGGCTTGATCCTCGGGAACCCGCTTCGACACTTGACGTACAATTGATACGAGTTCCGGCTTGTTCTTTTGAGGTTGCACGGCAAACTTTGGCCCAAGTCCCAATACTTCTAGTACAAAGTCCGGTAGGCAGATGCCTTCTGCCACATGAACGTTGGAGGTTGCACTCACGCGCACTTTGTCCACCAAATCACGTAACAGTCGTAATTGAAGCTTCCAGTGGAATTCTATCATTTGGTCTGCCAGACGTAGATGCTTTCGAAAGTGAATCTCCGCTGCATATGACTCGTAAGTTCGATGCATCTGCGCCCGTAGGTAGGCTCTGAAAAGGCGTACCTGTCGAAGCCATTCCGAGCGCTGAATTTTCATGATCCTCGTTCTGTGCCCATCTGAAGGGGTACACCCTCCGAAGAGCGCTCGAACATCCTCTGGTAGAATCTTGTTCCTTATGGAAAAGCTGAGCGTTCTTGCCTTGCACACGGCGTTGACGATGAGGGCTACAACACCCGAAGGATCTCATCATCATGCAACCATACCAACAAGCCCAAATCGCCACCCTCATTGACTTCATTTCTCGTTCAACGGGCTCTTTCGTTCATGTACTGCGAGATCCTTCGGGTGTTGTAGCCCTCATCGTCAACGCCGTGTGCAAGGCAAGAACGCTCAGCTTTTCCATAAGGAACAAGATTCTACCAGAGGATGTTCGAGCGCTCTTCGGAGGGTGTACCCCTTCAGATGGGCACAGAACGAGGATCATGAAAATTCAGCGCTCGGAATGGCTTCGACAGGTACGCCTTTTCAGAGCCTACCTACGGGCGCAGATGCATCGAACTTACGAGTCATATGCAGCGGAGATTCACTTTCGAAAGCATCTACGTCTGGCAGACCAAATGATAGAATTCCACTGGAAGCTTCAATTACGACTGTTACGTGATTTGGTGGACAAAGTGCGCGTGAGTGCAACCTCCAACGTTCATGTGGCAGAAGGCATCTGCCTACCGGACTTTGTACTAGAAGTATTGGGACTTGGGCCAAAGTTTGCCGTGCAACCTCAAAAGAACAAGCCGGAACTCGTATCAATTGTACGTCAAGTGTCGAAGCGGGTTCCCGAGGATCAAGCCACCAGGATCATCAACGAAGGTGTGGACGCTTTAAAATTGTGTAGGCCTCCATGCCGCAGTTTGCCTCTCAAACGCGTGGAAACTTACTTGACACAGCATGCTCTGAGTGTACTTCCAGTCGATAAAGAAGGAGGGTTTGCGGTTTTCTCGCATGATGAATTTAAAGAAAAGGCTAAAAGTGCTATTACGGCAGTGTTCAGCGAAAAGAAAAGTATTTCGATTGAAAAAGTGAGGGGAAAAGCAATAGAACTTTGTAAGAGGATGAATCTAGAAGGTGTGCTTAGCGGTATCAGAAAAAGTAAAAATGACAGTCTGGATGTGTTCTTTAGTGCTAAAACGCATAAGGAAGGAGTACCGTTCAGAGTGATAGTGTCGGAGAAGGACACGTGGCAAAAAGCTGTAGCTGTGTATCTGCAAAGAACATTAAACTTGCTTGACATAAATGACCCCTTCCTGACAAAAAATTCGGAACAGGTGATAAGTTTCGTCAGGGAACGAAAAAACATAGGGTTAAAAGCGTTTTCGGCTGACATAAAAGATCTGTACTATTCTCTGCCACAATCAGCAGTATTAACAAGTGTTGGCGAATGCATCGATGAGTACGGTGCCGTTAGATTTAGCTCACAAGCAGGTACGTCCGTCGACAATTTCTTAGAATTACTTAGGTTTTACTTGTCGTCAACGTTTATTGAAAACAATGGTACCCTGTATCTGCAAAAACAAGGAGTATGCATTGGCTCGTGCTTAGCACCAGTTTTAAGTAATTTGTTTTTGGCTGAAATGGACAGGAGGCTATCAGGACGCCTAAATGAATACAATGTTGTGCACGTATTTAGGTACGTCGATGACTTTTTAGTGTTTATCAATGACAGAACTGCAGATTTTGCTACTCAATGTAGTAGCGTGTGTAGCGTTTTTCGTGAGGGGCTTAACCCACTTGAAGTGACTTTTGAAATGCCATGTGACGGAAGGCTCAGATTTCTTGACATTAACTTTCAATTCTCAGATGAAAAGACATGCTGGTGTTACGAGCCCAGAGCAAGTAAGCCTTTACTACAGTTTCACTCAGCGCATACTAAACTGGTAAAACGAGGCATTGCGAAGATGTGCTTGAGTGAGGCACTAAAGAAGTCCTGCCGGTGCCTCATGAATGAAAGCTTCAGACAACAGGTCTCGAGGCTAAGCAATGCCGGGTACCCCAAGAGCCTCGTCGTGTCCGTTGCTGAAGGATTGCACAAAAAAGTGCTGGAGAAAAGATGTGAAGGGATGGATAGGGTGAGCTCAAGAAAGGAAAGTTTTGCCGTAATTCCATACATGCATAAGGTTTCTCACAGGATAAAAAAGATTGCGGAAAAATGTGGCACTAACGTAGTTTTCTCGGCACCCAATAAGTTGGTGAGTCTTTGCAGAAGCACAAGACCAGACAAGGGAAAATCAAATGTATGCCAAAAGAAACATAGAAACCTATTTGTGGAGTGCATCATGTGTGTTGTATACCTCATTCCACTTACTTGTGGAAAGTGTTATATCGGTCAGACCAGTAGATGCATAAACGATCGCTTGCGCGAGCACAATAACAAAGTAAATAGTGTTGTTCCTGATGGTTTTCTTTCCCTTCATTGCCAGAGATGTAATTGCACACCGAAATTCAAGGAAACGGTTATAATCAATAGAAGTAGGCACGAGATGACGCGGTTGGTATTGGAGGCCGGCAGAATTGCAGAGCTAGGTGACACGTGTGTGAGCAGCCCATCAGTGGTGTTGACAGATAAGGAACTTGATTACATGTATTCGCGATAGGGTTTGTGGTAACATGGGATAAAAGGAAGAAAGAAAAAGTAAAAAAAGATTGAAAAATATAAAATTGTAAAGTATTGGAACACGCGCGTTGGTTATATTTGATGGTTTTTAGAGCTACGCACGTGCGACGTTGGCGTGGTGGATCGCATACACCACGGAGATCTGCGTGTAATAAACTGTTGTTGAAAGTTAGCGCTGTGTTGTGTCTATGTGCCTTCTCTTGTCCGTGTTCGTTGTCTGCGCTACCATCCATCAACTTGTACATACAGGTTTTTGATCTAAAGCAAGAGTTGCATGTCCTCCAAGATAAACGCCGCGCGCTTGCCGTTGAGAGTCTCACAATGCCTTACAGATGGCGGCAGATCATTATCTATCGTTCGCTGTTTGCTTGATCAAAGTTTTTGGAAAGGCATGATATGTTTTCCGCTAGATGGACATAGTTGTCCATTTTTAGAGATGTTTAAAAGTTCCTGTGTGTTTCTAGCGGCGATGTCTGCACTATCCCGACCTTTTTCGGCGTAGTTTAATGGCCTCCCAAATGCGCCTACAAATCGCCGAAAGGGTTCATTTTCGTCGTGACACCTGTCGAACAAAGTGCCTTAAAGAAGCTGCAAAAAACATCGTGGTTTTGTGGTCTGCTTGCCACGCAAACAGCGCGGGTGCAATCCTCAATGGGACTGAAATTTCTACTATATTTACTTCTTTCTCGATTTCGTGCTCACGGACGATTTTGCGTTCACAACCAACGGAGCCGACCCCGAAAGCGCAATTTCTGCGACACGAGCTCTCTAACGCTATCGCGTTAAAACTGTTACATTTTGTGGAGTTTTGCCTCTGCCGATAACGCATGACCGAATGACACGATTCCAATAGAAAGAACGGCGCTCAGTAAATACGGCAGACTTGATTTGAATTCATAGTAATCCTCAAAGGGAAAAAGAGAGCCTAATCACTTGCGTTACGCGACGTGAAATGTTACCAAAAAAAAAAACAACTCGCATACATAGAAAAAATGATTGATTGATTGATTGATTGATTGATATGTGGGATTTAACGTCCCAAAACCACCATATGATTATGAGAGACGCCGTAGTGGAGGGCTCCGGAAATTTCGACCACCTGGGGTTCTTTAACGTGCACCCAAATCTGAGCCCACGGGCCTACAACATTTCCGCCTCCATCGGAAATGCAGCCGCCGCAGCCGGGATCGTATAAAAAAAAGAGCAACGGTGAACTGTAACGTAAGAGTGATGGGGTCTTTTTTTTTTTTTTGTAGTGGACACTATTCATTACCTGCTCACTGAGCATTCGTTTCAGTTTTCAGGAGGTTGTGCCTGTCCCTTAATAATAATAGCTGGGCTTATACTTACTGAAACAACGATTGCTGAAACCAGTTCTTTGAGCCATCTCGCGGGTGGTGTAAAGCTGCTAAAATCAAGCATCACCGAAACTCAAAGGTGTACATTCAGGGCCGTTAGCAAGTTGGTGTCCACGCTAAAGCGGCTGAACGCATGGAGCCATGGGGAAAGGAATAGCAGGTTCGAAAGCCAGGTCGCACTTGAACAAATCTTTTTTTACTTCTTTATATAGATCTACAAGCAGATTTTGGTCACGGACAATGGTGATTTTTTGCTCACAAAGAAGGGCGGCGACTCTAATGACTGACGTCGGTGTATCGTAATAGTCCTCGCATGCAGGCGATTACGCAACCCCGTGTGTTCTTGAAAAGAATAATAGTCATGGCCCCAGAAGGATTTGAACCCACGCATTTTGCGCTGCAATCAAGCATTTTACCACAGAGCCACGCGAGATCTCGGAACTATTTTTCGAACAGAAGTTCGTGAAACGTGAACTGTTTCTTGCCGTGCTGGCTATTCAATTTTGGATGCATTACATAAGTACACCTACGATAAAGCCCGGACGTTTAGTTAACATCAATTGTAGTTGGGTACCGTGCTGTAAAGTTTATTTGTGTAGCAGCGTCCAGGTCTACCATGCTCGCGAGCACCAGCGCTTAACATCAGCTTATCGCTTCCGGTGTTGCTGATAGTTATGGTCCTGTTGGCATCGTTGCGCAAGTGCAAATGACTCGTCATGTAAACATCTGCAACTCTTCAAGAGATGTCTGAGCGTGTGATATTTGTACACTTAATGTCGTGTCGCTATATAAAATTTATAACACGGTCACCTTCCCTCCACATGCTGCGTATAACACCAATTCCCAAGGTATGAGGGATCTGCCGAATTAATTTTCTGAATATCTATCCTCATCAATGCCGCAGACCCATCTCTTAACAACTTCTCAATAATACAATCAAAAGCTTCATTGAAGAATTATCTGCCGAATCGCCCAATTGAATGTCTCGACTTATGCCATACAGTTGGTCGAATATATATCAGTGAAGCGTTACACCGGAAACAATAACATGTGAGGCAGCCTATGGCTGACTTCAATCCAGTGTGCGGCGTCCCAAGCATTTCCAGAACGCGCCCACGCGATAGCGTGTTCTGGCCTTTGTAAAGGGCTGGGTAAGACGCGGTGGCGTCTCCCCCGCACAATCTCTCATTAATCATGTGATGGCGTCAGGGAGCGAGATTCTGCAGACGCGCGTTGAACGCATGTTCTCCCGCGTGGTGTGGCGATGAACCCGCCTAGTGAGCTCCAACAAGAATTCGGGACGAGTAACAGCCCCACCGTGGTGGTCTAGTGGCTAGGGTATTCGGCTGCTGACCCGCAGGTCGCAGGTCACAGGATCGAATCCCGAATCCCGGCTGCAGCGGCTGTATTTCCGATGGAGGCGGAAATGTTGTAAGCCTGTGCGCTCAGATTTGGGGGCACGTTAAAAAACCCCAGGTGGTCAAAATTTACGGAGCCCTCCACTACGGCGTCTCTCATAATGATATGGTGGTTTTGGGATGGTAAACCCTATATATCAATCAATCAATTAGGTCTACCTATGCGTCGCTTCACGTGCTACTCATGGTTACTTTTATTGGGAATGGTGCTTTTTTTCTCCTGATGTGCATATTGATGTCTTCTCTCGCAGGGCCAACCACTACGTCCATGGGCGACAAGTGCGTGGCTACCACGTGGTCAACGTTGCCCTGCACTGCGCATGCTCAGTTTTGGTGGCCGTCGTCGCACGCCGTGTGATGAGGATATCTGTGCTTCATGCGGGCCTGTCCTCGATGCTGTTCGCTGCACATCCAGTGCACACCGAGGCAGTGAGTGTTCGCTGTGACGTTAAGACTCGGAAACTTTGAGCATGCCCTGATTCGAGTTAAAAATATTGCATGCACTCTAGGTACTTGCATCAAATCTTGCACCAGTAAAGTTGTGCCCAAGAACGGCCAACCAGTTTGACATGTTACGTTCATATTTAAAGAAAATAAATATGAGATTTGCCGTATCGTAGATGACTCAGAAATGAATTATTGTAAATCACGAAATAATGAAGATAATTGAAAGGGTCTGTTTCTTTTTTGCGCGACAAAACCTAGCAATACGAGCAGACAGTGAAGCGAAAGAACGCATAAGGTACATCACTTGTAGTCTTCATCTTCGGTGTGGCAATTATGGCAGAAACGATGTAAAGAAATAGGCGGGCATGAAGACTCAATTTACCGACGGTATACGAATCGAAGTTGAAACCTTTAGGTAACACGCCCTATATGCATTAACACTTCAGCCATGGCGGCAGTCATGCTGCCGTCGACTGGTATATATATATATATATATATATATATATATATAAGTATATATATATATATATATATATATATATATATATATATATATATATATAATATATATATATATATATATATATATATATGCAAAGGAATGTACAGGAAAAGTTATTAGAACCAATATATATATTGTCGCGGTTCAACGTAAGCAGTGCACCGAGACGTTGAGTCTAAGAACCGACGGCGTGTGTTTTTATGCAGGAGCCAAGAGCAGGCGAGCAAAAACAAAAGCACGTCGTCTTCTTCAGTCCCCCTTTTCACGAGGCTGTTGGCGCGCACATCGTCTTCGTTCTTTGTTTCGGGCGCGGCATTTGCCTCCCCTTAAAAGAGCATCGCCCCGATGCTATAGCTGAGACAGTAATTTTCACAAGAAGTCACTTTGTAGAAGCGACGGTGCCTCGCAGAGTCACCCGCTGACGTATGGCTTAATGCGCACTATGTGCACAAGTTCAGGTCGGTGCTGGCGACGCCTTGAACAGTTTGGGCTATCCGGGACGACTTCATAGGTAACGTCACTTAGTCGTCGCAGCAATCGATAAGGTCCGAAGTACCTTCTGAGCAATTTTTCGGATAGTCCCCGTCTTCGTACAGGCGTCCACACCCATACCCTGTCCCCGGTTTCGTACGTTAAAGGTGTATGACGTTGGTTATAGCGGCCTGCGTCGTACTCTTGCTGTTTGTATATTCGCAGACGAGCGAGCTGCCTGGCTTCCTCTGCGCGTTGAGTAAACGCGTCAGCAGTCGTTTCGTTCTCTATGAAGAACCACAAAGTTCTCTATGAAGAACCGGGCCACCACCTCTGCTGTGCCTCTCTGGATGGCTTTTGTCTCGGCGTAGCGAGTAAGGTATTCGGTCGCCACTATAACCCAACGGTTGCCAACTCTAGAGGTGGGAAGTGGGCCCAAAAGGTCCATTCCGATCTGGTCAAACGGCGTTGTCGGGATCTGGGCATGGTGTAGCAAACCGGCTCGTTTCGTTGGAGGTGACTTGCGCCGCTGGCAATCGAGGCAGGTACGAACATGATGCTTTACGGTAGCGGAGAGTTTAGGCCAGTAATATCTCCCTCGAACTCTGCTCAGTGTGCGCGTGTAGCCTAAATGTCCATATGTTACCTCGTTGTGGCACGCTTGCAACACCTCAGAACGAAGAGTGGTAGGGACGACAAGCAGGTAGGTGGACCCGTCTGATGAGAAGTTCATTTTGTAAAGGACATTGTTTCGCAGACAGAACGACGATAGTCATCTTGTAAAGGCTTTGGGTGCATTCTGGCTTCGTCCTTCTAAATATTTATTGAAGCCAAGTAGCTCAGGATCGTCATGCTGGTGATCTGCGATGGTTGACGTGTCGAGGATTCCGAGGAACGCTGTCTCTTCATCAAAAGCAGCAGCTGACTCTATTGGTGATCGAGATAGGCAGTCGGCGTCCGTGTGTCGTTTTCATGACTAATACATCACAGTTACATCAAACTCCTGTAGTCTAAGGTTCCAGCGTGCCAATCGCCCGGAAGGTTCTTTCAGACTTGTTAACCAACACAACGATTGGTGGTCACTGATAACCTTGAATGGGCGGCCATACAGGTATGGGCGAAATTTCATAACTGCCCACACCACGGCGAGGCATTTCTTTTCAGTGGTCGAGTAATTTGCTTCTGTGCGTGACAGAGTTCTGCTTGCGTAAGCGATCACTCTTTCCTCGTCATCCTGGCGCTGTACAAGCACAGCTCCGAGGCCAACATTGCTGGCGTCAGTATGAAGCACTGTAGGGGCTGTGTCATCAAAATGAGCAAGCACGGGGGTCGTCTGTAGACGTTGCCGCAAGTCATTGAAAGCATCTTCCTGTTCGTCGCCCCAAACAAATGCAACGTCATCCCTCGTGAGACGAGTTAAATGTGACGCGATGCGCGCAAAATCTGGAATAAATCGCCGATAATATGCACAGAGACCCAGAAAACGCCTCACTGCCCTTTTATCTGTTGATGTTGGAAACTGTGCGACGGCGGCAACTTTTTCGGGGTCTGGACGAACTCCTGCGTAACTGACGACATGGCCAAGAAACTGCAGTTCCTCAATACAGAAGTGACATTTCTCCGGCTTGAGCGTCAGGCCTGCGGCCCGTATGGCCTGCAAGACCATTTGCAATCGTTCAAGGTGTTCGTCAAACATTGTAGAAAACACAATGACGTCGTCAAGGTATACTAGACAGGTTCTCCATTTAAGGCCAGAGAGAACGGTATCCATGAGACGCTGGAAAGTAGCAGGAGCGGAGCACAAGCCAAATGGTAAAACCTTAAATTCGTACGGTCCGTCTGGCGTCACGAAAGCGGTTTTTTCACGATCCCTGGGGTCTACTTCAATTTGCCAATATCCGCTCTTTAGGTCCATGGAAGAGAAGTAACGTGCGTTTCGAAGCCTGTCAATTGAATCATCTATGCGAGGAAGCGGGTACACGTCCTTTTTTGTGACCTGATTTAGCTTTCGATAGTCCACAGAGAAACGCAGGCTGCCGTCCTTCTTTTTCACTAGAACAACAGGTGATGCCCAGGGGCTTTTCGACGGTTGAATGACGTCGTCTTCAAGCATTTTTGTTACCTGCTGTTCTATCGCTTCTCGCTCTTTTGAAGCCACACGGTACGGATTTTGATGGATTGGCCTAGCCATGTCTTCTGTGATGATTCCGTGCTTGGTCAAGGACGTCCGGCCACCTTTCGAGGTCGACGCAAAACAGTCGTGGAACTCGTCTAGCAGCACAAGCAGGCGTTTCCCCTGTGGCTGAGTTAAAGTAGGGCTGACGTCAAGGTTGTGTGCTAGGTCACGTGGGTCTTGTGCAGGTGTTGCTTCGAGTGCTGAAAAGCAGTCATGAACATCTGCGATCTCGTCGAAATGTGCCACCGTTGTGCCTTTTGGAAGGTGCCGTCGCTCGGAGGTGAAATTGGTCAACAGCAAGTTCGTTCGGCCGTCGGTGACATTGACTATTCCTCGTGCTACGGAAATCCCGTGAGTGAAAAGCAACGAGGTTAGTTGGTCGGCGACTCCTTCACCGTCGAACGGTACGTCACATGCTACTGAAACGAGGATACACGATCGAGGCGGCACGACTATATTGTGGTCTTTGAGACGAAAGGATTTGTGCTCTGGTGATGTATGATCAGTCAGACGAGCACTCTCGTAAAATGAAACCACGCGGTACGGGATGTTGATTATTGCGCCATGCTCCCTGAGAAAGTCCATTCCTATAATTAAATCTTTGCAGCACTCTGGGAGAACAATGAAAGTCACGACGAAAGAAGAATCTCCTATGCTGATTCTTGCTGTGCATCTTTCTGTGGGGAGCAGCAATTGACCAGCCGCTGTTCTCATATGTGGTCCTGTTCATGGCGTTCTTACTTTTCTAAGATGATCAGCCAGCTTCCGACTTATTATGGAAAAATCAGCACCCGTATCGACTAAGGCCGTCACTTGCTCTCCGTCAATAATTACATTGAGGTCGGCGCTCACCATTTCGGCGTTGTTAATATTCGTTGGCGTCAAGTCGTTCTGTCGCGGCAGTACTGGGGGCTTTTTATCGTCTTGTGGTCGGGCTGCGACCTTACCCCGAGAGGTCGCCGCCTTTAGTTTCCCCGGTAAGGGCTGGGCGACCTTGTTGCCCGAAGCTCAGCAAAAGTACGTCGATTCGGTGATGATGTCTGAGCAGGGGATGGAGAGCGTGACCTGTGGGCGGAATTGGGCTGGCGATGAAGAGGCGACTCGTGATAGGGAGACCACGTTGTTGAAGGTCCTCGAAAAGCAGGGTCGTCATGGCGAACAATGTAGTCGTCATTGGCACGGCGACCGTCGTACCCTGGCCGAGACGGGCGAAGCGATGTGTCGCGGTACCAACAATAGCGAGCTATATGGCCGGCACCACCACAGTTGAAGCAGAGAGGGCGCCGATCAACGGTGCGCCAAGCGTCCTTTCTGCGAAATTGTGGGCGTCTTATGTCCTCTCGTGGTAGTGAGTAAGGCGCGGCAAGTGGTGGCTGGTGGCATGGAGACATCGGAGACATGGGCTGACGTCTGAAAGCCTCCTGCAATGGCTGCGACGAAGGTGCGGCTGTAGGTGGCTGGTAGTATGATGTAATGGGCTAGACGGGTGGGGGTCGACGGACAGCGTCGGCGTAACTCAGTTGACGCTGATCGCGATCGAGATCAGCTGCTGAAAAAGCGTGCCTAAGTTCGTCACGAACGACTGCGGCAACGGCGGTCACTGGTGTATCCACTGGAGGATTCCAAAGCTTCTGCATTTCTTCGCGGACAATATCTCTGATAAGGTCACGTAGGGAGCCCTGATTGTCCAGAGTCACTGAAGCAGCGTTGATTGGGGTGGTAGTGGACGAGCGATCATATTACCTCGATCTTTGGTGCAGAGCACGCTCAATGGCAGTGGCTTCTCTTATAAAATCGGCCACGGTAGTTGGGGCATTGCGCACAAGTCCAGCGAACAGTTGTTCTTTCACGCCGCGCCTAAGGTAGTGCAACTTCTCCTCGGACATGTTGGGATCAGCCCGACGACAGAGGCGCGTCACGTCTTCAGCAAACATTGCCACAGTTTCGTTAGGTTTTTGAAGCCTTAACTCGAGCAACTGCTGAGCCCGCTCACGACGGTCGACGCTAGCAAAGGTGTCAATCAGCTGCTGACGAAAGTCATCCTAATGTGGATATACGGCCTTCTCGATTCTCAAGCCACGTGTGAGCGCCGTCATCGAGAGTGAAATACGTGCGGGCGAGCTTCTGTTGAGCATTCCACTGGTTGATGTCAGCAACGCGTTCGTAATGCTCAAGCCAATCCTCAACATCTTCGTGTGGGGCACCACTGAAGCGATCAGGCACAAGTGGCTGAAGAAGTGTTACCTGGGTTGGATTGGAAACGGGGCTGCCTTGTATCCCTTGGACCAACTGTGGCTGGCTAGCGGAGGCCATTGGTAGAGGTACGTAATGCCTGGTAGAATGTTCGTCGAAGGAGGTCAGCTCAGGAGATAGGCCTAGCAACCGCCGACTGAACCGGTGCACTGGTATCGTAACAGATGGCTGCGTGTCGGGACTTGATGAACGGCTCCCAGATGGGGTGTTGAGCATAGGCAGGCTTGCTTCCCAGCGCCTCCACCAGTGTCGCGGTTCAACGTAAGCAGTGCACCGAGACGTTGAGTCCAAGAACCGACGGCGTGTGTTTTAGATGCGGAGCATCTAATACTCGAGGCTTGTAGTGCGGCGCCGTCCGCAAGCTTCCTCCTCCTTCTTCCACCATCTGTGCATCCCTTCCTCCTCTACACACCGCGCGCGCTTCACTCCTCCACCATCTGTGCACCCTTCCTCCTCTACACACCGCGTGCGCTTCTCCCCTTCACGAACATTCGCTAGCTGTATAATGTAGTGCGCATGCGCCGTCACGCTTCGAGAACATCGGCAGCTGACGCGCGCGCATGCGCCGTCGCGCTTCGAGAACATCGGCAGCTGACGCGCGCGCATGCGCCGTTGCGCTTCTCCCCCTTCTCGAACATTCGACAGCTGACAGTGCATGCGCCGTCGCGCTCAAGGTCGGTGCTCGCTCGCTCAGTTGCCGCTCGTCGGTTGGTTTGTACGGTGCGTCGACGTCCGAGGTCGCAATGATCGACGTCCCTTCGACCAGCGCCGGCCAAAGTGTTGGCGGAACCGCAACCAAGTCGTCGTCCGAAGACAAGGCAGCGCGGAGAAGAGCTCGCGACGCCGAACGTAAACGTCGGCGTCGAGCGGAAGATTCTCAACTTAGAGAACGTGAAGCCGCTGAGAGACGTCAGCGTCGAGCAGCAGCACCGGATTCGGCCGCTTTGAAACGTAAGCGTCGACAAGAGGACCCGGACTTTCGAAAACGGGAAGCCGAGTGCAAGCGTCGGCGACGAGAGGCCGATCCCGATGCTGCCCGCGAGCGCAAGCGCGCCGAGGTAGCGGCGTGGCGCGCCAAGCAGTATGCCACGCCCAATGCTCGCTTCAAGCGCGACTTCCTCGACCGAACCTTCGGCCACACCTGCAAGGTGTGTGATCGTCTTTGGTTCGATAACAATTTAACTCGAATCGGCAACATTCAGAACAACTCCAAAGCGTTGTCGTTAACCAATTATATGCTCCGCATCCTCCTCAGTGTTCCCCCGAGGGAAGCTGCGGGCAATTTTTTATGCAGTAGCCAAGAGCAGGCGAGCAAAAACAAAAGCACGTCGTGTTCTTCAGTCCCCCTTTTCACGAGACTGTTGGCGCGCACATCGTCTTCGTTCTTTGTTTCGTGCGCGGCAATATATATATATATATATATATATATATATATATATATATATATATATATATATATATATATATATATATATATGCGTGTAAACATGGCAGAGTTAGCCAGCGCCACGCGTAAAGAGTGAGTAGTTTTAATATTTTTCTAAAAGCATTAATCTTACTACTATACACCTAAACCGACATATCCAGTCCCTGGAAAAACACTTCAGTATCAACTCAATTACTTATGTGTTCTTCTCCAACATATATTCATATCGCATTTCCATTATCGTATAAAAAATATGAAATTGTAAGCCAGATCTGCAGAGTAATATTATGAATGAATAGAGCAGTGATGTCTTGAGAGTAAGCAAAGCCTCGTGTGAATCTGTGCAAAAAAAATTTTACTTTTTAATACGATAACTGATAGTCAATCTCTGTGGCGTTCTACAAGATATGTCAGAATCAAAGAAATCTACGACCGCGTGTGTGCAGGTGGCAAAGCAACGTTAACCTATTATCCCGTCTCGCTCTTTCAGACCCATAGAGTGTATTACGAAGTCATGCAGTTGAAACAATTTGTATGCCAGACACACAAAATATTTACATCTCACGCTACTAAGCCACACTTAAGGTTGAAACTTACTTTTAGCGCAATTGTCAAAATGACGATAACTTGTAACACAAACTAGTGGGGTTGGATGGTGACAATGAGATTCTTCGACAGTCAGATGGGCTATGTACAATCGGCTTATTCATATCTGTCACCCTGTCGCAGGTGTCAAGCATAGTTGGCCGAGCCGAAGTGCTCTGCTGCCTCTTCTTTCTGCTGTCGTTCCTCTGCTACCACCGGTAAGACGACGTACAAACGCTGAGGGATCGTGCATTTGTCTGAATGATAGTGATGCGCATTGTTGGTCTGCTACTGTAAGGTTAAGCAATGCCTTGATATCATCTGTGCTACAATCAAAGACACATACATTTTAAAAGCGTGTATGTTTTCCTCGTATCGAAAAGTGTTGAATATCAAAAAGGAGAAGCTCTATCTATATTGCAAAGACTTTGCCCGAACACACTTGCTTGTGCTCAGTTACACAGAACAATATCTTTTTCTTTTTCGCAAGATAAGGATTCCCGGCGTTCGTAGGATTAAATTTCTCATGCTAGAAATTTGAGTGAGGTCAGCTGATGATGCTGCACACACACAAAAAAGCTCCTTGCCCGGTATGTTGACGCATGACGTAACCTGTACTCAAAACTTCTAGTGTTGAACCTGTTGATAAGAAACACTTTGAAAGTCTACAGTGAACTGCAGCAAAAATAAAAAAAACAACACTGATGGTGAATTGTAGCCGATTAAGTAAGCACCTTCAGTGAAGTGTCTTTGGAAACATCATGTTTCTGCCTTGTTACGCAGCATAAATACCAACAAAAATTTCCTCGGAAGAAAATAATTTAATCAATCTGGTACTTTTGCCCCGGCGTGGTGGTCTAGTGGCTAATGTACTCGGCTGCTGACGCGCAGGTCGCGGGATCGAATCCCGGCTGTGGCGGCTGCATTCCCGATGGAGGCGGAACAGTTCTATGCCCGTGTGCTCAGATTTGGGTGCACGCTAAAGAACCCCAGGTGGTCGAAATTTCCGGAGCCCTCCACTACGGCGTCTCTCTTAATAATGTGGTGGTTTCGGGATGTTAAAAGCCACATATCAATAAATCATCAATCTTCTACTTTTCGGAGCGTTTTACGGTATTCGTTATTCTTTATTTCTATTCTAAGTTGCAGAGATCTGGTACATATTTCCTAGAATCAGTCGTTACGCAGCCGACTTACCTTGTATTAGTGAAAAAAAAAACGCGTGCTTGAGACGTCTTTCTGTAGAAACCTTCAAGTCGAGCTTTTATATATGAACTTCTTAGCCAATCTTTTACTGCAACCTGAAACCTGGACGTTTCAGGTTGCAAATGGTTCAGAATAGAATTGCGAAACCACTTCTAAAGTGCTCTTGCGATTGCTTTAGGTCAAAATGATGTAGCTCAATGACTTTTCAGTGTATTGCCGCAATAAAAATGCCGTTTCTATGGGTGTGCAGTTTAAGTGACAGATTTACTTACGGAAAGAATAAAACTCAAACGAGACAAACTTGAGAAGAGACATGGACTTACTCTTGGTGAATTGTCCGAGTCTCTATTGCACAGTTATGGTAGAAAGAAAGGAAAGACGATCAGTCTTTTATGCGGGCACTGTTTATATATTACGCAACTGGTAAAAGATAATGCCCATTTTTTTCGCAATTCTTTGTAAGTCAAAATGGGCAAGCGTAACCCATCTGGTTGTACATCACTATACTAGGCAGTCGTCCCCATTTTTGGTATTATTTTGGCAAAAAGAGAATTCTCTATTATCGATTTCCAATAGCCCATTGCGTGATAAAATTTTTCAGTGTATGCCGTAGCCTTTTCTTATGTTAACATTCTGAAACCTGTTTTCTGAAGTAAGAGCTTGATCAACGTAAAAAAAGTGTAGTTGCTCATTTGTCTTAGCAAAACATTTTTACTTGTAACCTTGGAACGTTTTGTGACTTGAAGTCTTCGTTTATCGAAGAAATGAGCGAGTGAAAAATGGCTCGTTTAAGCCAACAGCAAAACATGTAGGGAAAATAATGCTTCTCACAACCTATTGCTCCATAGATAGTTGTTAGGCATAAAACATTTCCCGATTTGATTCGATTTTAGTGGCATAACCAGACAAAATGTTTCCATAATACATCATTACGAATGTTAAATTCAAAATGCATGAAATATGCCTACTTTATAAAAGAGATGACTACATCAGCACGCGTATAATTCTAAGTATTTTTTGGTATCCCGCTAAATAAAATTTAGTTTCTTGCTTTACACCCTTTGAATTGATAGTCACTCAACTTCAGTTTTAATGATGTTGTGTAACCATTGCGCTGCGGCTTGGCAGGCTTACTACACAAAAAGAGGGCAATGGATGTTATCAAGTTGTGTGCCTAAGACGTCCAATTTTTTATAAGAGTGCGACAGCCTAAGATGCCTGATGAGAAGGCAGATTTTTACTGCAACAAAATGTCGTCATTTCGCACATCACTGGGAAGAATAAATGTTAGTTCACAAATTCAAATGAACTCAACCGAATTCAATTGAATTCGATTCCCGCACTGGGAATTGAATTCAAATCCCAGTGCGGTTGAAATAAAAGAAAACTTGCGTCACCGTCAGCGTCACCGTCAACACCACTGCAGTGGTAGCTTGGCCTTTTGCGTGAGAGCCAACACGCTATCACTGAAACAATTGTGCACGCCACTAATAATTGTCATTCTAAAACTACGCTACGATTACGAGGGGTGCCCTAGAGGGCTTTGTATATTTCCACCACTCGGGGTTGTTTAACATCCAGCTGAATTCCAGCTCATGGGCATCAAGCATTTTCCGCCTCCTACGAAAATAACGCTGCCGCAACCTTCGCTTGAGCATTCGAGCATCATAGACAGACTTCCGAGGAGGGTTGGGATGCGTGTCTCAGAAGTTGCTTCTAATGTCTTTGTGCAACTGACTGAGCATGCGCATGTGTGCAACGTCACCCTCATTCAAGTCGTTTCGTTGGTTTGTCTTTTTTCTTCTTTCTTCTTATATTTGCTTAATTTTTAATCAATATACTCATTCTACTGAACGTAAACCTAAATTCCAATTCCGCGCGAAATGTTGATAATAATGTCTGACTTAGCTTCTGTAACGGGATGTATAATGACCATATCAGATTAAGGATATAGAATAGCGAGCGCTAACCTTGCACCAAAACGCATTCTGGTGATTTTACCTTAAGCCTTAAGTGTGAGTCAAGCCCTTGCACTGGCGAACCAAAGGAGAGTTGAGTGTACACACGTTTGATAGGATTTAACTCGAGAAGTACGAACTGCCATCATGTAATCGAGCGACTTAGCGTTACTAACCTTATTAGCGTTGCTTTGCAGCTGTCAGCCAACAAGAAACTACGAAAGAAAACGTTAAGTGATAGCGTTCGCATATATATGCCTACGTGAAAATGCTTTCAAATGTTTGCATCAGCTGCGGCCTCATTGACGCGCTTTTGATCGCAGCGTAGTCTTCACAAGGCGTGGTATTGAAAGCGTACTCAGCATTAGGAGGACAGTTGCCCAGGTACAATGTCGCCGATGGGAGCGTACGTTTGTTTCGAAAAAAAAAAAAGGTTACTGGCTTGCATGAGAGCTGCCTAGGCGCATGCTCTATCAGCAGTCTTGTTAGTTGGCTGTACAGGCTGACGCGCCAATTCACGCATTAGCGTTTACTTTTTGCGTTAAGTACAACTGATTTGTGGAAATACTCGGTGGGTACAGTGCAGGGCTTGTTAGCAACTGTATATTGCGTGAGTATCGAACCCTAATCACCGCCTTTTTTTAGAAAAGATACTTTCGGTTTCTAATAAGACAAGTGCCAAATCTTCAAAGTGTGTTATGAGTATTTTGCGAAAAAATAATAGTTAGCCGTTTACTCATTTGTTTTTTTTTGTCAAGATAGAGTGATATAGAGACGGATATGTGTAGGATAAGTATTAACCTGATCTGCTGTGATGCTTGAGATATCTTCGTTTTATACGTCTGCACGAAAAATATCATAGCACTCGGAATGAGCTAACATCAAAATACTGTGAAGGGTCACGTGTTTTCATAAGTAGCCTATAGCATGATTAGCACAGTGGTACGGATGGTGATTCTTCGTGGTAATAAGTGTTGCTGATGAAAATCAACATTGACATCAGCTGTTTTCACATTTTTAATGCCAGTCTATCGTTAGAGGACACAATTCTCGACAATTACAACAAAACAGATTCTTCCCTGCCAGACTGCATGACCGCGCGAAAATTCTAAATTACTGAAATTTGAAACAGGCGACGTTAACATGAGATTTTCAGAAATTCATTTTGAAGTTCGAAGTTTGAAGTTTGAAGTTAATTTTATTTCTATTTGATACAGAAAGAGGAGTAAGAGCTAAAGGCCGTATTGCCTGACAGAGGCTCTCACTTCCATGCGCATTCGGCATGCGTGTACATGTTTGCATGCGATGCCAGTATACAAACAATAAAGCAACCAGAAAAATCAAAACATGCATATACATAATTGTCACTGCAAATAAAGCATTACACGTAGACATCATACATGAAAACTCTTCATGAAAACAAACATATCATACAGACACTCAAAGAATATATACCTATTCGCATTAAGCTATGAATTTTCAAATTGTAGCACAAACTGTATATGCGGTACACGTAGAAAATTAGACAGATATATTTTATTGATAAGTTATCGTGGAATGTAACAGAAAGTTCTCAGATATAGCTTTCATATATTGTGTCTGCTTACGTTTTCTTTTCTAGTGTAAATAGGGTAGTTTCGGCGTTTTATTGTCTTTCTGAACTTAGCTACGCGATTCTCAATTTCGCACTGCTAAAACACTCTCCACAGGGCATGCTGCTCTTTTCATGCCATGTTGGTAGTGAAGCCAGTGAAGCTACATATTTTGCATTTTTCATTCTGTCATCCTCTTCCCCCCCTCCCCCCCCCCCGATTAGTAAATGTTCGCTTTCCTACAAATGTACCTACCTGGGGAAAATAAACCAAATCTTAAATCTCATAGGTTAGCTGGTTTAGTTGTCCCACAAACTTCTACTCACAATTTGCATGTAGACAGCGTGCTGTTAACAAAATGTTTTGAAATACTCGTGTTGTTCTCGCAAACAGATATGATAAGGCAGAATATGAGGCAGTTTAGAGAAGTGCACTGTATTTTATTTTTTCACCGCAACAGCTGCCAACTTTCTCGTGATGTCCAAGGGAGTAATGGACAGTCGAAGTGGCTCGCAGCTAGTGGTCTACTATCCTTATGTGCGCTGCTTTCCAAAGAGCAAGGCATCACAGTTCTGCCGCTGTGCATGGCTCTCAGGATAAGCACATTAATGCGTGAATCTATGCACCCAGGAAAAGAGATGCGACGCCGCAAAGCTGAATGCTGGACGCGGTAAGTTCTTTCACTATTTACAGTTTCTTGTACTGTAACACTTCATGATACTTTCTTTACCGTATATAGCGCACTGTGATTACTCATTGGTCATTTCCTACGCTCAAGCATGCAACCTTAATTACGGTATTCATAGCTTCACGAAAGTCTGTACAAATCATTCGCTGCTCCTTAACTATTTCGTGCATTCAATCTAGTGTTCAGAGTTCACTTCGAATTGACTGAAAAAAAAATGTTTACGTATGAGATGACAGAAAAAACCTTCATAAGAATGCATTAGTGTTAGTGGGGTTCCAATTTGGAACTTAATCAAACAGTGCATCAGAGAACGTTTGGAAAAGACAGCAAGGTGAGACTAATTGACAAGGTCATTGATTGATTGATTGATTGAGTGATTGATTGATTGATTGATTGATATGTGGGATTTAACGTTCTAAAACCACCATATGATTATGAGAGACGCCGTAGTGGAGGGCTCCGGAAATTTTGACCACCTGGGGTTCTTTAACGTGCGCCCAAATCTGAGCACACGGGCCTACAACGTTTCCGCCTTTATCGGAAACGCAGCCGCCGCAGCCGCGATTTAATCCTGCGACCTGTGGGTCAGCAGCCGAGCACCTTAGCCACTAGACCACCGCGGCGGGGCGATCGACGAGGTCGTTCTCTCTTTTGTCCTATCTGATTCACTGCCTGATTAAGCTTTATCACAAAGCTTAGCATAATGTTTTCAGTGCCGTTTTCGCACTGTGGTAGCTATATTCTTGGGCAACAGAAGACAACCCTCGTGTTGATGTAGCTTTGTTTCAGAGTTGTAAAAACAGATTAGTTGCCTTTGTTTCATACTGAACAGGCAGGCCTAAACTTCTGGTTGGCAGATTTTGCAGCCTCATCATTTATGGAGATAAATCGCGTTTCCGTCAAACCCTCGACTTCAAGGCAAGTCATAGTACTTCCAATCGAAGTAGATATAATTGGTGATGTCAAGCAGTGTTGTTCAATTGTACTACACCAGCGCCATTGAGCGTATCTTTGAGAAAGTGCAAGACATGTACATATAAAGTTTAACGACCACACTTTCGAAACCTGAAAAAGTACGTGTAATTTACTTTCAGGCCAGTCTGCAGGTACTGCATACGAGGTATTGCCTACCGATGCATCACCGATTCAGAGCTTGTGGCTCTCACGACACTGGTAAGTGATCTATTGCTTCACATTTACCTGCGTGGTATAAAATTTCTCAACGTAGATATCCGGACATCTGTAATTATGTGGTAACTATCAAACTAGCCTGAGACATTTTAAAGTGTTCGACGAAGGACCATTACGCTTTTCTTGCCTTACACTTGAAAAACGTGAAAAGTTTTATCTATATTTACAACTGACATATCCAATGAAGTGCTGAAGGTTATAGGTCAAGTGAAGCATACCCATATTACTTGTGCCTATAACTAGTTCGTGCGTAGAGTGGTGTACTTGCAGCTATGGTGCAGAAAAATATGTAGTATAAACGTGTGCACGCGAGCACTGCTAGACAATACGAAGAAGATGAAACCATGAACGGCGTTTGGTCTTGTTTCCTTGCCGATCGATAGGTTTCTTTACTGTGTGGTGCCGAAACCGGGGACCACAGTGGGACGGCAAGAAAAAAGAGATCGAGCAACACCAGCTATCAGCGTTTCGAAATCTACCTCACGTAAAGTATGAAAGTGGCGTACACAGCCTCCGGCCACTTTACGATACCAGTCAGCTCAACGTATGCTATCTCACTGCACTAAACGTACCAACGGTCACTTTTTCTTAATTGCTCATTGACATTCTACGAGAATCTTCGCCACATGATATCGTACTGGCGTGCACATGAGCAAAGCGCGGCCACGTTTTAAGACACGAGCCTTCTATGAATGCCTTAGACGCAGCACTAACAGCTGCAACCTCTAATTCCAAATTGAAAGAGCTGCTTACCTTCACACGCATTGAAACAGATATAAAGCCGGATCAGTGCCAGCCATTTTCAGAATTACCTCTCATTGACTACACTCTTAGTCATCATAAAGGTCAAGCCGGCAGCACTGCTTCGGTACCGGACAGCACATCAAACAGCTGGAGCTAGTGTTTTTTCTGCAAATCGAAAAAAAAAACACGGCACACGCACCTGTGATGTGAGCCTCTCGCTCGACTATAAGAAAGGAATACTGACGAAAGAAAACCGCTGCTATCAATGCACGTCCCGAGGCCATCAGGCACGTTCTTTCTACGTCAAACTTACGTGCTCAGCTTGTCACAGAAGGCGCACATCGAGTAAGTGGGACCCTCACTGCGTAAGTAAATTGGCTACAGTAGAAACGTCGTTACAAGCAGAGGTTTCAGGATGCACGAGAGGGACGTCACACTCAGTGATGCTATGCGACAAGAATTCTTCAAGTGGTTGCGCGAAGACAGACATAGGAGTACACCGGAAGATCTTTCACGCCTCTGTCGTCAACGGTTACAGATGCAGCTACATCCGGAAGATTCTCGTTGGAGGAAGCTAGAGATCATACATCACTGAAGTTCTAGCTGAAAAAAAATGCAACTCAATCTGCTGGGAAAAACTAGATCTTTATTTATAACACGTTCGACATCGTTTCTCCTACTTCTGCGGGGGAACGAAATATTTTTTTAAGTTCTCTTGCGTAGCCTACACCATTCTCCAAGACACACCATTCGGGTTATTGTCGTACCGTTTATCTGTGACGACATTACTTTCCCGACTTGCCATAGCTAACACAGAAGTCGCGTCACAAAGAAAAAGGTATTGCTGATAAAAATAACTCAACTGAGGTGGAGACTGTGACTTGCATCAGTTTGTTGATTTGAGCTGACCATCTGTGGATAATGATTACACGAGAAAAATGAGAAGCAAGGATATTACAGGATTTTTGACAATAACACGGCACTTGGCTGGACAATTAATGCAAAGGCCCAGTCATTAAAGTAACTATCTCAGTGATTTGATTTCATATGTGGGGCTCAACGTCCCAAACCCACCAAATAAGGATGAAAGACGCTGTAGTGGACGGCTCCGGAAATTTAGAAAACCAGAAATTCTTTAACGTGCACCCAAATCTGAGCACACGGGCCTATAGCCTTTTCGCCTCCACTGAAAATGCAGCTGCCGTAGCCAGGATTCAATTCCGTTACCTGCAGGTCAACAGCCGAGTACCTTAGGCACTAGACCACCGAGGTGGGAAAAGTACCACTTTTGACGGTAACACTAAACCCGTAGTTTGTGTACTAAGAGTCGAAACGATAAGCGTCAATGAATCAACATCACGCATTTCTCAATAATTCTGGCAGCTTGTTGCAGTGGGCATCAGAGATTCTGGAGAACGACACTGATAATAGCTCACTGCAGGCATCCGAAAAATGACCTGCACAGAAAAAGTGTCACAATTTTGCCAAAAGCGCAAAGCAATGGATGCCATAGCAACACATTGAAATGTTTTACGAAGCAAGGCTAGCATTTTCAGGAGCAATATTATTTGTAGTAAACATGCGCTTGCCAAGTAACCAAGTTTTTTGTGGCGTGGTCACAGTAGATGATAACAACAAGAACCATGCGTAGTGACGGCGTTGGTGAGGAGCGCCTCCCGTGGGGAGCGCATGCTGCCGCTATGGGCCGTACGTCGCGTGTCCCTGCTGGTGGCAGTTTGTTAGGTGCCGAGCGCATCTATATGGCCACTCCTGGTACACGTTTGGCACCGTTGTTTCGTGTTGATCAAGGTGGACGATTGAACCAGTTGGTGATACATAATCTAAGAGTACTACGCGATAGAAAACACGGATGGTAAAAAGACGCTTGTCCTTGTATTTTTTCCCGTCCGTGTTTTCTACCGTGCAGTACTCTTACTTCGTGTTGATGATTATTACTGAGGGGAACACTCACTGTCGCTGTCGCTGTTGACACTTATTACTGAGGGGAACAGTGCAAAAATCGGGACGGCGAACGATTAAACACACGACACAGCGCTTGTGTCGTGTGTTCAAATTTTCTCCATCCCGTTGTTTTGCGCTGTTTTTCTCGGTATCATGTACCAACTCGCCCTTCAAGAAAAGCCCTTCTGCAACATCTACTTTCATACTTATACCCTTGCGGCAACACCGAAGTTATTCCTCTGCATATAAGCCCTATATATATATATATATATATATATATATATATATATATATATATATTGTGGGCATTTGTTACTCACATCGTCCCCATCCCTGCATGATCACAATCACCATCATCCGCTTGTCTTTTTGTCCTCATTGCCACTCTGGGTCATCATCATCGTCATGGTCTGTGTACTAGCTCTGCCCGTTCGTTTTGCGAGGTCTTTTCTCAATTAAACGCCGTCGCAACCAAGACTACCTAGACTTCATACGTGGTGGAGGTGGATTTTCGGTCCTCTTACCTCCCGCAGCCCGCTCTACCCGCTGGAGCTTCGTTCAGGCCGCCGATTGCGCCCACTGTCAGGCAGCATGTCCCCGACCGAGCCTACCGGAGCTGATGCCATCAACCACGCATCGACGCAAGCTGCCCCACCTATTTACATACACGGAAATCAGCGGGAACCCCCGCTCTTCGCTGGTCTTCGTGGAGAAGACGTAGAAGACTGGCTCGACAACTACGACCACGTAAGTGTCGCTAATCGGTGGGACGAGGCCACCAAACTGCGTTACGTCCCTTTTTATTTGACCGGAGTCACAAAGACATGGTATTTTAATCACGTCATTGACCTACCCGACTGGGCTATCTTCCAGCAGCAGCTGCGACACGTTTTTGGGACCCCGGACATTCGATGCGCCGTCGCGAAGAGGACACTTGATGCTCGCCGACAACATCCCGGTGAATCATACACTTCATACATCGAGGATGTCCTCGCACTGTGCCGGCGTGTCAATCAACCATGCCGGAATCAAAGTGCGCCACATATTGAAAGGCATTGGGCCTGTTCCCTTTAATGCACTTGCTGTGCAAAACCCAGCTACCATCGCTGATGTCGTGATGACATGCCAGCGCCTTGATACGCTGGACTCTGTTCGGCTCCAACCGGACATTGACGACCACCACTCTACGTCTCATGGCCACCTGCGTGACCTCATCCGGGACATTATACGTGAAGAATTGCGGCCTATCTCCACGGCCGTCACTTCACAATCGTTACGGACCACCATGCCTTATGCTGGCTTTCTACACTGAAGAACTTGTCCGGACTCTGGGTCGGTGGATACTACGCTTGCAGGAGTACGACTTTGACATAACTTACAAGTCAGGCAGAAAACATCGAGACGCCGATGCTTTATCTCGTTGCCCGCTTCCAACTACACATATCAGCGTTGGTGAGAACTCAACCGCCACATCTACCAAAGTTCATACGCTCGCATCAATAACGCAACCCTTTTCGGACGACAATCCAACATTTATCTCCTGCCAGCGGTCCGATTCATACTGCAGACGCATGATGGACCACCTTTCGGGAGTTTCTCATCCACCAAACGCGCGACTCCGTCGTCAAGTCCTGCACTTTAAGTTGGACAATGGGGTTCTCTACCGCCACGTCTACCACCGTGACGGTCAGCGCTGGGTTCCTGTACTGCCACGCTCTCTTCGACTTCAGGTGCTCGAAGCTTCCCACGACGACTTGACTGCTGGTCATCTTGATTTAAAAAAAACTCTTGACCGCATTCGATATTGTTATTACTGGCCTGGCCTTTCTTCTAGTCTAGCTCGGTACATCGGTTCCTGCTACCCATGCCAGCATCGTAAACTCCCCACGTCTGCACCTGCTGGACCTCTACAGCCACTTCCTTGCCCTTCAATGCCTTTCGAAATTGTAGATGTTGACCTTTATGGGCCTCTCTCCGTCACATCTGCTGGCAAACAATGGATAGTGACCGCCGTTCACCACCTGACACGCTACGCTGAGACTTCTTCTGTTATTACAGGCTCAGCTGTGGAAGTTGCAGGCTTTATTCTTCACGCCATAATCGTGCGTCATGGGGCTCCTCGTGTGCTGCTTAGTGATCGCGGCAAAGTGTTCCTGTCACAAATGGTAAATGAAGTACTGCGCGCTTCTGGAGCTACTCACAAGACAGCTTCAAGTTACCACCCTCAGACAAATGGTCTCACAAAACGATTTCACCGAACCCTTGCAGACATGATAGCCGTTTACGTCCGACCCAACCACAAAAACTGAGATACCCTTTTACCATTCCTGACATTCGCTTACAACACCGCCGTTCAGCGAACAACTTGCTACTCACAGTTTTACCTCGTGTACGGACGCACCCCGACTACCTTTTTCGACGCCTCCTTCTTTAGCAGCCTTGGGAATTCATGTCAGTCTTCTAGCGAAGAATACATTTCCCGCCTGGCCCAGTCTCGCCATCAGGCTCGCATCAATACTGAAGCGAGACAGCACGAGCGGAAGATCATCTATGACGAATCCCACCGCGTGTGTCTTTCCAACCTGGTGACGAGGTGCTGCTTTTGACACCTATTCGCACTTCTGGTCTCTGTGACAAATTCCAACAACGCTTCATCGGGCCATACATTGTTTTAGAACAGACTTCGCCGGTTGATTATCGTGTGACACCACTCGTCGCCCCAACAGACCGCCGCTACCGCAGCACAGAGATTGTCCCCGTTTGTGAAATGAAACCTTTCACGCGACGTTCCCCGTCACTTTGACTTACGGCGGCCAAGGTGTCCGCTTAAAGTGGGGGGAATTAGTGTAGGCATTTGTTACTTACATCGTCCTCATCCCTGCATGATCACCATCATCCACTTGTCTCTTTGGCTTCGTTGCCACTCTGAGTCATCGTCATCGTCATCGTCTGTGTACTGGCTCTGCCCGTTCGTTTTGCGAGGTCTTTCCTCAATAAACGCTGTCGCAAGCAAGACTACCACGACTTCATACAATATATATATATATATATATATATATATATATATATATATATTTGGGGGTAATATTTCAATAGGCCAGTTAGTCTTCTTGAAGGTATGGGATATGGCACAACGGGAGCATTGTCAACAAGAATAAATATATTTATTTATCCTTGTTGGCAGACATATTCAAATATATATTTAGATAATATTTACATATATATATATATATATATATTGTCACGCAGTTTATTTACGTACAGACCTACTGGACGGCCGAGGAACGCCAACAGGCCGAAAATACAAAACAAACGCAAGCTCGGGTCGCGCGTGTGCACCAACGCTGTCGCTTGCCGTTTCTTGCTGCTTCGTCGTCGTTCGCATAGTTCCCTACATTGGCCCCCGGTGAATAGCGTAGCCAACCTGGCGACTCAAGGCGTAGTCACTATAGCTGGGTCGTAATACGGCTTCAGGCGGCTCACATGCACAATTTTTCGGCCACGACGGCGTAATTCATGAGATTGTGTCAAAGGCTCAGTCTCATAATTGACTGGTGACGTACGGGCGAAAATGCGGTAGGGCCCGTGGTATTGTGCCAGTAATTTCGACAAAAGGCCAGGAGTGCTTGGTGGAATCCAGAGCCAAACGAGAGCACCAGTCTTGAAAGTAGAGAGATGTCAGTCGGTGTCATGCCGTAGCTTCTGGTGGCCTTAGTCCTCGGTTGTCAGTGAATGGGCCAATCGTCTGCAATCTTCTGCGTGCTTCGCAACATCAGAAATTGCAGTGTACTCAGAAGAGTCTGGCGTGTATGGGAGGATAGTGTCCAGCGTGCACGATGGTTCGCATCCGTACAACAGAAAGAAAGGGGAGAACCCTGTTGTCGCGTGCGTAGCGGTGTTATACGCATACGTGACGAATGGAAGGACATTGTCCCAATTGGTCTGGTCTGAAGCTGTGTACATCGTCAACATATCACCGAGGAAGCGATTAAATCGTTCTGTGAGGCCATTCGTCTGCGGGTGAAATGCTGTCCTCATGCGATGAATCATCTTGCACTGAGCGAGCAATGCATGAATGGCGTCAGACAAGAAAACACGCCCCCAGTCACTCAAAAGTTCGCGGGGAGCACCATGGTGAAAAACAAAGTTGCGCAAGATGAAAAACGTAACTTCCCTCGCGGTTGCTGCGGGTAGTGCTGCCGTCTCCACGTAACGCGTGAGGTGGTCCACGCCAACAATTATCCACCAATTTCCAGAAGACTACGTGGGAAGTGGATACCGACGCGGTCAAACGGACGCGCTGGACAAGGCAGAGGCTGAAGTGTACCGGCAGGGCGTTGAGGTGAGACTTTACGTCGCTGGCATGCAGGAGAAGCACGTACGTACTTGCGGACAAATGTGTACATGCCACGCCAGTGGTACCGCTGACGTAGACGGTTGTACGTTTTGAGAGTGCCAGCGTGAGCGCTTTGCGGGTCGTTGTGGAAAGCAGTACAGATTTTCGAGCGCATGTGGTTGGGTATCACTAACAGCCACCTCTGACCTTCAGACGTGTATTTCTGCCAATAGAAGAGGTCGTCTCGACTAGCGAAATGTGTGGCTTGACGGCAGATAGTTTTTGAGACCAAATTAGCTAATGGATCAGTCAGAAAGACAAGGAGTTGGGAAATCCACACATCTTTGCGTTGTTCCGATGCCATGTCTGTGAAGTCGATTGGTGTTATGACAGCTGAAGAAGGTGACGAGGAGGTTGGGTCAGCCGCTAGCGGCGAGCGGGATAGCGCATCAGCGTCGGAGTGCTTGCGGCCGGATCGGTATACAACACGAATGTCGTATTCCTGTAGGCAAAACGTGCAACGACCAAGGCGCCCCGATGGGTCTTTGAGCGATGATAGCCAGCA
Organism: Rhipicephalus microplus; assembly: GCF_043290135.1. Taxonomy (NCBI): domain Eukaryota; kingdom Metazoa; phylum Arthropoda; class Arachnida; order Ixodida; family Ixodidae; genus Rhipicephalus; species Rhipicephalus microplus. The sequence continues at coordinate 79,171,087 of NC_134709.1, read as the reverse complement.
TAGAGCGTGGTGGTCCGTGACGACTTCGAAAAGGTGGCCATAAAGGTATGGGCGGAACTTCGTCAAAGCCCAGACAATTGCGAGGCACTCTTTTTCCGTGACAGAATAATTACACTCGGCTTTCCTGAGGGTTCGACTCACGTAAGCGACCCCGTATTCTTGGTATCCCCACACCCTCTTTGCAGACACCCTCTTTGCAGACGACGTGACCCAGTATAGTGAGCTAACGTGCGGCAAAAGGACACTTTTTTATGTTAAGTTGAAGGCCAGCAGAAGTGAGACACGTGAGAATAGCACGAAGGCGACCAAGGTGAGTCGAAAAGTCGCGAAAAAAAACGACGATGTCGTCTAGGTAGCAGAGGCACGTGTTCCCCTTGTAGCCGCGAAGGATGGCGTCCATCATCCGTTCGAAGGTTGCTGGGGCGTTGCAGAGTCCAAACAGCATGACGTTAAACTCATACAGCCCATCAGGTGTTACAAATGCAGTCTTCGATCGGTCAGGATCAGCCATTGGAACTTGCCAATATCCCGAGCGTAAATCTAAAGACGAGAAATGTTCTGCTCCTTGCAAGCGATGGAGAGCATCGTCGATGTATGGCAATGGGTACACAACCTTCCGATTTGTCTTATTGAGCCGGCGGTAGTCGACACAGAATAGGATAGACCCATCCCTTTTGCGCACAAGTACAACAGAGGACGACCAAGGGCTCTGCGATGGCTGGATGCCACCACGCTTGAGCATATCGTCGACTTGTTTGTTGATAATACTGCCACCAGCACGTAGGGCGTCGACAGCAAGAGCGGCTCTCAATCTGGAGGAAAAAGAAAATCGCGTGCTTTCGTATCTGCTCGAGAGCCAGCCACGACTGACGCATCGTCCCAGAGCTAGCTACCCGGTCATTCAATAAATCCCCCAGTACTTCTGACTCATCGTGACAAACTGGTGGAAGTGCTGGGTATTGGGCGTGCGTCCTCGTACGTGATGATCCTGTGTTGAGTGATGGACGTCTGGCGAATCTTTGAGCAACTTGCGAAGCAAGACCTGGTTTCGAACAAGAGCGCTCGCAGCGCAGTTTGGTTATCGGTGGTCAGATCAGGATTGATGTCAATGTTGCTCATTGATGTGTCTGCGTTATCCACTATTTCTGACGTGAGACAGTTGGTTACGTTTGCTACTTCGTGGGCAGACGCTATCGAAGTGCCACGGAAAAGGTGTCGATGCTCGTTTCTAAAGTTGGTAACGAGCAATTCAGATCGGCCGTCACGAACGTGTACTACACTTCTCGCTACACATATGCCTTGCTGCAGGAGGTGTTCTAAATTTGTCTCGGCCACCACATCGCCTTTGCTCAAACCGCAGCATGTTACGTCGACTAGAACACTGGCTCGGGCAGGAAGCGTCACGCTCTGTTCAGAAATACGGAGTACGTCGACACGCATTCCGTCATCCTGCACGTTGATTGCTCGCTGGGCTGAGAACGTGACGCGGCGCTCTTGCAGATCAATGATAGCTCCATTTTCCTGTAGAAAATCAACTCCCAAAATGACGTCGCGGGAGCATTCACGTAGAACAAGGCAGCTTGCTACGAATGTGTACCCTTGAATCTGTACTCTAGTTGTGCAGGCGCCCAGTGGAGTAACGACATGGCCACCAGCTGTCCGAATCTGCGAGTTATGCCACGGCGTGATTACTTTCTTCAGCTGCGTTGTCAGTTTCCCGCTCAGTATGGAATAGTCTGCGCCGATGTCCACTAACGCATTAACTACACAACCATCAATTGTTACTGCTATGTAGAGTGAAAGCCGGCTATCCTTTGCAGCAGCAGGTGATGTCGGACCAGTTTCTGTACGGTTATGCGTCAATAGGAGGTCTTCAACGCTTCAACGTTCAGCGACCCCGCCCCCAGAGGTCGCTTCGGCTAGTTTTCCCGGCGGGGGCTGGGAGATCATTCGGTAGAATACCGCTGGGGCGTTGATGAAAATCGCCTCGGTGATGGCGAGCGCGACTGGCGCCCAGCAGACGGTGGTGCATGCTGCTGGGAGAGGTAGGTTTGGATGACGCGTGGTCTCTGACCGTAACGGGGAGGCGGCGAGTACGCAGAGAAGCCACGAAGCCCAAGACGGCGATAAGGGCACTGGCGGTACAAGTGATCAGCTTCTCCGCAGTGAAAGCATAGAGGCCGATGATTGGGTGTGCGCCAGACATCAGACTTCCGAGGAGACGAGTGGCGATCTTCGATATACTGGACCGGTTGCACCGAACGATGGGCGACAGAAGCACCACGGACAAATGGCAGGTGCGGTGGCGTGTACGTGCGTTCGTAGTATGGTATGTGCTGCGCTGACTCGAGTGAAACTGCAGGGACAGGATAAACAAAAAATGGCGGCGATGCAGCAGGGCGTTTCAAGGCTTCCGCGTAGGTTGTCCCACGGTGGTATTCAGCAGGAGCTGACGCAGCTGTATCAGGAGGCAAGGTGTCCCGGAGGGCCTGGTGCAGCTCATCCTTGATCACAGTTGCAATAGAGCTAACCGTAGGATGAGGTGTTACACCAGCCTTTTGCAACTCTTCACGTACAATATTACGGATGAGTTCACGTAAGGAGTCATTGCTGGTCCCAGCGGCGGCGAAAATGTCAGCAGTGGACATGCCACTGACTTGCCTGTCGTATAGGTTTGATCGCTGCTGCAGCATTTTTTCCATTGTCACGGCTTCAGACAAGAACTCCGCGACCGTCTTCGGAGGGCTGCGCACGAGGCCGGCGAAAAGCTGGTCCTTGACACCGCGCATCAAGTGACGCAACTTCTTGTCCTCCGTCATTCTTCAATTTGCCCGTCGGGAGAGACGCGTCATGTCTTCGACGTACGTGGTCACAGTTTCGTTTGGCGACTGGACGCGGGCAAGAATAACTCGTTCAGCTCTTTCTTGGCGGTCAGCGCTGGTATATGTCTGCAGAAGTCTACGAGAGAATTCAGGCCACGTCGTCAGCTGCTCCTCTCGATTTTGATACCACGTGCGAGCCCCGTCTTCGAGATAGAAGTAGACACGACCCAGTTTCGCCGCGTCGTCCCACTGATTCGAGTTGGCTACGCGCTCGAAGTCCGCCAACCAGTCCTCAACGTCTTCGCGCTCCGTACCATGGAACGTCGTCGGGGCCCGTGGGCTTTCCAACGTATAGCGGTTCGACGACGTGCTTCCCGTGCCGGTTGGCAAGGTTTGTACCGTAGTGCTGGTCATGTTTGTTGACGTGGTGGGAGCAGTATCGTTGACTTCCGGAGGCGATCCCCTGATTCGGTGGCTGGTCCGATGCACGGGAGTATTGACTGGCACTGGACTCGTATTACGGCTTCCTGGGGGGGTCTGCAGCATCCGTGAGACTACCCAGCACCTTACACCAGTTTGTGACGCTCTTCCGCTGAAACTCGATATGGTCGTTGGCGTAAGGGAGCATGGGTACCTGTGTCAATGTGGTGCGTGATGTTCGCTGTGCGACCTAAAGACGGTTGAGCGCAATCGAAGGCAGAACGGAACTCTCGAAGAAGGGACAAGAGTTCCCTTCTTTGTGTCCGCGATAGCTCAGCGGCAACAGAGGGCTGGAGCTGGAAGGAGTCTGGCGCGGGCAGTGTGGCCACAGGTGGCGTCATAGCATTGAGCTGGAGGTGAGGTGGGTGTTCGGCGAACTCCAGAGGGCGCAAGAGGTCAACGCCTCGTATGTTACCCAAACATTTTCCGCGAAGTAAGGCAACTGGCGACGATAGCGAGTTCGGGACGAGCATGGCGGTAGCACCGGATTCCATGGCGAGTACGGCAAATGGCAGGTGTAGGCTACGGTGGCGGGTAAATACGTCAGACGGAGTGAGCAAAACAGTTCTGGCAGGAGCGGCCGTACAGGTCAGGGCTACAAGGGTGGATGTTCTCGGTGCTATTTCCGCGTCTGCAACAATGACAAGTTTGTAAGCTTCAGAAAGAGAATCAACCAAACAAGAGGTTGGCAGCGGTGTAAGGGCAACTTCTGCACGTGAGCAATCTATGATGGCCCGATGACGCGAAAGAAAGTCCCATTCAAGAATGACTTCATGGAAGCATGATGCCAGCACAAAAAAATTCAATGGCATAAAGTTCACCTTGGATAATGACACGTGCAGTGCACAGAGCTGTAGGCTCTATGAACTGCGAGTTGGCCGTGCGGAGCATCAGGCCCGAAAGAGGCGTTGTCACCTTTTTCAACATGCGGCATAAGGTCTCACAGAATATGGAAACGGCGGCCCCTGTGTCGATAAGCGCTTGTGCGGCGGTCCCCTCAACATTGACGTCAATAATGTTTTGCGGCGAGAAAGAAGGAGGCCTTAAGCAGTTCGAAATTTATGCAGCTGTTGCCTCCGGAGCTGCAGCGATCGATTTCCCTCTTCCGTAGCAGGTCGGCGACGCATAGGTGACAGGGAGTGTCGTCGGGGCCATGGTGACCGATGGTTGGCGTAGGGTCGAGGGCCATCAGTGGTGTACCTTGATGGCGTCCTAGACGACGACGCCATTGGCTTGCCCACGGTGTCGACTGGAGGGGAGTCTCGGCGACAGTGGCGGGCGACGTGTCCAGCGATTCCACAGGCGAAACAGACGGTTCTATTATCTGGCGTCCTCCAAGCGTCTGAGCGACGGTAAAATAGAGCTCAAGATCTCGCGTAGGGATACGGCGCAGCAACTGGGGTTGTATGCACGACATAGGGTGGCGTGGCAGGTTGAGCATATGGCATACGCTGTTGCGTAGGCCGAGCAGCGACGGCGGCGTACGTGAGAGGCGTAGTGACTGGTGGTTGGTGATGCATTGGCGGAAGGGCCTCAGCGACTTGGGTCCGAATGACGTGTTGGAGGTCTGGTACCAAAGCTTGCGCGGGCTCTTGTGTCAGTGGCAGCAGTGACAGCTGGCGCGCTACCTTTTCGCGGACGAAGTCCTTGATTGTCGAAAGCAGTGGCTGCTGATCGGTAGGATGGGCAGCTAGGTGCAAGCTTGCGAGCGTGTCCGGAGTCATGAGGGCTTGACGAGCAATTGCGCACTGCCAACGCAATTCATCGAAGCATTGACAGAGGGAAATGAGGACAGCAATTGTGAGGGAATTTCTCGCGAGCAACATATGAAAGGCGCCGTAGTCAATGCCTTTCAAAATGTGCCTGATTTTTTATTCCTCAGGCATGGTAGAGTTGATGCGGTTGCATAGATGCAACACATCTTCAATGTAGCTCGTGCAGGTCTCGCTTGGTTGCTGCGCACGGTGACGTAAACGGTGCTCGGCTTGAAGCTTGCGTGCCGCAGGTCATCCAAAGACGTCCGTAATAAGTCTTGAATGCAGACCACGTAGTAATGTCAGCTGCGTGGTTATTAAACCACAGTTGCGCGCTGTCTGCAAAGTAGAACGTGACGTAACCCAGCTTACTTGGGTCGTCCCATTTGTTACTTGCGCCAACTTTGTCGTACCTCGCCAACCAATCTTCGAAGTCCGACTCAGTGAAGCCCGTGAAGATAGGAGGGTCTCGTTGAGGATACATGGCGCCACAAGTGACATGAACGGTCGAAGGTCCCACCTGGAGAGGCGTCTCGGTGTCCATGTTCGTGTCACGTAGAGGGGGAAGCTTACGGGAGCGAAGTTCCAGGTTTGTACGGGAGTCCACACACCTCCACCAGATGTCACGCAGTTTATTTAGGTACAGACCTACTGGAAGGCCGAGGAACGCCAGAAGAGCGAGGGACGCCAACAGGCCGAAAATACAAAACAAACGCAAGCTCGGGTCGCGCATGTGCACCAACGCTATGGCTTGCCGTTTCTTGCTGCTTCGTCGTCGTTCGCATAGTTCCCTACAATATATATATATATGCAAACCGCGTCATATTTTTATTGTGCTATAAGGCTTTGTAACGCGTGAATTAAATTTGTGTGATCTGTAAAACTTCACCAATTACCCCCCTTACTCAATGCCCTGTAAAGGGCCTGTAAGGAATTTTAAATAAATAAATAAATATATATAATGAGATCGAACAGACAGTAGTGCCAAGGAATGTACAGGAGAAGTTATTACAACCAATGGAATTTAAGTAAGAAAGAAAAGTGGATGGAAAAAAAACCAGCCGTGAGCAGGAATCAAACCTACGACCTTTGAATAACGCGTTCGATGCTCTAACTACTGAGCTAGCACAGCGGCCTTTCCTCCATCCACATTTTTGGGTTTATATGTGAATTTAGAAGTAGGAGTGACAGTCAGCGCCATCTATAAGCCAAGCGACACGTGTGAAAACACTCTTTTACGCACATGTTTGGCGTCACGTAGCACGTGAACTTATTATGAGCGGGCAGCTGAATAATAGTCCCTCGTATACACCTAATGACACCAAGTCTGCCAGTACGAGACCCTCGTTTAATGAGATAAGGGAAAGAAATGTATACCTAAGGGCTCGTTTTCTCGTGTTTTAACACAATAATGATGAGATCTAACAGACAGTAATCCCAAGGAATGTACAGGGGAAGTTATTAGAACCAATGGAATGTAAGTAAGAAGAAAGAAAAGTGGATGAAAAAATAACCAGCCGTGAGCAGGAATCGAACCTACGATCTTCGAATAACGCGTTCGATGCTGTAACCACTGAGCTACCACAGCGGCTTTCCCTCCATCCACTTTTTTGGGTTTATATGTGAATTTAGATGTAGGAGTGACAGTCAGCGCCATCTATAAGCCAAGCGACGAGTGTGAAAACACTCTTTTATGGGCATGTTTGGCGTCACGTAGCGCGTGAACCTATTATGAGCGGGCAGCTGATTAATAGTCCCTCGTGTACAGCCTCGTGTATATATATATATATATATATATATATATATATATATATATATATACGTGGATGATGGTGGTGGCAACGACGGAAAAATCCAGCCAAGACTGTCCATTTAATTGCTATCGCAATACAATGGGTGTACTGTGGAACTACCTCGAATAGACAGCTCGAAACAGCCACTTGAAACAAATTAAGTTGGCATGCTCAGACGTCCCCAAAACTGGCAGATCAAGCGCTTATTCATGGAAGGATTATTGGTGCAACACGACACAGCTCCTCAGCAATGTTTCAAGTTAAGACATGCTGAAGTGGTACCTTTAATTGATCACGCTATATTTTATATGCTACATCGCAGAGTTATAGGAGAACAATCTCTGACTGCGAAGTTCAACTTATGGTCGACACATCGTCACAAGTTCAAGGCATCCCATTCATCAACGACTACCTTGATGAAAGGCTGATTCTTAATCCAAAGTTGGACGTTTCCGTCCGTGTGAACCTGAAAGCTCACGGAACATTTGAACCTACCGAAGCAGTGTACTATGAATTATCAAGTGGGATTTCTGCCAACACCTTCTGGTTGCAATTGCGCAGTAGAAATACGCCCGCTACATTGTGCTTTAATAAAGCACTCCTACCTGAAGCAGGAACAATATATTTCCAAGACATTCTGAATTGCCAACAAACTCTCCAATTGCATATTTTACTGCTCGTGACGCATCGTAAATATTTGAAGACTACTTGATACACCTTGCTAACATTGTTGGTCGAACATACTCTTCCAATCCAACTCATTCTTAAGCAAGGGGCTGGGAAAATTAAAGTTCAAAAGTAATACAACTAGGACTGTACAACTTGCGGGCGACTTCGGAGCTCCAAGTGCGCAGACTGCTTGACGTGACAGGAAGAAGCTGAGTTACCGTCAAAAGTAGCTAGATCACCGATGTATGGTGGAAAAAAAACAATGCCTACTGGTATTCATCTTTGCTCAGCATATCCTAAAGCGGCCTTCAAGCGTATCGTGTGGTGATAATCGAGGAGTCTGGCAGCTGTACAAGTTTATGTTCTCTAGTCTAGTCTCTCTGGATTTCGGTTGAGGTGGAATTATCCAAGCTTGACGATGACAACTCGAGCACGAATGTTTTTTTAGAAGACCTATACATTTTACAAGCTCTAGTTGCGACTGTGAGGTGGGAGTATTTTTAAAAAGATGTAGTAGTATAAACGTGTGCAGACGTGCACTAGCTGCTAGTGAAGAAATTGAAACCTTGAACGTCGTTTGGTGTAATTTCGTCGCAAATCGATAGCTTTCGTTACACGTGATATGGGCGACACGCAAATTACCATCGCTGTACCACTATACAGATTATATTTGAAGATAATATTTATATATATATATATATATATTATATATATATATATGTATATATATTGTATGAAATCTTGGTAGTCTTGCTAGCGACAGCGTTTAATTGAAGAAAGACCTCGCAAAACGAACGGGCAGAGCCAGTACACAGACGATGACGATGACGATGACCCAAAGTGGCAATGAGGCCAAAAATACAAGTGGATGATGGTGATCATGCAGGGATGAGGACGATGTAAGTAACAAATGCCCACACTAATTCCCCCCCCTTAGAAGCGGACACCTTGGCGATCGATAAACGGCGCAGTTTGGAACCATCCGCGAATACGTCTGCCTCGCATCAGAACAATAGCGCTGCCATGCTGTGCAGGAGTGATAGAACAAAGCGAACCAGTCGCTACTGTTTTCGTCAAGCTTCCCTCGATGAGTACGCGTGTACGCGCACTTATATGCTCTGGATCTTGCTTTCTTGTATGACCAGTATGCGCTAGTTATGCGCAGTCACTTCCTGAAATTTGTAAGGATAGCATGGTGATATCACAATTTTCGATCCTGCCTAGCTCGCCATATTTTCCCGTGTTTGCTCGCTTTCCATTAACTCTACAGCGGGAACAAGATTGTTTCGCATTAAATCCCGTGTGTTGCCGGCGTCATTAGTTATAAAAAAACCGTGTCTTAGGTAATGAAAACTTCAGAAAGATGCAGGTGAACGAAACAATGAAAATAATGATGGGAAGGAGGAAGTAACAAAAAGGAAGAAGGCGGGGAGGTTAACCAGAAAGACATCCGGTTGGCTACCCTACACTGGGGGATTAAGGAAGGGGACAAGAAAGACGAGAAAGAGGGAAAAGAGGAAAAAATTGGGGTGGGGGAGAGACTGACAGTTTTAACTGCAGCGTGTAGAACTCTACCGCATGTCAGAGGCGTTCACACAAGCCTGTCTTTCTCAGGAAACACAGCAGGGCTTTCACTGCCTTGTGGGCTGTCGAGGCATGTGTACGTTGCTGTAATAGCACCTGCACAGAAAGAGGCCGATCATCCAGTTGCCGCATTGCGTTGGCAAGTACTTGTCTATCTGAGGCAAATCGAGGACAATGACACAGCAGGTGTTCGATATTTTTGTCGGTGCCGCAAACATCGCACGCCGCACTGTCAGTAATTCCGATTAACGTGGTATAAGCTTTCGTAAGGCGATAGAGAAGCGAAGCTGCACGTCGATGTAGGCCGGGTGGAGGCCGGAGTTGTAGTGAAGGGTCGAGCTCGTGCAGTCGTGTACGTCGTATGCTTGGTTTGTTCCACTCAGTCAGTGTGAGACTGCGGGCCAGTTGACGAATGTGTCTCACCGCATCCGCTCCTGAAAGCGGTATCGGAACGCTGTTCGCTCCTTTATGTGACGTTCGAGCAGCATGATCTGCAGAATCATTGCCGCCTATACCATTATGCCCAGGTAACCACTGAAAGACGATGTCATGGCCTTTTTGTATGGTAGGTCAATTGGTCGTGGCATCCGCGTAGGAGAACTGATATCAGGCACTGTAACGCTAGTTTTGAGTCAGAAAACACAGCCCATTTACCTCGTCTTTCTTCTGAATTGATGTGTTGAGGTGCATTACACCGAGCCTCGAGTTCTGCCGTCGTTGAAGTTGTCACATGTGAAGTCTTAAAACGCCGAGTTACCCCTTGTAATGGCATAACAACTGCTCCACCTGAATTAGACGGCATAGTAGAGCCATCCGTGTAAATGTGCACGTGGTTACTGTAGTTTTCTTCCAGTAGGAATAGACTCAGTCGTTTCAAGGCATGTGTCGGTAAGTCCGATTTTCTCGTCATTCCTGGAATCAATAAGTGAACTCGCGGCCGGCTCAAGCTCCAAGGAGGAAGCAGTGGCTTTGATGCAGGTGCGTATGTCTCAGCAAACGATGAACGATGCTTGTAGACAATAGTGCCGTATGTCGTGCGGGGCCTTTCAGCAGCTAGGCTCGCCAGGTAGTGAGAAGGGTCCTGGCATAATGTCTGAGGTGCATGCGCATTGTCTCGTTAATAATATGCGTATTTATTGAGTGATTTGAGCGATGGCAATGGTTTCAGCCGTTGAAGCAATGCGGGGTACTCCGATGCATATCTTACGTGCTTGGGCTTGAATGCTCTGAATTGCGCGCAGGTTGGTCTTGCCGGTGTTAGATATTACAGGTAAGCTGTACCGTAAGAATCCGATAAACAGCACTCTGTACAGTTGTAGCGCGGATGGTATGGGCACTCCCCAATTCTTTCCTGCAAAGAATTTGAACATGTGGCATGTTGCGATCAGCCGCTTCTTCACATAGTTCACGTGTGAAGTCCACGACAGGTTTCTATCTATTATGACTCCCAAGAACCTGTGGCTTCTGCTGAACGATATGTATTCTTCATTAATCGATATACTGTAAGCAGACATTGGTTTCCTCGTGAACGCTACCACTGCACATTTTCCGCAGGACACCTCGAGGCCTTGTTTACGAAGATAGCATGACGTCGTTGTAGCAGCCTTCTGAAGACGGGCGCGAAGCTGAGGCCTTGTCACACCTGATGTCCAAATGCAGATGTCATCAGCATATACAGAAAATTCTACAGTGCTAGGTAGCTGCTCGACTAGACCAATGAGAGTTAGGTTGAAAAGGGTAGGGCTTAGCACTCCTCCCTCGGCTGCTGTAATAATCAGGTGTTGGGCCATTCGCTGTCATCACGTAAAATGATCTCAGCTGTGTGTAGCTGTACACCCACATATATATCTTGCCACCAAGACCTACTGTTTCCAAAGCACTAAGGATGGCTTCATGGGTGATATTGTCCTAAGCCCCCTTAACGTCTAGAAACAGGGTGGCGCAAGTCTCTTACAGGCTTTCTGGTGTTGAACATATGTCACTAGATCAACAACGTTGTCGATTGACGAATGGCCGCGCCTGAATCCGGTCATGGATACTGGATAGATTTCGTAGTGCTCTAAATACCACTGCATTCGTGTTAGAATCATTCAATTCATCGTTTTTCCCACACAACTGTCAAGTGCGATGGGACGGTATGAGGCAATATCCAAAGGAGATTTACCAGCCTTTAGAAGTGGAATGAGGCGACTTGACTTCCATGCCTGGGGAACCGTACCAGTCTGCCAGAAGTCGTTGTATAGGCGTAAGAGTGCCTTCCGAGCTTCGTCTCCAAAATTACAAAATGCACGATAGGTAATGCCGTCAGGACCGGGTGCTGAAGAACGTCTGCACAGAGCCAGTGCCGCCTCTAGCTCATCCATAGAAAACTGGAATTCAATACGGGGATCACGTGAGGGCGGTGGGTGTTCAAATGTTCCCGTTCTTGATACTGTGAAATTGGAATCACTGGCAATTGTTCTACAGAAAGATTCTGCGACGTCAATCTCTCTGCATCGAAAGTGAAGTGCCAGAGATGTAAACGGGTGTCGCTGACCCAAGGTTGTGCTAAGACCCCGGACAGTTCGCCATATCAGTGATAGGGGCTTTCGTGGATCCAACGACTCGCAAAAGGATGTCGAACGTCGCCTTCCCAGTTCATTCATGTGCCGCTGCATTTTCTTTTGAATGCGTCTAGCCAGCCTAAAATCATCCATGCACTTTGTCCGTCGGTACCGTCGTTCTGCACGACGGCGTATTGCGCGAAGTTTCTCAAGCTCGATGTCGAAATCGGTGCGCTTGTGACTAGTCAAGTGATTATGCGTGGTATTCTGCAGGACATCCTTTATCGAGTACTTTAGGTTATATGATGAGCCGTCGGTACAGCAGTCTTCCATTAACATTTTGAATTTCGGCCAATCGGTGTACTTGAGGCCTCTTGAGGACTTAGAGCTGGTGAAACCTTCTATACACAGGTAAGTTGGTATATGGTCGCTGCCCCGCGTTTCCAGATCTTAAAACCAGTGCACTTTCCTGGTAAGTGAGCGATAAACCAATATAAGGTCCAGGCAGCTGCTATAGGCTGATCCGCGTAATTATGTAGGGCTTCCATCGTTACAAACGCAGAGTCCGTACTACGAGGCTAAGGACACCAATTTTCTTCCTCTAGAGTTGTCCCTGGAGCTTCCCCATAGGATATGGTGGGTATTGAAGTCGCCAGTGATCACCCATGGCCTTGGAGTCGATGTCAGAATACCGCGTGAGCACTCGCAGTCAAGGCGGCTTGATGGAGATAAGTAAGTTCCGATAATCGTGAATGCAACCTTATCCTTCTTCACAGTAAGGCACACATACTGATTCCCTTCATCAGGCGAGACTCTGTGGTGAACGTAAGTGAGGTCATGGCGCATGAATACAATAACTTTGCTGCAGTCTCTGTGAGTACATAAAGCACTCTTGTCCTGACAGCTTGATTAAAGCACACAGGTTGGGTTCACAAATCACGATAATGGGGAAGTTGTTCACAAATACAAACTGTCTAAAATCAGACATGCGCGACTTCTGTCCTCTGGCGCTCCACTGAAAGACAGATGCATTCTTGACTTCCACTCGAAACGACGGTGCCTCACTGGCCATGGTTTTACCTTAGAGCTGCAAGCACCGGACTCAGGGTGACCAGCACATGCAGTGTGGTCTGCGCAGCTGAAGTCTTCATATTACTCAGTAGGACACGCATGGTACTCATCAGCGATTGCAGCAAGCTTATCACTTGATCTTCATTCATCGCATCACTGGTTTGAGGGGTCGTCGAGGGCGGCAGGATTTGATGCGGCTCCGAAGTAGGTTGACGTCGTTGAAGAGAGGGCCACTGTTCGGAAGGTGCGACTGCTGTCCCTTTCTTCTGTTTGGTAGTATCCGTCTTCAGTGAGCTCGGTGTTTGTGGGTCAGCCTCTTTGATAGAGAATGACATCTCTCTATCGGTAAAGCAGTTTTTCCGTGATGGTCATCGCCCACGACGCCGTCGTCGGCGTAGTGTAGCGGCAGCTTCTCTCTGCGTTGAATTGTCCCGCACCATGCGCCTGAGTACCGCGTGCTCGTTTCGCACCCGCGAGCAATCTTTGGATGAGGCCTCTTGAGCGCCGTGGCAGTTTGGACATCGTAGCATGGTGGAACTGCAGGCGTCTTTTGAGTGAGACTCAGCGCACCGCGGACACACAACTTTGTTCTCACAGACACCTTTTACGTGTCCCATCTTGAAGCACTTGTAGCATTGCAGTGGCTTCGGTATGTAAGGACGCACTGAGTGGCGAACATGGCCAACTTTGATATACGAGGGAAGGCTGTCTCCCTCGAACACAAGCCTCAAGCAGCGTGAGTTGCCGAGTCTGGTAATATGCGTGATGCGGGTGCCTTCAGTCGCTGGCTTTATTAGTATTGGCAGGTCATTAGCTGAGATGGAAAGATCCACATCATAAATGACGCCTACAGTGCCATTACAACCTGCAGCGACCATTGGCCGAACTTTCACGTTGCCGATTTCTGTTGTGTGCCGAAGGCTTTGCAGTGCGCTATGGTGCATAACGTCTACAGCAAGGACATTCTTGGTGCATTGATCCTCACGTATTTGATCTCGTTCGGCGCGGTTTCCTCGAGAACCACAGAAAGAACTTGCCTGTTGAGGAGTCGCAAGTTAGATGCAGGGTCTTCGGGCATAAACAGCATGGTGTGCGGCCACCGCTGTGGTGCAGTCTTAACGGTGGAAACACTTGCCGACGATGCCGTCGGCAGCAGTCTTCGTTTTGTAGATCGATTCATGACGACTGTGAAGTCATCATCCGATGACTCAAAGCCGTCCGAGTACAAATCGGTTGCTTCACTGTCGGTGTCGCTCGACGCGTTGCTACGCTTCCTGGACGACGAAGTCCGGCGCGACGGTTGCACGCCTGGAACATTCTCAGGTGTATCCTGAAGCATCACCGCAAAGGAGGGAGCGCCAGCTCCCAGGATTTCCAGGAAAACAAATTGAAAATACTGAGACACGGGCACAAGCGTGCTGTGATAATCACAGAAAATAATGATAATCACAGTGATTCCTATACACGTGCTGCCCCATAAAGTGCAATGTTGTCAGAACCAAAATGTGACTGAAGTGTCGGCGAATAGACGTAGAAGGTTTACTGTTTTTTTGTTCTTTAAAAGACATCATTAGGTTCTCTCAAAAAGAAATTAAGTATACCAGCAAGCAAAAAATTTCTGCCGTATAACTCATGGCTTCCGACCGAATAGCGTCCAACAAACCGAGGCTCTGTACCTTTTTCAATTCCTTCACATGACATATATTTATCAACTGCCTCCCTTTGCAATGTGAGAAATGTCTACTAGTTTAGTCCATAGACTGGCGCAACTACCCGGTGGATGGAAATTGTTGTCTTGAATGAACCCAGAAAATTTATGACGTTTTCGGAGAAATTACTGGCAGAAACTGAAGCAAGGAAAGCACTAGGCAATAACATCAATGCGCTAACATGTTGTTTTTTATTTCTATGTGCAGACGATATTGCTCCTATGCTTCAGGATATGCATTCTGCAAGGAAGCTTTCCTGAGTTTTCTGAGATGGACAACCCTGCAGCCTTCTCCTCGAAGCGTACAACCAGGTGAACGTACCTTTGAAATATGGCTAGTGACAGTAAGAAAGTATCCTAAATCATTAGGTTTCATTACAAATGCAATACCGGCTTATAACTATTATTTTACCCTTTTATTATCAGCAAGTGCACTTTTCCGCACTGTACACAGTAAAAATTTTTACACCCAGAAGTGTGTATATGAGCTTGTTCCGTGGACGACACCCTAAGGGTGTTAATTCAGCACCTTCCAAAAAGGGTGCTTTTTCATGCACCCTTAGAATAGGGTGTACATGTAAAAAAACTTTAGGGTGTTACAAAAACACCCTTAAGGAAGGGTGCCTTCGATGTCCATCACTTTTTTAGCAACCTCTGAGGAGGGTGCGAGAAGGGTGCACAAGGGTGTTCAGTGCCCATGGCAGGGGTGCCAGTATTCTTTTAAACTGCACTAATAGATATCGGAATGCACTGATTACACACTACTTGAAGAAAGTGGTCCTGATATTAATGGTGCACCACCTGTCGAGCTCCATTCATTGCGTCTGGGCAAAAATATAAACGCGTAGTATCGTATAAGAACTTGTGCTGGATCTATATATACTTCACAGTATATGCAGAATGCGCGTTACAGAAAATGAAGCCTTGCTGCCCTTGCATATTGCATTTATTTAATAGGCAAATAAAACAAACTTATCTTCTGCCACACAACTTTTTCACCAGATATACGTTCACGTATACGTACACGACACATGCAACACCTCAATGTTTATTATATTTATTCAGTTTCACTTCATTGACAATTCTTTGCAACATACAATTACACTGGTTTCAGTTTAGTATACTGCTTCAAGTACATAGAGACTACAAATAAAATATACGCTAATATATCCCTATAATTCTTTCAAGTATCTACAATCCCAGTGGTTTCCAGTTTAATACTCCTTCATGTACACAATCGGTTAATAGGAATGAAATACTGGCAAATATATACTTACGATTCTTTCAAATATATACAATCACCATGATTTCACTATATACGCCTTCATGTACACAATCGTTCCCAAGAAGTGATGCACACAAAAATATATATGGATAGTGTTTTCAAATGTATACAATCACTGTGCATTAGGCTTTGTATTCCTGGATGTATAACAATTGGTTATGAGAAATGATGTACATGCAAACATACGGGTTTTCGCACATATAACTTTAGCAAATACTTAAGAAACCAATACATTGATCAGAAATACAATAAGCTAAAAACGAACACAAAACTGCGTCAAAACACACAAAAAACAAAAGAGGTAATGCATAATTATGCCTAATGACACAGCTGGGTCAATTTATGCCGAATGTCCCAGCCATTTTGGCAACCATCTCAAATGTATTCGAAAAACTCGTGCTGCATTGAAAATAGAGAACTTCTGGAATATTTAGGAGAGGAAAAATATTTGGTCACGTGGCTGCCCTCTGAACTTCCTGGAATGCCGTCTAGGTGTTGTATGTGAAAAATTTTATTTTAAAAGCACCGCTCCTTCTTTTCATACGAAACTCGGTCTACATGTTACATAACAAGAGCTTAATTTGGGAGAGTTGGTTCATCGTGGTTGTGTGCTAGTCACAGCGCGACAACTTTAGAAAGAGACAGAAAGGACAGGAAAGAGCACAGACTGTCAACTGAATTTAATGAATGTGCTACGAGCGCTTTTATACGGAGTACAAGAACCGTGTTCATGCGCGACGACACGTGTGAGCACTACAAAATAATCTTAACTGTGAAAAGAATACTCCCTCTCAGAAAGGATAAGTGAACGTGTAGTGATGCACTGATCATTGGTTTACCTGATAAAAAATACTTCTAGAAACGTTAAATTGGCATTAAGTAAACCAATTCTCGTGACGAATGGGGCAAGGTTGACTATTCCTGTTGCTGTTTAGTACACACGCATTTGAATGCTTGCAAGGGGTGGAAAACAACACGCTAATATCATATCTGCTGGCTATTTTTTTAATTGTGAGACACATGATGTGGTATAACATGCAAAGGTTTTGGTCATTGTTTTTTGTTGGTCCTGTCTTCTTTAACTTTACTTTCTGCAGGAGGGTTTTGCAAACGGGTGTGATGATTCTGTTGGGATACCCAGCATCTTTTAGTCATTTAATCTCGTTTTTAAACCTGACCTCACCCTTGTGCTAACATGACTTCTGAAGGGTGGCCTGAGTACATGTGGTATCAATTCCTCTTTCTACTAATTTTGAATGCCCACTATGAAAAGGCAGGACATTCTTAGCACTCCTGGGCTGATAGCACCAGCCAATACCCCAACAGCATCATCACACTTGTTTGCGAAACCCTCCTGCAGAAAGTAAAGTTAAAGGAAACAGGACCAAAAGAAAAAGAGAATGACCAATCACCTTTGCATGTCACACGGTACTACGTACATAAGGTGTCTCACAATTTTAGGAAAAGAGCCAGCAGATATGACATTGTTGTTTTCCACCCCTTGCAAGCTTTCAAAAGTGCATGTACTTACAGCAACAGGAATAGTCAATCTTGCACCATTCGTCACTAGAATAGGTTTACTGAATGCCAATCTAATGTGTATAAGATTCCGCTAACATGTGGAAAAGTAAACATAGGACAAACTGGGCAATGCTTCAATGATCAAGCAAGACAGTATGCTTTAAATGTTACGAAAGGCTATAGTAGTCTCATGGCCAGGCACCGTAAAGAATGTAAGTGTAGTCCTAGGTTTCATAAAACACGGTTTTTGAAAAAAAAAGCAAGCAGAAAAATGAGAGATTTTAGAACTCTTTATCAGGAAGGCCAAGGATCGATGCATCAGTACACCTTCACTTATCTTTTCCGAAAAAGAGTATTCTTTTCTCGGTTAAAATTATTTTGTCATGGTCACACATGCGTTGTTGCAGATGAGCCCTGGTCTTGTGCTCAGTATAAAAACGCTCGTAGCACCTTCAAGAAAATTCAGTTGACAGTGCTCTTTACTGTCCTTTTTTCGATAAGATTTTTATTACAGAGAAAATTTCATTTTCTTACAATTTAGGTATAATGATGAGTTTTCATTGTATCACAACATGGAGCAAATTGCATCTCAATACGGACAAAAATCACAATTTTGTGAAATTCGTGATATTTTCTCGTATATTTCAGCAGCTTGAGAGGTCTAAAGATATTTTTTCCTCATAATATACCTTCTGTGGAGTAAGTATTCACTGCTCAGATATTCATACAAAGTGCAATATTGCAATAAAAATGCAAACATAACACATTTTGGCTTTATTCTTGGAAGCGAATGTGGCAAAAAAATTGCACTATTATTATTGAGCTTCAAATACCTTACAGAAGCACATTTACTTAACAGGTAGACCGAATTTGCTTTAGAAAAAATAAGCGGTAGTTTTAAAACGAAATTTTCCACAAACAGCACACAGACGGCATTATGCCAGGAAGTTATAAGCCAGCCACATGAACAAAACTTTTTTTCTCACTGAAATATTCTAGCAGTTCACTGTTTTCAACGCAGTAAGTCAGCACTTTTTTTTCAAATACAATTCAGATGGTCGCCAAAGTGGCTGGGACGTTTGGCATGGAATGGTCCAGCTATATTTAAGCAAAATACCTTACACAAATAACAATGTTCATCTACCATGACCACACTAGAAAAAGTTGTTCAGGCATTGTGACACTAAAATTTTCAGCGCCGTACTGCCTGAACAACTTCTTTGATAAACTCCAAACTCACGCCGAGAAAAAGCCGCTTAATCACGGTGGATGTTAAAGGCCTTGCGGCCGTAGACAATGTTGAAAATAAAAAAAATCAACTCATCAGTGCTGTCACTCCTTCTTCGTCATTACTGACACGGAAGATTTTTCGGTTATCCATGTGGAGGTTCAGGAAGTAGGCTTGCTCTAGGCTGGGGCCGGGTGTTAGACTACGCAGGACGTCAGTGGCACCCTCTAATCCTGTAATAAGAGCAAATATGACTTCTCATAAAAGGATGTTCGTGCTGTTCTGGCAGCACCATATATAAAGAATGTGTAGTGTGTATCCTTCGAAATGGCGTGTAATTGACATTACACTGAACTTGAAGCATACAACCCATACATTCCAATAATTTCGTATGATAAAGATAAGAGTTTTCCAGCATACAGCAAATTCCCGAAATGAGGTGAAGTGTAAGACTACAGCTCAAAAATGGCACTTACGAAAGCCTGAACTCACCCAAGAATCAAATTCCTTCTAGGGTAGTGAGCCAGTGTGAAAAACAATTCCTAAAGTACAACGTTCAGAACATGTAACATTAATCAAAATGCACAAGAAACTTACCTCTTCATGTACAAACAGTGAAGACATCTCTGCTTTCTCTTTTACATAAGAACAAATGATCTTGGGCGTGGCACTAGCGAAAAGGTCTGCAAAAAAAAGTAAAAGATTTACTGACCCTAATCACGCCTCTAACAGTCTGAGGAATTGTTACACGTCACCAATCAGTGCAATTCTGACTGCCTCTATAAGGGCATCAAAAATGAACAATTTTCTCGTTCTTTCTACTCTCACAAGACGTTCCGTCAATGGAATCTAATCCACATTTGACGCTGTGCTTCCTATTTGCCTGCTTTCTAGACGTAGGGCTGCGAACATGTGTTTTGTGCACCTAATCTAGCACAGAAATTCGTCATCTATAATTCAATCATCTTAATTCATTGTAATTTGATAAAAGATGTGATAGCTCGTCCAGTTTTTAAAGAGTTGCGGGCCTGCAATAGGCACTACCTTGCACGTATGAAAATACATCTTTTAAAAAAAAATTCAAAGCTTGCTTTCAGAAAAAGCGTCTGGCATATTTCGAGAACCAAGCCCATCCTCTGATGGCAATCAGGGGCACGCTATTAGCGATTATTGACTACGGTATTTACAAACGTAACCCGTGCCTAAATACTCAGTTAAACACAATCACGCAAGTAAGAGCGCTCGAACGACACCAACGCGCGCGGACGCCGACTACGTTGCAGCAGCCATGGCTTATGCTAGAGCTACCGCACATAGCTCCAACAGTCACGTATACTCTCTCGATTCTGTTATAACACCGAACATTATCGCAGATGAAAGCGAAGCACGAAAACAGCAAACAGAAACGAGGGAAAACAACGCACGGCGATGGCCACAACAACACGCCTTTGGAAGTCTGCTAGATCTTTCCCTGTTGCTGGTGGCACTTGTCCTAAATAGCTTAAAAGACCGAGGCGCACGTGCTGGGAGCGTCGCGGCATATCAGCACCTCCAACTATACCGTCTTTAAAGCAAAAAAAAAAGCCATTTCGTACAGTGCGCCTCTGTACATAATTTTTGCTTTTTCTTTCTTTTTTTGCGCTTACACCCACAGAAGCACGTTGCACATTTGAGTATTATTTGAAAGGTTATTACGATGTAGCCCAAAGCACATCTTAAAACAATATCAATCACTTTGTGCACTGTAGAGACAATGTGCGATCAGCAACTAATCCCGCCCTTGTTAAGTGATCACATCACTTACTGTATGAGTGATGCAGGTACTTACACAACATCGCGCATAGCAGTGTGAACTCGTTAAGTCACACGTTTAATCGGGCATCTGCAACAGGCCCGCGAACGCATGCTGTTGTAAATGGCTGGCAGCCTACTTCGGCAGAGCTGCTGCAGGCGCCCAGCTAGTGCTGTATGATTACGTTTTACGAAAACAGTACACTCACCGTTAGCAGGCCCACGTTGTCCGTGTCCGCCACTCCATGAATATTCCTTAATCCGAGCGTCACTTCGAACACGGTGTCATGCGTGACCACCATTGAATATGCGCCTGTTCGCTAGAACACACACAGCGACCAAGACCCCAGACCAACGCAACGCATTTGAAAGACGATGAGACAGAGAGAGCGACGTTGAGGGAGAGAAGGAATAGGCACTGGCGACGGCTAAAGCCCCGCGGCGGCGCCGCAGCTGTCGACGCAGGTGTTCGGTGACGCAACTATTCGCTTATCTACGCCGCCGATGTGGGAGCAACGCTGGCCGGTGTGAACGGAGGGGGGGGGGGGGGGAGGAGTGGAAAACCCGCCAGGACGGCGCCGAAGAGCAAACGCTATGGCGCATACGGCGGACGGCCGTTCCTCGCGCAATGACTCCTTGTAAATGGCAACTCTCCTTACAGCCAGTCGCACAGCGACGCAGGGGTTTTACCAGCCTCGGGTTCTTGGAGTATTTTGACGGAATGCGATTGCAGTGGGCGAAAAATAGTGAAGCAAAACTTGCGGAAAACAAAGTGCACCATGGAATGGCCAGAAACAATAATTATTTCGTCCTCGGTGGCATTAGCGGGAGAGCATCGCTACACCTTTTTCCAAAGGAATTTCTTTTTGCATTGTCTGTGTCTGGCACTTCCGCGTATGGTGCCGCAAACATTGAATGCGTAGTCGAAGCTGGAACAAAATAATCCACAGTCGCAGATGTTTAGAAGGCTTGTCACGCCCACGAAACATGCCGAGGTTGTTATAACAAACTTTTTGCTGGCCACATGATCAGCACATAATTCCATATGGTTACCCAATGAGCTAGCTAAGCACCTGTAACAAAGGCAGGGCACGTTCTTGTTAAACGTTGTTAATATAAACGATGGTTGGTTATGCATAAGTGCAGTGACAGCTTTCCGTGGGAATTAATCATAACCCACGTTTCTTAGCGTAGAAGCACCTCAACGGACCTAATCAGCTACCACAGCAAGTTCGTAAGCAACGATCAGGTACGAAAATGTGCAGCTGTTTTCCATGTACTGAATAGTCCATGTACAGTGCGTTGACAACCGCCATTCCTTAAGCCACCTCCCATATAGACTCCCAGTCTGAACAGGTGTGGGACCTTAAACAATAAGAAGCAGTGCCTCCCCCCCCGCACACACACACACGCAATTCGAGGGCGCACGGGCTGATACACACGCATACTTATTCACAGGCGCACACACATACACGTATACACACATACGGCCACACACACACGTTACCGTAAACGCACGCATGCATGGGCGTACACATGTGCACAGGCACGCTTAACACAAGCACGGACTCGCACATACACGCGCACGCACACATGCACGGGTGTACACACAATCGCGCTTGCACGCACTCTCGGGCGAACCTTATTTGTGTGTATATAATCTATAGCAAACATGCAGCTTATAACCAACGCTAAGGAAAGCTTTCGTAACATGGATTGCAGTTATTTGCCATTATAGATGAAACGCGATTTGCTTCTGCTGACATTCTGCTGTATTCGGAGAGCACCTTCACACATTCTAAGTCAATTAGGCCGTCATTTAACGCAAGGTCCACATATTCGTGCAGTAGCTGCGCTGCTCGGCCGCCAATCCGAAGGTCGCGGGTTCGATGCCGGCCGTGGCAGTCGAATTAAGGCGGAGGCGAAAAGGTAGAAGCCTTTGTACTGTGCGATATGAGCGCTCATTAAAGAACACCAAATGGTGAAAATCTCTGCAGCTTTCCACTACGACGACCCTCATAATCATATCGAGGTTTTTGAAACGTAAAATCCCAAATATTATAACTATGTGTTCTTCTTATGCTGCATATTCCATCTGATGAATCGGCCCCTACACCCTTCTCAGGCACAGAAGCACCCTTAGAGCCTATTTTAGGGTGCTATTGAGGCAAGCACCCAAACAAAGGGGTGCTTTTTTTTCAATCGACCATTTATGGGTGTTAAAGGGTGTTGCAAAGGGTGCTTTCTCGTAAAAGCACCCTTTTTACACCCTTTTGGGTGCAAAAATTTTTACTGTGTACATACCCTCAACTAGTGCCGGCATCTTTCAGGTCAAGACTAACTCCTAGTTGCACGCGCCGGAGCTTGTCGGTAACGCCTGTATACGTCAAGAGAGGAAAGTCAATATTTTTGATGTCTTAGCGCAATTATACTTTACACAAAGAACCTTTTTGCAGTAACTGCCTATCCACCATTAGTTTTGATAGCTTGCTTTACAGTTATGAAAAGTGTCTATTGTATCACCATATCGCAGACCCCCTCACTTATTAAAATATTTGAGATCGGCGATCTTTATTTGGGGGCAAGCGGTTCCTTGTATAGAAAAGAACAAGATTGCATTAGTGTCAATAGTCGAAAACTGAATTCTCACAATGTTTTCTCTCTTAGTCATTATGAAGTCTCGTATCCTGTGTCTCTAACTTTCAGAACATACATAAAAACTCGCGAAACGTCACAGAGATAAAGTTAAGATTTTCAAACGCAAGTCTTGCTTTACTTGGTATAAGACGTCACTTTCAAATGATAACGAGAAACAGCATTATAAAAAGACAGGCATTTTAAAATGCTCATCTTGAAAAATTTTTTATTAGTCCACTGTTGATTCCACGATGGCGTACATGATGTTTCAAAATAAAAGAATCAGTGAGAAAATGTCACGCAAAAAAACCAAACAAACAAAGTCGGGTATGGAGAAACGCGATAAAATGTAGTGCAGAACATTTATGCACGCTTAAATATTAAATACACAGTTCCGAGTAAAATTTCATTCCTCAGTAAACAATTTTATATATGCCGCAGCTTTTATTACTTCTCTATTGTATATGTCTAGTGTATAGATAAAGTTTTGAGTAGTAAAAATACTATAGAGTAATTTCATTTCTAACAACTCCAAAAAACAATACTCCAGGAAAACGGTATACTCAATTACTGGCACCTACATAAAAGAATCGAGCAACTGCTAACATCCTACTTTCACTTCAAAAAAAGTACAGAGCGTGTTGGCAGCACTGAACAAACAATATTAGGTGAATATGCTTATTTTATGATAAGCCTTGCGAAATCACGTCGCCCATCCTGACTCCTTCTTTTTCTTTACGACAGGCTACTGACTTACAGCTACTTGTGTGCCTTCAATGCCTGGCTCTTGCTGTGTCCACGCACCCTGTCATACGATTGGCAGATGGGCAGTATATCTCTCGTGACATCACCGTGCGACTGCAGAAATCTGGCTACACTGGCGTTACTCACTTCGCTATTGGCTCTTGGCTGGCGGATTTTGAGGAGATTGAAAAGAAAAAGCAGCGTGAGTTTGCCTTACGTTTTATGATTCTCATTCTGCGGCCCTTGCCTAGAAACGGAGTAGCAATGAGTCAACTTCAATTTCATGTATGTTTTTTTTGGAGGGGGGGCATTGGAATGGCAAATTTTGTGATGATCATGGTGCTACTAAGAT
This sequence comes from Rhipicephalus microplus, assembly GCF_043290135.1. Lineage (NCBI taxonomy): Eukaryota > Metazoa > Arthropoda > Arachnida > Ixodida > Ixodidae > Rhipicephalus > Rhipicephalus microplus. The sequence goes on along the minus strand of NC_134709.1, from coordinate 79,147,105 downwards.
CATGCCTTCACCTAACTGTTGTTTTATATTTCCTTCATGAAAACGTTTAATTATTATGTTTGTTTCGCGAGGTCGAACAAACCCAAATTTCAAATACGTAAAGCACTATATGGCGTCGCGTCGGTTTACGAGAAACCTTCACGAGATCAACCACCATTACCATCACGAAGTCAACGTGTATTCGGTCTTGTAGCGAGCGTGTAGCCAACATGCATTCAGTCCAGCTGGCCAGTTTGCTTATTCTGCTCACAACTGAGGGCAATGGCGTTTAAGCCTGCTTGCGCGAATTTTCTGTATGGTATGTTCCAGGGAAGCTCGACAATGCTATATTTATTCGCAGATGGTTCTTTGAAACTTGTCCTTCTAGAGGGTCACGAGATAAATCGTCTATCAGGTGAGTTTTTTTGTAAAACCAGAGAACAGGCTTCCCTATAACGGGACTAGTAGTCTCAAGAGTACACTTATACACTGGTTCACTCTTCTGGCTTGAAGAAAATAAATCAATGAAGGCGAATGGCCATGCACATACATTTGTAATGGGGGAACTTTTGTGTCCTTGTTTTTTTCACTATTTCATGCCTCTACTCTGAAAAAATTGAAGTAGCAGAATTTTCTCAAAAAGGATACATTGGCCATTCTGGCAGTAACACAGTCAGTGTTTTCAACAAGACCGAATAAACTTTCACAATCATAAACTTATAGCGGGCTTGCTCATTATAAAAGCAAGAACGACACTTTTACTAGTTGACACGAAAGCAAGGTTCACAGGCCGAAGTAATCATGAAGGTAGAGTGTGCAAACAAAAACACAAATAATGGGAACAAGACAACACAAACGCCATTTGGTCCCTTCTGTTGCGTCGCAGTCTGCACGCGTTACCTTCTTTTATGATGAGTCTTTACTGATTAGTTTGAGTTTCTGCCACTTTAAGCGTTACCTTTACCATTTGTACACATGTGCGTGAGTGTATTTGTGTTCTTGCATGTGTGTGTCTTCAGGCGAAACATTTAAGGGGCGAAGATCCTTAAGGCGTGTTTAGGTCGTCACCCGTATGTATGCATGTATGTAGTAACCACCGCACAGCATATCCACGAAGTGAATGATGATGAGTGGGGTGAAGCTTCGAAGGGTTTTATCGGCAAATAGTGAATCATCCGCCGCCTGCGTATGTCGTCTGTTTGTCTGTTCGACACATGGACGGACGTATGGATGGACGCATGGCCGGACGCACAGACTGGCACATGGAGGAAGGAGCACACGCACGGATGAATGCATGGACGGAGGGATAGACAGACGTAAAGAAGAACACACGGAAGGACGTACCAATGTACACGCGGACAGGCGGACGCATGGACAGACGAATGGATGCACGAATGGACACACGGACGGACGGAAGCAAGAACGAACGAATGAACGAAAGCGCGGACAGACTGATGGACGCTTCGCCCCACTAATCACCATTCACTCCGTGGATATGCTGTGACTTTTCGAATCATACACTGCGCAAAATTGTCACCAATATCTGTTGATAGGATTGTTTGAGAACTTTAAGCGATTTATATCATTTTATGTGACGCATGAAGCCTGCCAGTGGATCAAGAGAACAACTATATTACTACAACAACACTGAGCAACTGCATGACCCTTCCGTAAGACTACTGGTGCCCCTGCTCCTGACTGTGCTGCCATTCCTTCCGGCGTCCAACCTGTTCGTGACCGTCGGCTTCGTCGTAGCTGAGAGAGTCCTCTATATTCCCAGGTACGCAATACTTTTTAACAGCGCACATGATAGTAATTGTATGTGTACCTATGATAGCGGATAACGAATGGTGTTCAAAAGGCGCAATGATTTGATTGATTCCGATATGTGAAAAATAACTATTATATATGAATTGAACCGCGCAAACACATCTTTCAAGAAGACGTTGCAGCCTTTACCTAGTGGCGAAAGGCTGCAACTATCAGTGGAGCTACTTTTTTACCTAGCTTATGCTAGTAATGCCAAATATTTGCCAGATATCCTATGTTTTCGCTAGTAGTACTAAGTATGCCCAGGCATGCCTAGACATGTCCCATTTCTATCTGATGTCGATTTTAGTCAGGTCACTCTACTATTACGTGGTTTATGAAGGTAACATGCAACGTGACCAGCGATTACGAGGTTTATTTATGACGGCAACATGTGACATAACTGGCTGTGATGCGATGCAGCCTGATATCAGCCACCCGACTAATTGATACGTCTTTTTAGTCATGCGACTAGGTGTAGCATGATTTAGGGTGACGCGAGTGTTTTTCATTAAATGCAGATAAAGAGAGGTGACGTGAACGTTTTGTGATGTTCAGTCATGTGACTTTGCTACGTGGTTATAGTTAAGTGAGCAACGTTTCGTGATCTTACGTATTTTAGTCACATGGGAGAATAATTGTGACGGTATATATTATTCTGTCACCTAAGAGACTCACCCGTCCTAGATTTTGCATTCCACGCCAGAAAAGAAATCAGCGATCGTGTTATGGGAGCGAAGCGAAAGGTATAGGAGATTAAGCAAGCTTGTTCCTGTTCAGTGTGATCATTCCTGTTCACACTATCTGGACAAGGAAATCTAAAAAGCTCCACGCTGGGAAATAGAAAGTATCTTTGCGTATAGTTCACTTTCATTTTCGACGTAGTCACCTCACTCTGTGAACAATTTGACACCTTTTGACATTCACTAGGAAGCGTGTGGATAATAGCAAAGCATAAAAACATTACTTAAAATATATAGCGGAATTGAAAACTTTTAACTCTGGCAAAGGAGTTAATTTCATGTGGTGTGTGTACACCATCGCCGGTGGGCACTTTATTTAATCCCTATATACCTTCAAAAGGTTTTTTTGGGCAGTGAGTACCTTTGCCACATTAACACTGAAAACACAACGAAGCACGCTTTACAGGCAACTCCAAAACGATCACAATTATAGAGAAAGCTTGTGAAGAAGTGGCAACACTAAACTGTTGTCATATTACTTTCACGCGGAAGAGCTAAGTAACAGTTTAAAATGGCGTCTTTATTCGTGAAAAATTTAGGAATGCGGCAACGTGTACTTCCACACAAGAGACAAACAAAATAGCAGTCCTCAATTTTATTCGCCGCTTTGATGCATTGCTGGACTCATCGTAATTCACGTTTCGTAAGAAACCGACATTTTAATGAATCTTTTTAAAATCTATGCGAAACTATCTTTATTTTGTTTTTCATTTTATGTTATCTTTTCTTTGGTGGGTGCAACTGTCTCTTACGGGCAGCTGACGCAAAATTTTCCTGCTCTCTTCTCGCAATACGATGCTTCTCATGATCAAGCAAACAAAATGGGTAACATAGCGTTTGTCTTTTGCGAACTAGCTTGTTGACCTACTTGTCGTATATATCAGCGTACACTTTTCTAAACCTTCCCACCATACGCTTTAAGTTAAGCGTTTGCTTCGAAGCCTTGTACCTCGCGTTAACATAAACAGCGCAAGTTAAAAACACACGTACACATGAGATGAAAGACGTCTAAACAGTAAGTATCACTGCAGCGATACCTCTGCTCAAGGACTCTTTCATCGCTCGAAACTACTATGTTGCCCTGTACTTCTAAAGTTCAGAGCGACTTGGCAACTTTGCATGTTCACGGGAGGTGCCTGTGAGGCAATTGAATTGCCTCTCTTGGACGTACACAAGAAGAAAAATGAAGAGAAGACGGACGCTGCTTAGTCAATTGAGCTTGCTCTAGCATACAGACAAGAACTCGTATAATAATTCTGCGTCTTCAGTCGAACTACTGTCATACGAACACCTGCATCGTGCCTTGTTTTTTGACGCTTTATTAGACGTTTTGGTTCCTACAACGATATCAAGGAAACGTTTTACGTTTCACGAGCACGAACTGAGCTAAATTTCATTCCGCGGTGGTCTGTTGACATATTAGATTTTTCGATACGTTCTTTGACGTGGTCGTGTTTTTCCATTCTGCACGACGTTCACCCACCAACTTCACTGCCGCAATTCGTTGTGTACACGCACGCACAAGTAGCTTCATAGCTTCTTCAAAGATAGTGAAAATGCAAATGACTCTTTCACTAAAATATATAACCAGCGGTTTCTTTCTTCATATCCAGAAAAAATAGGCTAAACCTTTTGTTTTCTTCATGATGTCGATGCCTAGGTAATTGCATCCCCAGTTGTTTTAGTAAATTCCCAGTTTGGTCGTCGGCACCCTCACTGTCATATCATAGTACATAGAATAGCACACAGAAACTAGTTGAAATAACATGTGAATGCACAGTTTTCGTGCAGCAGTTCACACTGTCATATCATGTTCACACGCAAATCTTTCTATTTCTACTCCATTTATTACACTAACAATTGATTTCATATCCCGGTTTCGATCTATCCCGATTTCATATCCCGAATTGATCTATCCCGGTTTCGTCTAAGTGCCTGTCAGGACTATATAGGTTGTGTTCGCGTGGTGTATATATCATGTTGCTCATGCATTCTGGCATGACAAACATGTGATACACTGAATGTCCAAAGCCAAGTTTAATGTTTTTTTTTTAAATTCAGCGCTGGGAAGAACATAACATCTATCTTTGCTGATAACTTACGTGTCCAGGGGGACACAAAGTGATACAGTAATGGTGGCTGTCAGCGGCCAAATTAATTAGGATTCAATAATTACCTTTTCAGGGATTGCAGTGGGCGGGCATATTCGTATTTTGAAGTGGGAGACAGTTGCGTTTCTAAACAATTACACGTTGGAAGAATTCTTCTAGCATTCTGTGCTCCGAAATATCGCGTGGAAACCTCATTGTGCTTAGCATTACTACACGTGCAAGACAGTCAGCACTAGGGCGAACGTACTTTTCGATTGGCCACGGTAGTTACGTGTAATCTGACAATGGGTAGAGGGCATTGGTAAAGATGACAACGGTTGCCCTTTTGATACAGGCTGGCGATACCAAGTTACGGCTGTTTGTCACATTGGGGAGAAGCATTACACCGATATATACAGCCCTGCATACGTATTGATGCAAGGTAAAATTAAACCTTACCGTGGCATACTTCGGGGAAGAGAAATGCTAGAGGAATTCCTCCACGTGTAGATGTTTCGAAACAAAACTGCCTCCAACTTTTCAATACAAAAATGTCTGCTTACTGTAGTCATTGAAAAGCTAATTACTAATGGCATCTTCGAGAAAGCGCACCGATGTGCACCAGTGTGCGCCGGTGGGTCTGTACGTATTCGATATATCGCACCGGCGCACACAAACCATCTTCGGTAACCAGGGCGCACCCTGTCGGGGAACTTCTTTTTTGCGTTGCTCCGAGGTGCTCCGAAAAAAATTGGTGGAGCGACGCTGTGCAATCCCAGCATTTGTTGCGTGCCGCGCTCAGAGCAGACGATCAGCAGGCGACGCGCAACGACTGGTATGGTGACAGCAAAAAAGATAGCGTGCCTCAAATTTTAGGAGGCTTGTTTGTCCAGTTCATTTGATGACGACAGTGAAGATGAAATTTCGCTAAGCTTGGGGACAAGGCACACCGATGAAGTACCGAAAGTCTGCAATTTCGTAGCGGAAACTGTCAAGCTTTACTTCGACGTGAGTACTTTTATATATACATATACTCTAAAGGTATGTGAACTTGAGCTTATGGGCTCTATTCATAGCGGAAAACAGCGCTCATCGTGTAGCAGACGATGCAAAAAGCCGAACAGAGCACAGGGGGGCGCAAATTCAAAGCGCACGCGTTACGCTAGGCGGCGCTAGCAGTGCGCACCAAAGCAGTGGATTTTCTCTTCGATATTTTCGTTAGCCCCTCCACATAACTTGGGCGTTCTGCCTCTTTTTGGTCTTGAGGAAATTATAGACTGCTCAGGGGCACAATTCCCGAAGAAGGTATAAATCATAGTAGATTGGGACACTGAAAGCTACAATTGTTGTCTCCCTTTAAGTCCCCCAGGATACATAAGTGTTCTCCAAAGGTGTTCTTCGTGTTCTTCCTAGTGCTGAAACTTAAGAAACCATGAAGAAAAACTTTGATCACCCGGTATAGTGAACTAGATCTTAAAACATGTATGACTTCATTTGCAACCAAATACGAAATAAGCGATGTATGCGACTCTTTTCTGGCTGCTTCCCATCGCATTGATTCCCAGACGGATTTTTTTTTTACACAAAACGCTGCGTATGATTCAGCTTTTAGCGTTGCGCTCATCTCGTCAAGCAATCAGTATCTTTTAGAGACATCAATATGAGCTTCTCATAATTCGAAGTTGGCATAGGCAAGACACAACTGTTGGTGTTTATTCGTTTGCCATCGTAATGTGTGGTTTCTTGTTTGATGTTCCATTTATATATTAGATGCCGCAAAGTTAGCTGCACTGCCATTCTCCTTATTACAGCATCGGCATGTCCCTGTTGGTGGCCGAAGGGCTGTGCCGCGTTCACATGCGGTGTTCTAGGGTGCTCCGGTGGTGTTCTACGAGCATCTGCTTCATTCTGGTGCTGCTTTTCGCTGCCCGCACCTGGAACAGGAACAGCGTGTGGGCGTCCCGAGAGGCCCTGTTCGAGTGGGTGAAATTCGTACTGTTTTCACGTGCAGTTCAGCTTTTGTTTAACATTCATTTTTCACCAAACGTAGAACGTGAATCAACATTGCACGCTTTCTTTTTTCTCTTTCGTTCAGTATATTTACATTAGGTGAATGATGCATTTTGTTTGTTTCAGATCCGGTGTAAGGGACCTTCCAGGAAACGCAAAGGTGCATTACAATTACGCTAATCTGCAGAAGGACATTGGGAACTCAGATTTGGCCGTCAAACACTACCGGCTAGCAATTGCGTGAGTTCTCGGTCGCTGTAATCTTGGCTCAACGCTTCTTACATGCAGTGTTCGTGTCCAGAAACATTCTTCATTTAGTGCTTATTTGTTTGTTTTTATGTACGAAGTGGTTTTCACACTTTTTGTCACCAAACGTCGCGTGACATTGAAGGACTGCACCACAAACCGGGTACTCCAATGACACCATCCGAATCATAAAATGAGGCATGCAGGTTTTAATACGACGTAATCCGGGCATTCGCACTAGGTATACCAGCCAAAGAAGCTATGTTTTTTTTTTTTAATATGGTCTGTGGCCAATAAACCTTCGAACGGGATTGCATTACCTACGCTTGTTCAGGCCCAGACAAGCGAAAACGAATATTTATTTTTACTGCGATTACTGAAGCCTTCGCTTGCGCTGGTGAGGACGTGGCATACTGTATCAGGTGATGAGGCGTAATGCGATAAGGTGATCTTTGAACACTTTTTCTGCTTCCCGCAGGTTGTGGCCAAATCACGCCAGCGCTCACAATAACTTGGGCACTGTGCTGACGTCAGCGGAGGAATCTGAACAACACTTCCGGTACGCCTTGAACGTGAATGCAAACCACCCAGGGGCTCATTTCAACCTGGCGAATATCTACAGGTACGTGTGACTTTTCTAGCAAGGTGTGGGTGTAGCGAGGTTAAAAACTGACAGGAAAAAGGCACACTTGAAACGAAACATTATTTTTTGTTGATTGTAAATATAAAGCCATTAAACAAAATTCAAAGCATATTTACGGAATCAATGAGGATGAGTGGGCCGAAGCGTCCGTCAATCTGTCCGTGCTTCCGTCCGTGGGTCCATACGTCTTTACGTGTGCCCGTTCGTTCATACGTTCTTGCATCCGTCTGGGCGTCAGTCCATCCGTTCGTGCGTCCGTTCTTCCGTCCGTCCGTGTGTTTGTCTGTCTGCCCACCTCGTTGTCTGTCCGTCCGTCCGTCCGTGCATACGTCCCTCCATCTAGTGAGCACTTCAAGTGCCGCCATCTCGCTTCTTTTCATCATATATTCATCTTATCCAAATAACGTCATCCAGCGGATAATTCAAGCACTAAACAAGAGTATGCACCACATTTCTTCCCTCAGCGCTTTGTTAGCACCGAGCGCGTGGCAACGACGCCATGCTACGTTTTTTGTAACATGTGGATACGCGGATATGATCCCGAGGGCGGGTAAGTGCCACTAGTATGCGGTTATCTCAAGGAGAATAATCCTTCTTGGGGTATGTGCCACACGTTATGTGCTACGACAACAGAACGCACAAGCCACGCCATAAGGAGCTTCGCCCCTAAAACACTTTGTCATATAGCGAAAAAAAAATGACCGCGTATTTGCCTGCTTCACTGCTAACGGCGTCGAAAGAGAATAGTCCTCTGCTTGCCTTGCTACATGAATCTTGGTCTCAATCTTGGCTACCTTTGATGCTCTGTTCTAGTACCATTTCTGTACGGCTTTGGTACTGCTCCAGCTAAGTTGCGCAATAGTTTGACGCGCATTTTATGCTTTAATGAAGTGCCAAGTTGCTTCCTGTGTCACTATTTAACGTACGCTTACGTTCATTTTGACGCTTGTTCAGGCGCCGTCGAGTTTGACTGACGTACACCAGTCACGCAGTGTGCGTCAACCGACTGCACACGAAAGCTGAAAAAGACTCCAGAACTTTGAAGATATGGCAAAAAGACATAAACGAGAGTTATTGGAAGTTATTGTTTCAACAAATTTGGCATAAAACACACCAGGAAGCCGTCTCTTGCTTTATTCTACTGTTATATAGACTATCTTCACGAGTAGTGCGATGCGGTAGTGTGTTATCTGTTTTTGATTTTTTTTCTATATGTGGAAATGTTATTGGCAACACGTGATGTTTCCGTTGCTTTATATTGGCAATTACCACAAAGTATGGTTGAGTTAGAGTCTACTAAAAGAGAGGAGTGCCCGGTCCCAGCTTCGAAAAATGAAGCCCAAACAGGATCAACCCGCTTGTGGCACCGCGGTTGGTAGTCTGCGTTGTGTCGTCGATTTAAGAGTTGCGGGGGGATCCGAAAGCGGTAAAATTCCCGCTTCTCACTCAAAAGGCCCAAGTTAGAATCGCAACTGTAGATGGCGCATTTTATTGTAAGTGTCACCTGTACAGCTATATTGGTTTGGCTTTGTTTCTTGAATCTTACTTTAGTGTGCTACGCACTGCAAAAAAATGCGCAAAATTTGAAGTAATGAAGATGATGGTGATAAGTGGAGTTTGACGTCCCAAAACCATCATATGGTTCAGAGAGACGCCGTAGTGTAGGCCTCCGAAAATTCTGACCACCTGGGCTTCTTTAACTAGCACCCAAATCAAAGCACACGGGCCTGCACCATTTTCGCCTCCATCAAAAATGCAGTCGCCGCTGCCGGGATTTGTTCCCGCAACCTGCAGGTCAGCAGCCGAGTACCTTAGTCACTGGACCACCATGCTGCGGCGAAAAAGGAGAAACTTGACAGTTAGCGTTCTTTTCCCACGTGCAGCAAGCAAGGCCAAAAGGACGTCGCAAGAGCCCTGCTGGAACGTGCGGTGGAGCTTGATCCAGACTTCTGCGAGGCGTACTCGTCACTTGCGGCCCTCATGGCTGAAAAAGGTGACCTGGCTGAAGCGGAAAGGTTGCACCAGATGGCGTTGCGCAGCGATGACCGAAATGCGGATGCCCGCAACAACTACGGCACATTCCTTCAGTCACACGGTGAGGCCGGCTGTACTGTGGCTTCTATTCATTCCTATTAGGTTCACAGTCATGCTATGTACAAAGGGTGTTAAGTACTTCTTCAATAGCTAAATAACTGGTCACTCCTCTGGTAAGCTGTATCTATGCCAAAGCAGGCAAACACTTGAAATTTGTTCCTCCAATGTATGACAAGATTTGATATTGATACGTGTGGTTGAACGTCTCAAAACCACTATACGGTTTAGAGAGACGCCGTAGAATAGGCCTACAAAAATTCCGACCACCTGGGGTTCTTTGACGTGCACCCAAATCTGAGCACACAGGCCTACACCATTTTCGCTTCCATTGAAAATGCATTCACTGGTGCCGGGATTCGATCCCGCGACCTGTGGGTCAGCATCCGAGTACCTTAGCCACTAGACCACCGCGGAGAGGCAACGTATGACAAGTTTCCTGAGGTCCCATTTCAACGTACAGGTGACAATTCTACCCCTGCACAGGGTAGCCAGCCAGTCTAAGAACTGGCTAACCTCCCTGTCATTCCGCTTAAACTTTCTTCCTCCTCCTCCTTCCTAATAAGACGGCTGGAGGCATTTCCTGATTCAATATTCAGACGTTATATTTTTAGCACGTCCTTCGACCTTTCTAACGGTATAAACATGATATGGTGCAGGAGCAGTAAAATAATGAAGCGTTTGGAAGCACTGCTGCATGGCACGTTTGTCGATAATAATTTCAAACAGCGAACTTGAAAATTCCAAGCGAGCAAAATTGCTGAAAAGACAGATTGTAGAGTTGTTCAACAAAAACGGCTGTTGGTACTGAAGTATGTACCTGTCGATTCGCACAATTGACACCCTGATTTTTTAATTTTTCATTTCTAATATAATTTAAATTACTTGTTGCATTATTCTGCCCTTTGATGTTTTTATTCAAGTAATCATGGATATGCTTTTTTGTGCAGGCCGTGCTGAGGAGGCCATGGCACAGTATGAGCAAGCTCTCGACATCCATCAAAACCACACCGTGGCACTATTGAACGCAGCTAGAAGCCTTCACAGCATGAACCTCAACATGCAGGCCGAGAGTCTCTACAAGAGGTCAGCCAGTATACCAACAGCCGACCTTGGTGCATAGAACTACATTAACCTATCAATTTCCCGGTTGTTGTGACAACATACTGACCACATGTTATAACAGCTGACCTAAATAGAGGATCAATTGATTAAATTTCCTGGCAGGTTCTTTTGCAACCTATACATATTACTGATGCCACTGAACCATCAGAACCACGCCCAGTGCCTCAACTCAATAGTTTCTTACGTTTTCAATTCAGCGGGCCAAGTCGCAGTAGAGCTTTAAGAAAGGTGAGCGTTGGTTGAAAACGTCGTAAGCCAAATATTCTCAGCATAGACCAATGTTATTGAAGGCCACTAGCTGGTCCATGTTGTTAGGGGGGAAATCTGAACAAGATACCGTCACTGAGTGTTCGTGTTCCAGTGATGGCTTTCTTACAAGACGCTTCCTCGTAGTTAACATAATGTAATGTATTACTCGTGTGTTACGTAATACTTTCCTTGACGTGTCTTTGTAGGAACTGCGCATCGATGCCCTCTAGTGCATTCTAGCCTTTCAGATAGCACTAGTGTTACAATTAGTGCTTCAGATGTATTTTGTAGGTAACACTGATGTTGCCTTATTATTCACGTTGTCAATTTGAATAAATGAGTTTCTGAGTGACATCTACCATTGCATGACATCACGAGTATCAGGGAGTGAGTTTTCCAACCATGTTTCAAAAGCTTGGCTTCCTAAAAAATAACTTTTGACACATCGTATCAGAGTTGTTTTTCATCGTATATACAAATGATTGTGTAGAGCAAATGTGGGACGGTCGCTCAAGAAGCCTCACTAAACGTACGTTGCCATTAAGCCAGCACCATGCACGCTATACGTGAATCTGGCATACAGGTCGAATTTTCGCAGTTTCAGTTTCGTTGATATCATGTGTTCTTTTTTTAAGCACAGGGCCCTCGCTGTTGAGCCGGATCCACAGGTGATGGACAACCTGGCTGTGTTCTACGTCAACGCTGGCCGCCTGGCCGAAGCAAGAGAGCTGTTTGAGGATATTCACAGGCGTTTCCCGGAGCACCGTGAAAGCAAGGTTCACCATGTGAGTCAGAGACGCCAAGCGTAACTTCAATTCTACCAATAAAATCTTTGTTAACACCTAGTATGTGGCATCATTGGCCTTCGCGCACTGCTCCTTTTCACAAGAGAGAAACATCAGACTAGAAATGGCAGACTATTTCTGTTCTATTCCTATGACTAACTTATGCACATAAGATCTTTTGTCTTTTTTGCTATTTACTGTCAGGCGAGATGGCTGTACTAAATAATAAGCACAGTTTTAAGTACAGACTATAGTTCATTGCCTCTTAAACACAAAAGAGCCGCCAGAATTGTAAACGTATTTCCAATAAACTGACCCAACTTTCTCTGTTGATGTCTGCGACACACCGTGAACGGCTGAAAGCATTTGTGTTTGTAGCGTGACTTTCATGCAAAAATTTAGTTTAGAAAGGCAGTGACGTAATACCAGCCAAGGTGGTACAAGAGTACCGGACGCGTGTGCATGCATTTAAATCAACTTAAATCCTCTCAAGGTGCATGGTTGAGAAAAAAGAATAATGAATTCTTCAAAATATAGAATACATTTTTGAAAGTGTGTGCAATAAAAGAAGGGGTATATTTGTGACTGTGTGAGGTTGACGTTAAGGTAATTTTGAATTATATGTTACGAGAGGTGAAAGGCGTGCTGATGTTCGTTGCTGCAGGAGCTGTTTAGGCACTGCTGCATTCATACGTGTTAAATATCTGCATTTCTATGAGTGAACGTGTTTGTATTCGTGCTTCACTATGTAGAGGCTATAAATGAGTACTGTACCGATTTAGCGTGCTGTGGAAAGCAGATTATGGTGTATTCATGGTAATAAGGGCTGCAGCGCGAGCACGAAGGTGCTAGAAGAAACGGGAAACGAAAGGCGAGGCAAGGCACCTTCGTGCTCGCGCTGCAGCCCTTATTACCATGAATTCCAACCAACTAGCCCAAATAGCCGTTCTTATGGTGTATTACTTTAACTTTATTTTCAGGCTCAGCTCCTGATTCAGCTCAGAAGTTTTCAAGCAGCTGAAGACCTCCTACTGGATGTGATTGAACACAACAGCACCAACAGAGGAGCATTGCACACGGCTGCCCTTTTATACAACCACATCAACCACACAGTCGAGGTACTTGTTACCTTATACCGAATTAGATAACCAATTTGTTTTGTTTGTGTGCGAACCAAGCATTTGTTTCTGCGCGGGATATCACTTGCTTGTCAATGTTTTGTTTGCGTGCGGGTACTTAAAACCACTCCTCTTTATTTGCCCTCAGCATTTTCCACAGAAACATATCACTGGCCTTCGTACGTTATATTATTTCGCCCAATGTAATAGCGCGGGTAAATCTGCAGTCCCAGTAATAATGTTTCACGTTATGCCTATAACTCAGGTAACTTAATTTTTCTGCGAGAAATAAATGGTTTCATTTTTTTGCACTACGTCACTGTAAAGAAAATAATGAGCAAGCATGCGATTTTGTTTTTATTGTCACACATGCTTCAGGCAGCAAGCAGTAACTGGTGATTAACATCTCAAGATAATTTAAGTACCTAGCAAGTAGCCAAATTGTGGGCTGGGTTGTGGAGTGGCCAAGTTTCGTATGTAGACGTTGAACCGAGATGTGATTCAGTACTTTTCTCAGATCTGCTTACCCATTGTTTGTAGAAGGCGACTTATTTGTCGTTAAATTACATTGAGAATTCCGCACGGGGTGCTCTATAACTACGGTACTGTTGAAGAGACCGTAAAAAGCGCCCTAATTGAAATAACGCCTAAAAATACGTAAATAATTTGTGTGATTTTACAAGAACTTGTCTTATACATCTTTTTTTACCTAAATAAACAATATGCCAATAGTATACAGCAAATTAAGTTGCCCACGCTGTCCTGAATACAATTATTAATTTTCCGAACTGCTATACCTTCTCGCACTAACGTTTATGATCAGTGGATTAGTCATCACGTTGCTAATATTTCTCTCTTATATTTCAGGCACTGGACTACATTTTGAAGGCTCTGAAGCTATGCGATGTTGATGACCTGCGTTGTGCGAAAATACACAGTGATCACGGTGACATACTGAAGGACTTGGGCGACCTCAGCTCGTCGGCAAAGGTTGGTTCTTTGAATGATGATTTTTTACTGAATTAGCCTATGTTTCTAATCGAACTGGCTTGAACTGATTAATTCTGTTGCGAAAGAAGAACATAAACTTTATTTGTCGAATCCAGACGATTCGAGTCCGGCGTTTTTTAGTGGGCCTGGGCACCCACCGCGGATGTGGTTCCGAGACCTTGTCTCGAAGCGGCTTCCTCGGCACGCTGAACGGCCCAGAGTTGTGCTGTCAGGTTCGAGTTGCGAAAGGTTTAAGTTTTTATAATGTATGAGATTTCGTTTCATTAAATTCAGCCAAAGGTGATAGTTATGCGGTAATTTGGAAATACCTTTGCGTGGGCAGAAAGGTGTGCATACAAGGTAACAAAATTAGCGAAAATATTGTAAAAGTATAATTTTAGGTCAAGAAGCAGCTGTTTCATAAAAACGGAGTTTTTTTTAATCTGGCCAAATTTTTACTCGGAGCAAATAAACATTTTAAAGATAGTAGTGTGAAAACGTTTCAACCGAAATCAAAGAGTAACATAATGCAATATCGCTGTATAAAGCTATAATACTACTCATACATATTTGGTTTTTATGAATACAAAAATATTTTATCCACGAACAAACATTTTATAAGGTTACGTCTTTGATCGTTCACTCAATATTGTTGTTCGTTTGCTTTCTATAGAAGTGCTGTGTCGTCAAGGGCTGAAATAAAGCTGAAAAGTTTTCTGTGCAAATGTTTCAGAGAAAATAAAAGATGAGTGCCACAGAATTGTGGATTTCTTTTGAATTGTTTTCCTAAGAGACAGTCGTCCGGCGTGCATCTAAAGATGACCACTTATATTATGTCATTATTATTCCCCCTACGTGTTCCTCATATAGTAACATACATAAAAAAACAGAAAAGGCCATTTTGTTTTCTGTTTCAGAGTTACGAAGTGGCCATTCGTCTGGATTCTGGTCTTGCTCACGCTCATCTGAATCTCGCTGTGATCAGACACTTGGAGGTCAGCATTGAAGTTGCGATATTTGGTAGAACATTCCGAAAATCTGTTTTATCATGCTTCAATATTCATTTTCTTCGCCGAAACACACAATACTTGTTCGCTTATTCCTTGTGTTTTCTCTTACAAGAACTGCACTTGTGCATAAACAACTGATTATCCGACGCAAAAAAATTTCATGTGCGATCTACTGGCTAACATTTTGTGTTAACCATTGTCTCACAGAGTGACTACCAAGGTGCCTTTCGACACTATCAAGTTGCCCACTCATTAGACCCAGAGAACAAGCTCATTACAGACAACATGGCGAAGTTGAGGCGACGAATCACCAGGCCACTCACGCCTTTCCATGACTGTGTATAGGGTGGATACTTCAAGACGGAGTGCAGTTACCATGCAGCTTCTCGGCGTATAGACATTGACGCTTTGGGCGGTGCCTCTTCATCTGGATTCACGGTGTCGCGCTTTGTAGATCCTGAAGACTTTGCCAGTGAGCATGTAGATGTTCTTGGTCTAATTATTAGTAATTCAAGCGTTATAGGTGTATTTATTTTATCAACTGTGCTTCAAACATTACGTCCTCTTTCACAGTGCTAAGATGTCCCCCCCCAAATTGTGACATTTTATATTTGTAATAGAAGGGTTGATAACTATTCAACGGGCTTTTTTTTTATTATACACCGCGCAACTCTTTTAAATTGACGAGGCTTGATGCAGTACTTACCTTCCTCTAATGTCCACAGTGTCACACAGTGATTTTCATGGAGTGATCATCGCCTCACCACACCATGTTTCTTTGCAAAGTTCATGTGTTGATTAAAATGATTGATTGATATATTAGGCTTCACGTCCCAAAGCCAGCATATGATTATGAGAGACGCTTATGAAAGATTATGGGGCGTACAGCATTTTCGCCTCCATCGAAAATGTTTAAAAAAAGTTTAACAATTTTGAGTACTTGGTACTCAACTATGAGAGAGCAGTGAGCCATCCCGCTAGCACCCTTGAACGCTGGTACTTCAGTGTGTCTGTTCATCATCAAAAATGTAGCCCCCGCAGCCCGGATTCAGCAGCTGGGTACCTTAGTTACTAGACCACTTCGGCGGGGCTACGTTAATCAGATTGCTCCTGCTTTCATAGTTGATTGCAGAAATACTCTTATTTATTGTTTTTTTGCGTGCAAAACAAATAAAACTGCACAGGAGTTTCGCACACAAATTTCTTATACACGAAAACTTTTAAATTGTTCTTGTGGAATTTTAAAATTAACTCGAAAAAAAGTGAATGACGACTATAATTTTTGTCAAGTATTTTGGTCTTTACACCATTTCAAAAAGAACTTAAAAACAAGAACCTTGATTACCAACCGATTGTGCCAGCTGTGCGAAACCTATTTATCTTCGGCCTTCTTGTCAGTACTTCTGTAGTTTGCTGTTGTGAAATGTACCACTTCTTTGAGCAGTGTCACAAAACTATGCAACAACGTGCCTATATTTCCGACTGTCAGTGTTGCTGGTGGGGGAGCCATGGCAACGTAACTCTCTCAAAGTGCAACAGATTTGCTCACGCCTTGTTGCTCTTACTGAATCGTGATGTGCGTCGTCAATCACGGAGGCTTACGAATTGAGTGAAGTTCGAATGCAGCAGTGGCAGGACACAAAAAAATTTCGCGCAAAACGTCTGACGTCATCACCAGATTGCAGCGCGTGTATACATTGATCTTGTTTGTGTGACCTACAACGAGTGTGCAAAATCTGTGTATGTCCTGCTTTACAGGACGCAATGCAGGCGAACGTCCTTAGCTGCTGAGTGTCTGCTTGTGTAAATTGGTAGTTGTTCTTTTTCATTGTGCTGAGAACAACAGAGAGTTGAACTGGTTGATGAGCATTTACGATAACCGAAATGGAGGCATGTACGCACGAACACAAGAGAAGCGATCAAGACAACACAAACACCGTGTTCCTGTTGCCTTTGCCTGTTCTGTCGTCGCATTGCTCCTTTTGCCACCGAGTTGTTGCCTCGTGAAGGATCTACGTAGAATAACATTTATTTTACGCATATTTTGGTAACCTTTACAAATTCGCAATAGACTATTTCTTGGTGTGTTTGCATTATTTTCAGGTCAGTGAAAACAGGGCGGCACAGAAGCAGACGCACATCAAAATGTTGCGAGTTCATCTGTTCCCGAGTTCCTTCGGCCTTCTTCATAGGACAGCAGTGCCACACTCGCTGAATGCTGTTCGTAACGCTCAACGCTATCTATCCGCCATCACAGCAGTGGTAGTAGCGCATACGCAGTCTGTTTTTTAGCGGCAGCATACAGTTGTGTGATAGCGTGCAACAACAGCTGTTAAATCGTGGTAAAGCTCGAAGCAACACAAAGGGCTGAGTACGTATGATGAAAGAAGGTGTATAAAATTACCGTCACCACAAGGAGAAGTGAACGCTTGCTCAAGGGCATGGGTGTGATACGAATGGACTAATAGCCCCCTCCCTGCCCTATATGCCACTAATTTTTGGTCAGTTGCTCCTAAGGATCGTGATAAAGTGCACTGTCTATTAGTCTATCTGCACCGGAGACAATGCGAATGACATTTCTTGTGTGATTGTGAGAAAATTGTGACCCGCGTTACGTTATCAGCGTAATTATGTGCACGTGGCTTATGTAGAAAGTAAAAATGCTGTCCAAGAATACAGGTGAGCTTTAAGTGGCTTTCGCGCACCTTACGGGGCAGTAACCCAAAATGGGTGTTGATGGCGTACCATATATATAGGTGTTAACCCTATCCAAAACGTTTCAAACGCTGAATATGTTGCCTTCCTTCCACTATAGCCGCGTAACGAAGTCCTAAAGGCCGGATGACCTTGCAGGAGCCGTTGTTTGCGTCGCCTTACTTCACCAGAGCCTGGCAAAGGTAGACCTATTTCCAGGAAGCTGTCTCACTGTGTGAATAATCCTGTCAATGCTAGCATGTTCTCGGCGTTCATCGATATTACTGCCCACTGACGTGCAATGATCCGAATTGATGTGCTCATATAGTCCACGATAAGCGATGTCATCGAGCTCTGGGAGTTTTCATGTATAGCTGTGGTCTAAGAGATAAGTCAAAGTTTTTCTTAACGTCGAATAACTTAATCTATGTTTCGTAGACCTATTTTCAATATTGCACATTGGGAGAAATTCGCACACTCCTTTGTTTCATGTGTGCGCTTGTTTGTCACCGCATGTAATAGAGTGTCATTGTTAGAATTGTTATCTCATGCCTGTCTGACTCAGTGTTTTCATCCGTAGCAAGTTTGTAAAAGACTTCATGTTGTCATGTCTCACACTAAAAAAATGTGATGTCTTCATGAAACTTTGTCTCTTTTTCAGAGAGTATTCTGATAGCCATATTGTTTTATTTTTGTTTCGCAAGAGTGCGAGTCATCACATTTAGTCCAGCCCTCCGTCTGTACACGGCCTCAAAGTTTACCTCTAGTGCACGCTCTTCTAGATATTCTGTGTAGATTTACCAGCCTGTCATGGTTATTAACTGTGACTTCATTACAGTGATCTCGAAAAACACTTATGAAGATAAGCACTGATGATGTACACATGAAACTGATGGTGTCAAAAAAAAACTAGACACAATTCAACTAGGTCATGGTGCGTGATCATTCGGCCACACATGTTCAGTTGTACGGTATTCGCACTTTTTTAGACCTTCAGCACCTGTTTTATTTAGCGTATTTCCACACTAACGTGCCTTAGGTACAATAGGCAAAATAAAAACATTGCTGAATCGCCTTCTCACATGCCATCAGTGCTCACAGACAAGGCAGCCTCGTTATCAATCGCGCAAAAATGGAGGAAACAAACTACAGTAAATTAAGAATCTCAATTGTTAAAAAAAATCAGATGACCTATGACATTAATAAGTCTTACTTTTTTCTGTTTTTTATCTGGCCTGTTGCACACCTAAAAAATAGAAACACTGGCATCAGCAAATTACCTATCCTCAGCATGAACACTAAGTTGTGGATGAACAAGCGATGCCTTAAGTCGAAGAACATCCTGGGTAATGTTGCTACTAAATCAGTTGGCTACAATGGCAGCTGTAATGCGCGCAGCGCTTCCCCATGGATTGTTGCTACAGCTTCAGACGAACAATCCTCCGCGTATTCCGATTATGCGCCCCACTCAACCTCTTCCGTTTTCCCATTTCCGTATCACGAACCATCGCAGTATACTCATACGTATACCAGCAACAACAATACCTTGCCTCGCGTATGAGCAGGTGCCGAACAAAGAAACATAAAAATCCTGACACGGGAAAGCAGCGAAGCGAGCAGAAGTGAGATTGCCGCATTCTTCGGCCCCCCACTTTGGTCTTCCGAGGGACCACACGCTGCAGACTCGTCTATTCTTTTCCGAGAAACCACTTTCACTGCACCACTTTTTCTTCCGATTTGATCTTTCCAACAATCTTGATTTTCGGGGGGCGATAGCTGTTATACTGATACCCTTGACAAAATTTTGCCGTTAGTGTCACAGTCATGTTCTCTATTAAGTTTGTATTGATAACATTATCGACGCATCTAATGTTCTATACCCGTGGGTAAAGGCATGTGAGCAGGGGCGATGAAGCTTGCTAAAGAGAGAGAGAATAAAATGAGGGAAAGGCAGGAAGGTTAACCAGAAAATGGAGCATCCGGTTTGCTTCTCTGCACTAGGGGAAGGGGGAATGGGGAAGAAGGATGGGAAAGAAATCGAAGAGGGAAATAGATGCGCGCAAAAAAAGCGGGGGGGGGGGGGGCTGTGGTGTTATATTCTATACAATAGGCCACTGCTACGCAGAAAGTTCAGTAAGGCTTTCACTGATTTTCTGTGAGCAAACAAATTATGTCGCCTTTCAAGCACTTATTGTTCAGACAAAGATCTGTCGTCAAGGCGAGCTAACGCGGCAGCTAGTTGCCGTCTTTGCACGCTGTAACGAGGGCAGAGATAGAGAACGCGCTCTATCGTTTCATCGCTGCCGCAATGACCGCAAGCAGCACTGTCTTCCATGCCGATTCGGAAGGCGAAAACTTTGGTGAAGGCGGCACCAAGCGATAGTCGGCAAAGCACCGTTGTCTCGAGTCAAAAGAGTCCAGGCGTAGGCCGGAGTTGACGAGACGTGTCCAGTCTATGCAGTCGCGTGTGCCGTAAGCACTCGGCGTTCCACAGCAGAGAAGAAATGTGACCAGGCCATCTCTGTCGCATGGAGAGCGAACGTGGAAACGTCATTCATAGTTCGAAGCTTACCGTTGTTGCGAAAGACGGAGACGCCAACACGGTCCCGAAGGCGCCACTGCTTTCAACTCCGCCGGGAAGGTCACCAGCCGTTTGGTAGCGTATGTTTCTCAGCTCGCGACTGCTTCTGCGCAGAGCTGATAAGACGAGCGGACGAGACGACGGTGAGTTAAATAAGGTTTATGTACAGCATATATACAGAGGCGTTACAATTTCGGCACTGGGGCCGACAGAGACTCGAAGAGCCGAGCTCTCCTCTCTAACACATAGGTCAGCTTTTCGCCTAAGACCGCCGACTCACACACATGTCGGCTCTCCGACATGGGGACTCCTCTCTCATAGGACCGCCGATCGCGACGCGCCGCAGGGCTTCTTTTATTTGCACCGGGTCCAACCAAAATGTCCAATCAGAAGCGCCGCTGGTCGTCAGGGCAGACTCCTCCAATGGGGTCGCCGCGCAATGCGTCAGACCCCCAGACATGAAGACGCCAGTTGTTTACTCGACGGGTCGCTTGCCGAGGCTGACTCACTGCACGTGCACGCCAGAGAGGCGCCGACAGAAAGACGCCGTGGCGTGCTGACGCCGTTGAGTTGTTGATCGCGTCAGGCGGGCTGCGGGCTGGCCTTGACACAGATTGCCTTTTTGAGAGGCACGGCCGTTCGCTGTGGACTCGCAGGCATAACAGCACCCCCGCCGCCAGACAATGCGCCGAAAAGACGAGCTGCTTCCACGGGGCTCGGATGACAGGCATGCTCGTTCGCCAGGTCCCTCCAGGTTCGCCTCCAGGGCCATGGGGAGAATGCAGCTCCAGACTCTGTTCCGGGACCACATCCCATTCTTGACGACAGATCCCAGCTCCACTGGCTTGTCGCCACAACTTTCTGGCCAACTTCGCTCGTCTCTTCTGACCATCATCGATTTCAGCACTTGTCGATGGTTCTGCAACTTGTCAAGAACGGATCGACAACAGACAACACACGACACGAGCAAGTGCCCTCGGTCACCCGACAGAACACCAGACAAAGTATAGTTCAACATACACCTAGCTACGTGTCTATCTGAATTTAGTTCCCTCTACATCAAGAGGCACATGTGGGACACAAGACTCTTAAAGTAAGAACTTGAATTTTTCACACAACAACGCAACGAATTAGAATACCACATGAAGTTGGCCCCTTGAGCTCACTGTGGACGAGAGCGCTCAGCCCAGGCCGTGATGAGGTCAAAATTTTGCCCTGAATCGCCAGCGAGAAACCAAAAGGTTGAGAAGGTACTAGCTAGAACGCACTGCTCAATGCACCTGCATTAGCGTTTAGTTTTCCCCCCCTTTTTTTTTGATAGCGAACGTCAAAGTTGCGCTGTGGAGCAACATGCTCAACCTCAGTAACCGGCCACTTTTAGGCGACGATACCTATGCGGCACCAAGAGCGGCTCACACTTGCGACGTTGCACAGGGAAACAACGATACGGCTTGCTACGGATTGACTCCTCACCGCTTAGCTCGATATCGTGTTCGATCACCCTCGTGTTTCAGGGGCGGTCCGAAAACACGTCTCCAAACTCGGAACGGAAACAATCTTTCTCAGGTCCTCCTTCCGGACTTCACTTGACCTAGGCTCTAGGTTTATCTGCTCCCAGATTACTTTCGATCCCCCTTCGATTACCTCACTAGTACTCAAAACTTCCGCTCTCTCTTCCTCTGAAGCACTTAAAAGTAAATTTACGACTGCTTTCAAGTTGTAAATTTTGTTCGGCCGCCTTCCTAATTTCACTTCATAGTTCGTATCGGAAAGCTTAGATATTACTTTGGCGGACCCTTCCCAATGAATCTCAAGTTTGTTCCTTTTGGACGGCTGCAGCAGCATTACCTGATTATCAACTTCAAAAGCGCGCTTCTTCACCGATTTCTCGTAGTGCTCCTTCGACAGCACTTGTGCCGCGTTTTTGTGGCTTTCCACTAGCGCTTCAATCGAGAGATCCTCACGCTGCTCTCGAATGAGCGTCTCTCGATCAACTCTCGGCAGCTTGCTCCAACTTTCCGCTACAGGCGAGAGCGTTGCAACCCTCTCGCTCTGACTCAATGGCGCCATGTCGTCTCCCCCTACGCATACCTCGCTGGCCGCTTCCGCGACGGGCCGCTCGCGTGACCGCTCACATGACTCATGCGGAAAATTTCCTTTCTGGGGTTCCGTCGACCTGCCGACAAGGTCACTTGAGAGTTCACTGCATTGAACCAGATCAAGCTGCCGCGATAGCTTCCACGCTTGCGATCGCGTGAGGGCCATGCACGCTAAGTTGGGGAAGAACGATTTGCCCTGCTCTTTGAGAAGCTGCTCCGAGTTGTTGGAGAAAAGATAAGGAAAACGATCGTTTAGCGCGGCAGACACAGCCGCTTCGGTGCGAAGCTTACTGAACGGGCCTTCAATGACAACCGTGGCGATTGGTAAGCAAGCACTCTGCTCCTCGGCGACTTGCCTGATCCACGCGCATTCTCCTGTAAAGTCATCCGGAGGCACCAATGAAGGATGGACAACGTCCATGGTTGCCGCTGAGTCTCTAAGTGCTCGGCACGTTTTCTCATTCACTCTAATTTCTTGGAGATACGGCTCCAACAACCGCATGTTTTTTTCTGATTCTCGGATTGTGGCGAAGGCAAACTTTTCCTGACAGTTTCTCGCGATGTGTCCTTCCTTTTTGCAGTTGTAGCAGATTAGCGGCTTCCGTTTGTTTTCCGATTCAAATGCCTGTGTGGTAGAAACCTCACTCGATTTCTCCGCTTCTGTTTGCCCTTCCCGTACACTGTCCTCCGTAAGACACGGGTCCTTCTTGAAATTACGGTGCGGAGCGGGTCTCCGTTGATCAGGTTTCTTTGAAAAGCCCTCTTTTCTCTCATCCTTTTCAACGTGCACTGCCCTGCTATGCAACTTTCGGCGAGTATAATACTCCTCAGCTAACTCTGCTGCCTTGTTTAGCTCTACTTCACCAAGTCTGTCCTGCAGCCAAAGTTTGACATCCTCCTCGAGGCAGCGGTAGAATTGCTCCAATGCAACGCATTCCACCACTTTATCGCGGTCGTCATAAACCCCTTCGCCCTTGAGCCATTCAATTAAATCGGCTTTAAGACGAAACGCGAAGTCAACATGTGACTCATTCCCCTTTTTAGCATACCGGAACCTTTGTCTGAAAGCCTCGGGTGACAACTTATAACGTCTCAAGAGCACTTCCTTAACCTCGTCATAGCTCCCAAACGCTTCCCTCGACAAGCAAGTTATCGCGTCGGACACTTCGCCGGGAAGAAGAGCTAACAGGTTCCGCGCCCAAAGAGAGCGCTCCAAAGCATTTCGCTCACAGACGTGTTCAAACTTGACGAGATACTTCGCCATGTCCTCGCCTACTACGAACGGTGGCAGTTGGTCCCGAATTCTAAAACCGCTGACCTGAATCGTCGGAGAAGCTACGCTAGGCGCCTGCGAACACTGTAGAATTGCCAATTCTATTCGTTTCAACTCGAGGCGCTCCTGTCTCTCGGCTACCTCACGTTCACGAACTTCTCGCATTTCGGCCTCCTCGCGGCGTGCTTTGATATCCGCCCAGGCCTCATCGACTTCCTAAGCCGACACTCCCTCATACTTCATGATCTCAAGGATCGCTTGCTTTCGTTTCGCACGGCCCAAAGTAATGCCGAGTTCCTCACAAATTTCCATGAGTTCCTTCACTTTAAGGTTCTCCATCGTTCACACTAGCCTCTTGCTGTTTGCCCCTGTTGAGAATCTACTTGCCGTACCCACTATAAGCCTACTAGCAAGACGCGCAAGCAATTTTTTCACACTCCCGTGTTTGCCCCCTCTGCATTAACTTTGGTTTCAAAGCACTTCAACTTGGCTTGAAACGATCAAGGCTCACTCGAATGCTTCACACAGCCCTTCTCTAAACTACTACAACCTGAGCTAGAGTAGTCTGGTGAACTGAGGGGAAAACGTCAGGCACTCACCGCATCGATGTCGCTGACGCCGGCCGATCCCACAGCTGCCAACCACTGTTGCGAAAGACGGAGACGCCAACACGGTCCCGAAGGCGCCACTGCTTTCAACTCCGCCGGGAAGGTCACCAGCCGTTTGGTAGCGTATGTTTCTCAGCTCGCGACTGCTTCTGCGCAGAGCTGATAAGACGAGCGGACGAGACGACGGTGAGTTAAATAAGGTTTATGTACAGCATATATACAGAGGCGTTACAATTTCGGCACTGGGGCCGACAGAGACTCGAAGAGCCGAGCTCTCCTCTCTAACACATAGGTCAGCTTTTCGCCTAAGACCGCCGACTCACACACATGTCGGCTCTCCGACATGGGGACTCCTCTCTCATAGGACCACCGATCGCGACGCGCCGCAGGGCTTCTTTTATTTGCACCGGGTCCAACCAAAATGTCCAATCAGAAGCGCCGCTGGTCGTCAGGGCAGACTCCTCCAATGGGGTCGCCGCACAATGCGTCAGACCCCCAGACATGAAGACGCCTGTTGTTTACTCGACGGGTCGCTTGCCGAGGCTGACTCACTGCACGTGCACGCCAGAGAGGCGCCGACAGAAAGACGCCGTGGCGTGCTGACGCCGTTGAGTTGTTGATCGCGTCAGGCGGGCTGCGGGCTGGCCTTGACACAGATTGCCTTTTTGAGAGGCACGGCCGTTCGCTGTGGACTCGCAGGCATAACACCGTCGATCGGTACTCAAGCAGACAACAAAGGGCCCACTTATCTTGAAGGTGCACGAACAAACGACAGGAGAGGGGAGTCACTAGAGCAGCTGAAAACTTAGATTCGAAAGGCGCAGTCGCCATCACTGCCACGTGTGCTAGCTCGGCTAGCATCAGCGTACGGCTATCACTAAGTACGGCGTATCATTACGTGTGCTGCGCTGTCAACCGGAAGAGATGCTAACTCCTTTAAGTGGCCGTATCTTCTCACACCAAGGTTTTGTAGAGTTACGCGAGTGTGGATCTAAAAGTGTTCGCGGCAAGCCCTGCTTCTTGAAATAATTTCTTATCATCGCATGCATTCATTTGCTTTTGCAGGGAAGCGTGGTTCTTTTACTGCTCGCATGCGACTGCGGCGAACTCCGAGACATTGTCTATCATCTTCCCCATCTCAAGATTGTAGTTTTTGACATTCTGTAAGTATTATGGAAGCCAAGCTCCGTCAGCTGGATTCACGGCCGCTTACAGAAGAGAAGATCCTGGCACCTTGGCCGACGGTCCCCCATGCACGCGAAGCCACGAAAACCCTTTTGCACTTTTTAAGAACCACCAGACTTCACGACCATTTGTGAAAGAACAGTGTGACACCATGCTGTGTAGTCTCGAGCTGACCATTCATCCTTCTCTTTCTTACTCCTCTTCTTTTCTATCTCTTTCCTATCTATTATTCTCTCTTCCCACCACCCCAAGTGTAGGGTAGCCAACAGAACCAAGCTTGGTTAACCTCCCTGCTTTTCCTCTCTATTTATCTCTCTCTCTCACTCTCTCTCTCTCTTGACATTCTCTGCATGGTCTATTTGAAATCTGAGGTATTTGGGCTGCACGTGGCAGATGCTGCCTGTTTTCAGCTGTACAGCCTTATAAAGATTCTTGTAGCACGTTTCTTTTCCAAATACGTAAAGAACGAGAAAAAAAAAGGCTCGCACAAAAATCCTCACAAAGTTGCTGGGTGGAGGTACATAATGCCGTACATAACTTCCGTGTGATTTTTATCGTGTTTGGATGTGTCGTTTACCTTGGTCATCAATTCACGTCACGTACTACCAAATTTAGTATATGTGGAGCTAGAAAAATGGCCGCGAGCACGCTGTGAGCGTGGCATGTTGTCATGTTCTTACATGACACGCGTGTCAGTAGTATCAAGTTTGCACCAGTCAAATATTTCGTTATGTATTGACGTCACCTATACAGGCACCACAGAGTTTACTACAATAATACCTAGAGGAGAATCTGGCGCTAGTGTCTACGCGGGCTTCTTCAGCGGCGCTTGTACCCCAATGGGAATTATGGGAAGTACAGGCTTCACATGCGTTTCTGATGGATTACGTTCTTGAGATTTGCGATGCTTATTTTTTGGGGGTAAAACAAAATGATATGAGCCCAAATTTAATTTAAACTTGCTTCAGTTATTTGTGCGAGAACTTTATTGCAAGAGGTTTTTGCGACCATATGGCAAAAGTGAACCCTGGGCGAATTCAACCATGGGGGTTTGCATCGCTGTGCCATGGCGTTTCAGATTTGGCATCAAGGTTTAATGAAGCAATTTTTTACAACACTTGAAAACAATCATGTTTTTTTTTCTCAAAAATATGTGATATCTATTTATGGAAATAACAGTACAGTATTAATTGTGAAACACTTATCATTTCGTCTACTGCTACGCTTTGTGCATCTGTCCCAGTGGTCCCAGTGGTATGCCCTCAACGCACCTCTGGTTTTGTTGTGAAGTCAAGCAACGTACTCGTGAAAACGCAAACTGGAGGCAATATCCTGCATTTGCATGAGACGCTACATCTATGTGCAGCGGTGAGTGGACGACGCTGCGTTTAAACTGTCAAATACAAGTCGTAAAGCTCCAACATCGCAGCAAATCAGGAGATCCAGTGGTCGTCAGCCTCTTAGAAAAACTAAGGCACTGTTTCAGCTTCTTTCACCGCACCCCAATACCCGCGCTGCGCGAAGAACGAAACTGAACCTGTAGAAAAAGTCCATAGACACTTCGCCAGTTCACCCTATCAAATCCGAAGCCTGTACTTTCCATGATTCCCATGAAGGTTCCCGATCGCAGCGCCAGATTCCTCTCTAGTTATTGTTTGAAACTTTAGAATAGACACCATTCAGTCGAGTTTTCGAGTCTGACTACAGCGCCAGAATACATAGTCTAGCGGGTAAAAACAAAATGACAGCACATCCACGAAGGGAATGATGATTGGTGGGCGAAGCGTTAGTCAGTCAATCCATGATTCCGTCCGTACATTCATTCTTGTTTCCGTCCGTCCATGCGTCCGTCCAAGCGTCCGTCCATGCGTCCTCAAATGTGTTCGTTAATCCGTGTGACCTTAGGTGCGTCCGGTCGTCCATGCGTCCGTGCGTCTGTTCTTGCATCTGTCTGTCCGTTGGTCTGCCTGTCCGTCTCTCCGTCCGCCCGTGCGTCTATTCGTGCGGGCGTCCCTTTGTCTGTCCATCCATTCATTCGTCCGTCTGTGCGTCCGCCCCCATGTCTGTCTGTCCATTCATACATCTGTATGTCCGTCCGTCCGTCAATTTAGTGACCTCTCAAAGTACCTCCATCTCACATCTTTTCATCATCTATTCATCATATACAAGTACCGCCATCCAGCGGACATTCCAAGGACCACTCTTTAGGTTACGTGCCACCGGTGGTTACGCACTACGACGAGGCACGCGCAAGCCACGCCATAAGGGGCTTCGCCCCTAAAATACCTTGAGACGGCATCGGTGAAAATGAAACGCGACGCGCGCGTTTTGCGCACTGTATCTGTCAGCGGATTGGACCCATGATAGATTTGGGACGCGAGCACGCGTCTCTTTTCTTCGCGCCCCTAATGTTAGACACTTTGAGATGGGGCAGTGTGAGCAACTAAGATCCCTCTGGTCACTGTGCGGTGCTTATATGTAGAGCTAGCGAAACAGCCACGAGCGCATCATGAGTGGTGCATGTAGTCATGTTGTTGCATGACACGCATCTCATGCTTATTATATTTGCATCAGTATCATACGTTCTGCCATTCACGTCCCGTAATATTAAAGTTCGTATAAGTGAAGCTATCGAAATGGCCACCAGTGCATCACGAGCGTGGCATGTAGTCATGTTGTTACATGACACGCATCTAATGATTATCACGTTTGCACCAGTCACATACTTTCGTCACGTACCGTAATACCAAATTTGGTAGATGTGACGCTAGCGAAACGGCCGCGAGCGCATCATGAACGTAGGATATATTCATGTTGTTACATGACACGCATGTCAATATTTTCATGTTAGGGTTCGTCGCTTGTGTCTGCCATGCAATCATGTCATGTCATACCACTTTTGCAACATGCCATGTGAACGAAACCACAGCAAGAGTGAATTCAGGAACAGCGCAACCTACAAGTAGTTACTTCGTAACTACGGAAGCGAAAAAACAAGGACAGAAAAGAGCGCTGTTTTCTGTCCAGCGCTCTTTTCTGTCCTTGTTTTTTCGCTTCCGTAGTTACGAAGTAACTACTTGTAGGTTGCGCTGTTCCTGAATTCAATTATGTCCTACCAACTTGCCCAAGCTTCCAAGCTTCATAACACCGCAAGAGCTGGAGGACCATGAAATGTAGATCATGACATACATGACATACATGTCATGACTTTCATGTCATGACTAGTCAAATATGTTCTTCATAGAGTCGTGTTATGTCATACCAAGTTTGGTATCGATACTATTATCGAAACGGCGAGGAAAGCTAAAAGTTGTAGGCGGCCAGAGAGACAAATAGATACGCTCATAGTCGCCGAAGTTCGCTAAGAAATACTTCGCATTTAAAAGGATTTATTTTTAATATGCAGGTTCTAAAAATTGCTAAACCATTTACGTCAGGGAAGGTTGACGTGTTTTAATTGTCACTCGTATGTACACAGAATAGCTCTAAAGTTTGCTTCAATTTAATTTGGGCATCTGGTCATGTAGTAGAATGTTTGGTTGTGTAAACCATTTATTCGTCATATCTAAAGTTCAATAACACGTTTATTGATTCTTCATTAAAATCACTTTTTCCATTGACTCCTGACAAAAAGGAAGCGAGAGAGGGTGGCAGCTGCCTAGAAAAGTTCTGTAAACAAGTCTGCAATAAACGTTGGTGCCTTGTTGTGAATGAGATGCCAGCGATGATTTTTTGAGAAACTCAACCACTAGAGGAATTTCAATTCAAAACTGCGCATTCTAAAAACAATCGCACAACGTTTGATTTGTACAATGAATGAATAACAGAACGCATATATTAGTAATGGCGTATGAAGCTTGACAACTGCTCCAATTCCCTGTCCGGAACTCGCTTTTGGTCATTTTCCACGAAACGTCGCATACACGACGCGCCACTGCTGCGCTAAACGCACAATCTATAATAATCGGGCTCGGAGAAATTCGGGAAAGAATTGGCGGATTGCCAAAACCAGCGATTCGGGACAACCGTCAAGCTGTCGCCATCTCGACGGCTATACACGTCACAGTGGCTTTGTGTCTGCCGCGTCTACGCGCCTTTCTATTGGATTTGTTGTCTTCCAGCCATGCCAGAAAACATCACACGCCGGATCGTCTTCTATAAAGGAGGCGCGTTGCCTCGACAGCGGCTGCCGTGGCGATGGAAATAATTGTCGAGCTCCCGTAACAAACTTGTCAACGGCATATTGGTAATCGTTTTGAAGTTCTCGTCAACAAAGCACTACCTCCTTCATTACTCCACGACATTTGCTTTTAAACTTTGTGAAAGGAACTTTTCTCGGCGTGTTCTTTATCGAGATTCTCTATACGACTAATTGCGTTTGTTTTTCTACGACACCATTATTCCTTTAGACTCTACAATCTTTTGCTGACTGAAACGCCATGCGTCTAAGCTCCCACAAAACTAGGACCAGAGTTTCCTCGAGAGTATTTATAGGAAACTTTTATCGTTTGTTGGTGTGTCGCCTGGAATGACGTAAGACAGTTGCACGGATGCTGGATTGAGAATGCGTGCGCCTTTTCATCCCGCGGTCATGACGGTTGCGTGGCAACGATTATTTTCGGCTGTTTGTCTGCGACAGTGCTGCCACTTAGTTTTGTGTGAACGTGCGTAAGTTCGCTCAAATAAAGCTTTTCTTTTTGTCGCTGCTCTTATGCTACTCGTGCCTGGATCCTGAAACCATTTACTGGTATGTGACAATATTGTTACAAGCCATGATGAACAACAAGGAATGCTTAATAAAACGATGAAGATGACAATTAGAAAGATCGTGTTGTTGATGCTCTGACATCTTGGCCGAGGGACGGCGTACTCTCTGTACATTTTGTAAATATAGTGCTTTGTGCATTTTGGTTTCTCTCAACTCGTTTCTCGAATGTTTCTCGAATGAATTCCATGAACGCAGCGCATATCCATTGCAGTGACGCACGGACTATGCTCATTGGGCATTAGAACAGTGTTGTGAAAGGAAAATTATATGTAGTCAATAGATTTGAATGAATAGACTTGGCTTTGTTATATGGCATTTTTGCAGCCACAAACCTTCACATTACAACATCACAGCTTTTTAATGTTGCAAACGTGCATTTCACTGTTCTCCATATGTAAATCTTTATATACGTGGCTTACACATTTATTAGGTACGCTTCCCAACTAACGATCTTTCAGAATGAGACCTTCGGCTTCCTTGATTACAGTCATCTGAAGAAAGATAGGGCAAAACTTGTCCTAGCGCATTGTTCTAGTGGCATAGCGCAAATAGATGGGCCGTGGCTTTACGCATCTGTATACGTTTCTGGGGGTGCCCCGTATTCGGACTGAGTGGGGTTGAATGCTGGCAACCAATAAAGCCAGCAGATGTGGCCCATTAGCATTTAACGTGCGGATGCACTGACCAGTAGACGTCCGTGGCAAATGGTGCCGGAGGCTGTACTGCCAAAACATCAGAGGTAGCCGAGTGACGATGCCGCGACCAGAGTTGCCTTCTGCAGTCCATTTTTTCAACTACTAGCTTATATTTGTACCAGCTAAGGTGCCGTGTGTATTAAGCCGAGCTTATTTATATTGGCTGTTACTATTAGGTTATGTACAGTTTACTTCATCAGTGAGCCCATATGAGCATTTTTGAAGGGAACTCTGATGATCTCATTGAATGAACTTGAGGTTTGCACTTTCATAAGTGGCAGTGCAAACTCGCTACTGGCCGCATAGACACGCCTCTGTCTTAGCCCTATCTGTGTCTTTGTCTCACCAGATAGTCATAAGGTGCTTGCTATGAAAGCAGCCACCCAAAAAATGCTGCTGTGGAAGAACATCAGTGGAAGAAAAAGGTACCCAATAAGCCCATCTAAATGTCCATTGCTCATTATTTATGTGTACCCTCTTAGCAATGTCTTGCCTAGATACGTGGGAGGGGATCACTCACTGTTGAATATTCATTCGAGGGTGAGGAGGACTAAGTGAGGGCACGAGAGGAGAGCGCACACATTGAATTGAATGCTTTTTTAGGATGAACGCGTTCTTCATCTGTCTGACTTCTTAGGCCTTTGTTTTGCTACACACTACTGGCGAAGACACTTCTATTCTACACGTACTATCGCATATATTGCGTCTTCAGTAGCTCAGTATGGTAAGTGGAGAATAATAATTGTAAATGTAGATTTCAAGTAGAAGACATTTGTGCTAAAACAATCACCTTGAACTTCCTTTCTTTCTGAAAAACGCATCAATACCGAAGTAAATTCATGCTTTCATAAGGGCATTGAGAGCCACAATATTTACAAAAAAATGCACAATAGCAACTTAGTTCTTGCGCACATGCTTATTCACCAAAAAGTTCCATTACACAATGTCAATGACAGCAGACAGAAGCAGAGAACAATTGTATTCCTCGCGGTGATCACTCTCGAGGTTTTGCGCTTTTGTGAGCGCAGTTAGAGAAGCGAATATGATCTCATTCTTAGTTGTCATTATTCCTATATGAGGCATTTAACGTCTTAAAACCACCATATGATTATGAGAGACGCCATAGTGGAAAAATCCGCAAAATTTAGACCAACTGAGGTTCTTTACAGTGCACCGAAATGTGAGAATACGAACCTACAGCATTTTCGCCTTCATCGAAAATGCAGCCGACACCACCGGAATTTGATTCCGTGGCCTGCGGGTGAGCAGTGGAGAACCCCAGCCACTAGTCCACCACGGCGGGACCTTATTTGCCTAAATCGAACTTTATTCAACAGGTTATTGGATGTGTAAGAAAGCAAGAAAGGTGGAAGGGTCAACCTCTGAACGTAAATTCTTATTGAGAAAACCATACGACTGTGGCATTCCGTGGAACAGTGCTTTCAGCTGAAATCCACCCTGCATCTTTTCTTGTTCTTTCTGGAGTTCGTTGGCATCCGGAACGGTCCAACCAGAGGTGCATCTCGCAACCACTGAAAGTCGCCTTTAGCATTAGGCTTTCACAAATTAGAAGTTTTCTTAATGCACTCGACATTCGTGTTGGGTGTGCGTCGTGCTACCAGAAAATATTAAAGATGATAGTCTTTCTTGTGGATCTTCGGCGCAAAAATTTTGGTCGGTCTGCGTGTACATTTGTCTGTGTGTCCGGCCTTAACGGTACCCTAAGTGGCACCAAAATGACCAAGTGATACTCCAAACGGCCGACCCCATCCGCAGCGCCCAAAATTTTGCTCGGGACGCGCGGCATACCGGACTACTTCTCATAGTGGTGCTTATGCAAAAAATTCGCCCTCATAGCTTTCCTTTCGTTGCATATAAATGTTCTCCGCGAGTATATTATTATGGAAGCATTCAGTCAATGCCAGCTAGCCCAAATAAATGCATTACCGTGTCATGTCAAGGTTGGACTCGTCGTATCTTATGGAACACCACCGCGGAGCTTGGCAAACGATATGGTTTAATAAAGTACTATTATTAAATGCGAAGCATTTCTTACCGAACTTCGGCGACTTTGAACGTATCTATCTATCTATCTATCTATCTATCTATCTATCTATCTATCTATCTATCTATCTATCCGCCAACAACTTTTAGCTCTCCTGGCTGTTTTTAGATGGCATTCACATGAACGAAAATTAAAAAGAGGGTCAAAAAACATTCACTCCTTCAAATCTCACACATCTGTTCGGCTGGTCCATGAAGGCTACTGCAGTTATGAGTGAGTAGACGAATAATATAAATGTGAGCTCGCGGGTTCGAATCACGGCTGTGGCGGCTGCATTTCTAATGGAGGCGAAAATGTTGAAGGTCCGTGTGCTCAGATTTGGGTGCACATTGGTCGAAATTTCCGGAGCCCTCCACTATGGCGTCTCTCATTATCATATGGTGGTTTTGGGACGTTAAACCCCACATATCAATCAATCATTAGGGACACAGCAATGTTGAAGTTGAGTAGATAAGACGAATAAGTTGAGTAGATAACTATCTATCTATCTATCTATCTATCTATCTATCTATTTAACCGCCTACGACTTTTAGATCTCCTAGCAATTTCGACACTGGTATTGATACCAAATTTGGTATGGCGTAACATGACTGTATGAAGAACATATTTGACTAGTCATGACATAAAAATCATGATATGTATGTCATCAATGTCATGATTTACATTTCATGGTCCTGCAGCTCTTCTGGTGGTCTCGTTCACATGGTATGTTGCGAAACTGGTATGGTATGACATGATTGCATGGCGAACACAAGTTACAGACCCTAACATGAAACTCGTGACATGCGTGTCATATAACAACATGACTACATGCCAAGCTCATGATGCGCTCGCGGCCGTCTCGATAGCGTCACATATATAAAATTTGGTATGATAGTACGTTGATGGTTGACGAAGGTATGTGACTGGTGCAAACATGGTAATGCTGAGATGCATGTCACGTGACAATATGACTACAACCCACACCCATGATGCCCTCGTAGCCGTTTCGCTAGCTTCACATGTACTAAACTCGGTATTACGTGACGTGAACGGACGACATAGGTGAATGACACATCCAAACATGACATTCACGACATGCATTTCATGTAACAACATGACTACATGCCATACTCATGATGCACTCGCCGCCGTTTCGCTAGCTCAACATATGCCAAATTTGGTATTACGTAACGTCAATGGATGACGAAGGTATGCGACTGGTGCAAACACGATAATTATGAGATGCGTGTCATGTGAAAACATGACTACATGCCACATTCAAGCCGCCAATACATTTCGACGTGGCGCGGTGCGCGTGCTCGCCAGCGTTCATTTTGTCACGTAACGAACACGTTGCCACGCCAGGCTCCGGACCTGCCATATACTCGCAGGCACGCGCTTCGCTGCGTTGCTTTGACGCATGCGCGTTTCAACGCGTCCGGCATCCCTCCGTCATGAAAAGAGGGAGACGCAGTGTTTTCTGGGTAACGCATCGGCACGAATTTCACGCCGGTTGCCGTCGGGCCACGCTGACGGACGCTGGTCGCGTCGGTCGCGCCTAGCGTCAGACTCTAGAGTGCTCGCGTTTTGTTAACATAACGTCGCTCTGCCCAGCGTCTGCGCGCGTCAACGCAGCATTAAAGTATATTATGCCCTTCATGATGCGCCCGTGGCCGCTTTGCTAGCTCTACATATACCTAATTTGGTGTTACATGACGTCAATGCATGACGAAATATATGACTTGTGCAAACATGATAATCCTGACACGCGTGTCATGTAAGAACATGACAATATACCAGGCTAATGCCGTGCTCACGGCCGTTTCGCTAGATCTACATTTACTAAATTTGGTATCACGTGACGTGAATAAATGGCGAACGTAACCGATACGTTCAAAAGTGATAATTATGACATAAAGGTCATGTACGGCATCATCTACCTCCACCTCTTAACGTTGCGCTCATTTCAAAGTGACATATCAACATTTCTCATTAGTGCTTCGCATATCATCGATTGCCACTATACGTGGGACCTACCAATTTTTCACCTGAAATAATATGAAGTAAGTAAAAGTCACCCTCAGAATATAAAACACACCTACAATAGTAGCTTTGGGTCTGAATTCAGTGAGTACTAGAGGCAAGATATTGCGGTAATCAAGATATAAGTCTGTCACAATTTTGAAGGATATGGCTGGTGGTATTCGGAAGATTTGCGGTGTTGTATTGTTTTCAAAGAACCAGTTTTCAAAAAATCTCGTCTATTGTACTGTTGCTTTTAGCGGGACGGCTGAGTGCTCTCTCATAGTTTTGATTTGGCCGCTAGGGGTCTTGGACTGCAGCAGCACTTCGCTTCGGATCCGTACCGCGACTGCGAAAATTGCCAATCGCTGGTATCTCGAGTGCTCTCAACAACACGAACGCCTTCATACAGGTGAGCGCTCTAAACTAACCCCTTTTGAGGTTTCGGCGAGCCCCAGTAGGGCCACCAGGCCCAAAAACCAGGCCCCGTCGCGCCACCGCCGTGCTAGGCCTTGCGACGCGTCGCGCCGCAGCCTCCTCACCTTAGGCCAGCATGGAGGTTCGAGTACAAGGCACGGACATGGACCCAAGCCAGTATGACCCTCGGGACTGGACCCAAGTCCTCAGAGCCCAGGCAAACCTCCGGGAAACACGAAATGCGACCCCCGGTACGAACGCCGATCCTTCTGTGCGAGAGACGCCGAGCCAGTCGCGCGAGACTCCGCAGACCGCCACAACTTCGGGCTACAGAGCTCTTCGACGCAGCTGCGCGTTCTCCATACAACCGCTCAAAAGATCAAGCAACTACCGCCCCTTCCACTCGACGGATTTAAAGTGGTGTTCCGCTCCCAGGGAGGCCTTGACCTTACGACGCTCCAGCCACGCTACCTCCTCACGCTCTCATGCAGGCCGCTGCGCTGACCAACCCATCTACGCTGACCCTCCGGATTCACCCTGTCAATAACACTTGCAGAGTGTCTGCGGTGAATGAAAAGGACGCGCTCAAGCTTGTGCAGCTGCAGCACATCACCTACGACAAGCATGAGTATGCCATGACGGCATACATCGCACCCCCCGATGGCTCAGTCAGGGGTGTTATTACAAACGCCTACTGGAAAAAATCACCACAAGAACTACTCGCGGACTTGATCTCCCTCAACCCACACGAAACTATACTAGACGCTCGACGAATGGGACTCACGCGATCGATTCTCATTACCTTTGGACAAGCCACCGTCCCACGAAAGATTGTTTATGGTGCAGGACTGCATCTGTGCACGCCCTATACACCAAAGGTAGAGACGTGCAGTAACTGCCGGACCATAGGCCATCGCACGGATGTATGCATACAACCTAGGACGCACAGGTGCCCCAGATGTGGCCAATTACACCCGAAGGAGGCAAATCCAACGTGTACTCCAGTCTGCATCATCTGCGAAGGCCCACATCTGTCGGGTAGCCGGGAGTGTAAGCACCGGCACCTACCTAAAGTAACCAGGCCCAAGTCACCACGTGAACCACGATCACAGGAAGTAGTAGACCACTCACTACGCGGTGCAAGCACCAAACGCTCTGAGCCACATGCCGGCCAACGAAAAGGGCAGTCGAAGAGTTCCGACCAACCTACATGGGCGGACAAGCTGAAGACGCCCAATGGGACCAGACCAACGGCAACCAACACTCCGCCTGCCCCGGACCCCCGTGACCAGGAGCTCCGGGACCTGCGTGTGGAGGTAAGCCGCCTCATGACCCCTCTAACACAAAGCCCTACTCCCCCCTCACCTCCTTCGCAACAGCCGTCCCCAGAACAAGTCACCCCACCCACTGCGCAGTCACCCAACAGCCCCGCCACACACTCCTCACCCCCCCTTAAAAAGAAACGCAGTTCAGACTCAGTCGATGATTATCAGGCTGACCTAAGAAACTTGGAAGCCAAATATGACGCCAAATTGGTAGCGTTGGAGGCGCGCATCGTAGCTAAATTTTCAACGACAGTCGAGCAGCTGTCTACTCGTTTTGAGCAACAGATGGATGCACTATTCACACGCCTAACCCAAACTCTAGAAACTAGGTTTACGCAAGTTGAGACCCGCCTTCAGAGGCTCGAAACTACCAGCTCATCACATGAGGGGTCTTCTACCTACATCTCACACACACCTGCTCCTTCTATTTCACTTCCTCTACAGCAACAAAAACCAATCCTAGCTCCGCCCACGCACCAATATGGCGGGTCGTGATACTTCTACCCACCTATCACTAATCCAATGGAACTGCCATGGCTTTCGGGGCAAGCGCGCACCGCTGCAGCTCTTAATACCTGCCCTCCCTGCCATACCCAAACTTCTTTTGTTACAGGACACGCAACACCAAGCCAAACTTCCAAGTTACCATGCAGTACACTCAGACCCCACTTACACTCCTCGAGTGTCCACACTTATTCATCGCACCCTTACCTACCAAGAACACACAATCACCTCCTCCACGCCGTGCGTCCTCATAGAACTCATCCCCACGAAACTTAACACACCTCCGATTTTTATAGCCAATATATACCACACCCCACGCCAGGCCATGGCCACTCTCGATGCGCTATTGCAGAGAATTCACCGCATCGCGGGCCGAAACCCCCTACTCATAGGCGGCGATTTTAACTGTCAGCATACAGACTGGGGTTATCGGTACACCACAGCACGGGGTCGCAGGCTTTGGACTACCATTCAAGACTTGCGCCTCACTACACATAACAACTTTCTCTCACCAACCCGAATCGGCAATAGCGTAACAATGGACACTAGTCCAGACCTCACACTCAGCCGTTCTCTCAAAGATATCTCATGGTCTCGTACACAACACACACTTGGAAGCGACCATTATATTATCGCCATACAAATACCTCACACACCACACAGACCTCGACTCCTCACCCACAATCTGATTCACTGGGACGCTATCCGATCCGCTCACCGGGAACTCCCCAATACCCCTATACAAGACATTGATCATTGGGTCTCATCTCTCCTAGATGATATAACCGCACACACACAAAAGATTACCACACCACCCAACACCCCTACATTAGACGCTCGCTTAGCCCACCTCTGGGAAGCGCACCAGAGCATACTGGAGAGATGGAAACGACAGAAACATAACCAAACGTTAAGACGCCGACTGGCTACGCTACAGACACAAATAACTGCGCACGCCGAGGAGTTGTGTCGTTCCATCTGGGGTCAGGTGTCCAACAGCATAGCTGGCAACCTCTCTACCAAGTACGCATGGCACCTCCTACGGCACCTTATCGACCCTACACACTCACGCACAACGTCATAACATCACATTACACGCCTACTTCACAACTCCACGCTTTCCCCTCACACCCTTCTGGACCAACTACGCACAATACACACGGCACCCGGCACCTCCTCCCCTCTTCCGCTCTACACGGGAGCCCCGAATGAAGCCCTGGACAACAACATATCGAAGCAAGAGGTCCGTATGGCCCTCCAGAACATCCGAACAAGCTCTGCACCGGGGAAAGACGGTATAACTAACTCCATGCTCCGTAATCTGGATGATCAATCGATTGCACAGATTACAGATTACTTTATTAAATGCTGGAAGGAAGGCACCTTGCCGCAATCCTGGCGCCATGCCAAGATTGTATTCATCCCTAAACCTAACAAACCCCTTACCATATCAAACCTCTGCCCCATTTCACTCACATCGTGTCTCGGGAAGCTTCTCGAGCACGTTGCTTTAAACAGACTGACTCAACACATGCACGACCACAACCTATACCCGCACAGCATGGTGGGCTTCCGCCCATGTCTCTCCGCCCAAGATGCCATGCTTCAACTGACGCACGGCATTCTTGATCCTCTCATCCCCGCTCTTACTAAAGCCGTCTTGGCACTGGACTTAACCAAGTCCTTTGGTCGAGTAGAACACCGAGCGATCATGGCGGCTCTCTCCCCCCTCAATGTGGGCGTTCGTATGTACGCCTACATACAAGCCTTCCTATCAGGACGCACGGCCGAGGTTCATATGGGCCCCCTGCGTCCCCTCCAAATACCCTCAGTGGTGTAGGCACTCCGCAAGGTTCGGTCCTTTCCCCTTTTCTCTTCAATGCCACACTCATTCCCTTAGCCCGCGCTCTTCACAATATCCCTCACCTTCACCACACCCTCTATGCAGACGACATCACACTGTGGACCACCCACGGTAGTGATGGCGACATAGAGGAAACCTTACAAACCGCCGCAAATGTTACACAACAACACGCACAAAGCATTGGTCTCTCCTGTTCCCCGGAAAAATCTGAGCTGCTTCTCATACGCCCTTCACCACGTACTCTTCCCACTGCCCCCATCACCGTTACTCTGGACGGACGCCCTATCCCAGAGGTCGACACAATCCGAATCTTGGGCCTTCACATCCAAAATAACGGCCGTAACACTTTCACTATCCGGAAACTCAAGCGGGTGACGGATGCGCTCTCGCACCTCGTCCGCAGAGTTTCTGGAAAACACTATGGCATGAAAGAACATGATTTGTGTCGTCTCATTCATGCCTTCATACTGAGCCGCTTCCTTTATGCAATCCCGTATCTCCGACTTCGACAAGAAGAAATAGCCACCCTGGATGCCATGCTTCATAAAGCCTACAAGGTGGCCTTACACCTCCCCCCTAACACACAGACCACTAAAATTCTTCAGCTTGGGCTCCATAACACCACACACGAGCTCATTGAGGCCCACAGACGAGCGCAATACACTCGTTTAGCTCAGACTTTCACCGGACGCTACATACTTAATACCCTTAATATTCACATACCAGCAGCCGACCCCACACTTCTACTAATCCCCCGACCCATACACACACAGATAATAGTTAAACCTCTCCCAAGAAACACCCACGTTACCTACCATTCGGCTCGCCGCAAGGCCCGTGCAAAACCTCTCCACAAATACTACGGTTCTGAAGAGGACGCCGTATGGGTGGATGCAGCTTGCACGGGTGACGACGCGGCAGTTGCAGTCATTGATCGCACACTCCAACCCATTGCAACTCTCCACCTTCCTCCTGCATCCATCCCGGAATTCTCGGAAGAAGCAGCGATCGCGCTTGCCCTCGCACACACTGATGCCCGGTACGTCCTTTCCGACTCGAAAACCGCGATCCTAAATTTCGCGCGAGTACGAGTCCACGAGAGCACTTTCAGAATTCTCAGCTCGCCCACCAAAAACCCGGCCCGCCATGTGGAGCTGATCTGGGTGCCTGCGCACTCTGGAAATCCCGGCAACGAAGCCGCCAATGACCACGCCCGAGGTCTCATCAACCGGGCGGCGGCGGAATCGGAGTCGGGCTCTTCCAGGAGCGCATGCATTCGTTCAACGAGATGACCCAGTCATATCGCGCCGAACGCCAGCTATACCCACCACCCCACCGATCCCTCAAAAATTTCCACCAAATATTATGGCGTTGCCTTCAGACCCGCACCCTTCCCTCCTCCTATTTTCTTTCCCGCATTTACCCGGGAGCGTACGCCCCGTCCTGTGCTCAATGCACTCACCCCCACGCTACCCTTACCCACATTCTCATGGAATGCCCGGCGGACCCTCCCCCGCGGGGCCCGGAGCCACTGACCACATGGGAGGAATGGGAGACCTTGCTGCGCTCGACGGACCCGGCCAAGCAGAAAATCGCCACTGACCGGGCCGCCCACGTCATGGAACTGCGTGAACTCATGAACGCATAGCACAGTGGGGTCGTGCGGGGACCCTGGGACGTAAGTGCCCAAATCCCTTGGTCTAATAAAGTTTTACCTCCTCCTCTCATAGTTGAGTACGAAGTACTCGAAATGGTTAAACTTTAAATGCAAAGCATTTCTTGGTGAACTTTGGCTACTTTGCACGTATCTATCTATCTATCTATCTATCTATTTATCTATCTATCTAACTATCTATCTATATATCTATCGATCTATCTATCTATCTATCTTGCCGCCTACGACTTTTAGCTGTCCTGGCCGTTTGGATAATGATATCAGTACCAAACTTGCCATGGTATACCATGACTGTATGACGAGCATATTTGACTAGTCATAACATGAAAGTCATTACATGTATGTCATGAATATTATGATTTATATTTCATGTTCTTGCTGCTCTTGCGGTGGTTTAGTTAACATGAAATGTTGCAAAACTAGTGTGATATGGCATGATTGCATGGCGAACACAAGCGACAGACTCTAACATGAAAATCATGATATGCGTGTCATGTAACAACATGACTGCATACCACGCTCACAATACGCTGGCGGCCGTTTCATTAGCTTCACTTATACCAAATTTAGTATTACGGGACGTGAATGGATGACAAAGGTGTGAGACTGGCGCAAACATGACAAACATGAGATGCGTATCATGTAACAACAATACATGTTACGCTCATGATGCGCTCGCGGCCTTTTCGCTAGCTTCACATGTGCCAGATTCGATATTAGGTGACGCGAACGGACGACATAGGTAAATAAAACCTACAAGCACGATAATCACGACATTCGTGTGATGTAACCACATGACTACATGCTACACTGATGATGCTTCGCTAGCTTCACATATGTGAAATTTGGTATACGTGACGTCGACGGATGACGAAGGTATGTGACTGGTGCAAATATGACAATCATGAGATGCGTGTCATGTGACAACATGACCCCATGCCACAGTCGAGGCCCCAATACACTTCGACGTAAAACGGCACGCCTGCGCGCCAGCATTCGTTTCGTCGCATCACACCGGCGTTGCCACGCGAGGCGCCCGTCCTGCCTTATACTCGCAGGCACGCGCCGCGCTGCGTTGCTCTGACCCATGCGCGCTTCAGCACGTTCGGCGTCCCTCCGTCACGAAAAGAGGCTGATGCAGTGCTTTCTAAGTAACGCATCGGCATGAAATGCAGCAATCACATTTCGCACCGGTTGCCGTCGGGCCCCGCTGGTCGCGCCTAGCGACACACTATGGAGTTCTCGCGTTTTGCTAACGTATAGCGTTGCTGTGCCCAGCGTGCGCACGCGTACACGTTACGTTGGAGTATATTGGGCCCTTCATGATGCACTCGTGGTCATTTCGCTAGCTCCACATATACCAAGTTTGTTGTTACTTGACATCAATAGATGACGAAGTGAATGACTGGTGCAAACTTGATAATCATGACACACGTGTCATGTAAGAACATGACATTATACCACGTTCATAGCGTGCTCGCGGGCGTTTCACTGGCTTCACTTATACTAAATTTGGCATGACGTTACATGAATAGATGACCAAGGTAAACGACACATCCAAACACGATAACCATGACACGGAAGTCGTGTACGCCATAATTTACCTCCACCTTGTAACGTTGTGATGATTTGAAAGTGACATATCAACCTTCCTTTCGTTCTTCGCATATCATCGTATCCCGCTGTACGTGGGCTCTGCCAATTTTGTTTAGAAAAAATTTATTGCCACAAACGTCAATAACACTCAACAGAACATTTCCTTCTTAGACATACTCTAACGATGATGACAAAACAGACGTCATTTACATGGACATGGATATGAGATGACGTTGAAAGAACATGTACCTTCGATGGTTCACACAAACACAACCATAAAAAATACTTCGAGGTAAACAAGATACACAAATTAAACATAAATATGTACAATTTGCATATTTACATGTTGGCATGCCATTTTTGCCGGCGCATCGACAGATCAGCCTACCAATACCAGGCCAGCCAA
This sequence comes from Rhipicephalus microplus, assembly GCF_043290135.1. Classification (NCBI taxonomy): domain Eukaryota; kingdom Metazoa; phylum Arthropoda; class Arachnida; order Ixodida; family Ixodidae; genus Rhipicephalus; species Rhipicephalus microplus. Next base: position 79,104,458 of record NC_134709.1, on the reverse strand, counting down.
AAGACAAGTTTCACTTGTCTGTCATAGACCGACACAAAAGGGCAAGACTAGTGCCGAAGAAATTCCTCTTCACCGAGGAAGAAGAGCTCCTCCGACAAAACAGGCAGCAGCTCTGAGTACAATCGTTCTAGGATAGGGTAGAGCACGCGGCGGCGGCAGCCCGCTGCAACTGCCTCGCAGCGGTTGCGCCAGAGGCAGAAACAGCTGGCAACAATGAGAAGACAAGCGAAGCGGCCTCGCGAACACCGCCCAGAAGAAAACGAAGCGATTTACTCTGGGGCAGTAAAACCCGGCATGTACGGCTCTCCAAAAAACGCGAGGAATGACACAATGCATGCCTCAGAAAATGCTGATTTGTTTCCCCAAGGGAGCAGCTCGGACATGTTGCTGACTGGACTATTCTCCACCTTTCAAGGCGGTCGAGAGTGGGAAGCACACCCCATCCCAGGCGCCACATGAAGTCCCGGAGGATTCCAGGCAGAAAAGAAGCCGTTAAGGTGCTCAAAGACACCAGTCTAGAGCGAGCACAGCGGGCTGGCGGGACCAACGGAAGCAACAAAGCAGCAGTTGTCTCAACTATGTGGTTGTTCAAAATATCTATGCCAGGACAGCTCGACTTGACATGGCGAAAAAATGCAACAGTTGTTGCATAAAACGCAGGAAGTGTTATTGACTGCGGCCCCCTGTTAAGTTGCACATTAGGCATCAAATGGCGAAGGTGAGTACCGAGAAAGTAATATGCAAGCGTTCGTGCGCGAGATTCCTCCCCTTGCACTAGGCGCAAAAGGAAGCGCAGTTCCAGCAGCCGACAGCGTATGGACACTGAAGGGAAAGCAAAGCCTCCCTGAGAACGCTGCTGTCCCAGTGCCGCGCGATAGACCAACTCAGTGCCGCCTGACCAAAAAAAGGAACACAAAGCAGACTGCAGTGATCGCACGATACGTAAAGATGGTTGCACCACGTGAGAAAGGTACCAAATCCGACCGCAAAATACAGTGTGCGCTAGGTACCTCCGCTCAAGAAGCGGGAAGTCAAAATCCCGTGCACCCTGAATTTTCAGTCTTACTTCTTCGAGAGCGTTTAACCAAACAAATTCGCAAACACCGTAGTGGTTGTATAAAATACCTAAAATATGAAGGGACGCGGCCGGCTGAATGGGAAAACCGGCGCTAAGCCTGGAGGTTAGAGAGTCAATGAAGAAATACCGGGATTTAGAGATGTTCAACGCTGCACCTGAAATGTCGCCATACTGGGAAAATACACGCAGGCTGCGTGAAAGGCTATCTTCATCTGAAAGGTACAAGGTTATATCATCAGCGAAAGCTGTGACTTTCATGACACCGCTACCAGCAAGCGCAAGACCCAGGACACGTGAGTCCGCGTCAAAAGCACGCAAGTATGGCTCAAGGCTGAGGACAAATAGCACAGGAGACAATAGACATCCCTGACCGACTTCACGTGTTATGGAAAAAGTGGCACTTTCCCAGCCATCCAGAACTAGTGTGCTTTTCAGACCAGCGTACGTATTTTTAATCATTTCCACAAACGAAAGAGAAAAGACGAAGGCTGTGAGCACATTAAGGATATACGCGTGCTCTAGTCGGTCAAACGCTTTTTCCAGTTCCAAAGACACAAGGATACCACGCGCAGATAGCGACAGAGTATAGGCTATGATATCCCGTGTGGTATATGACAAGCTGTGTATTTCTCGTCCAAGCACTGATGAAGTCTGGTGATGACCTACCAGGGTGTTCAACAGACCCCTCAAACTTTGAACAGTTACCACCGCGAATATCTTATAGTCAACGTTGAGGAGCGTGATAGGTCTCCAATCTTCAGGATTAACAGAGGAAGCAGCACCCTTTGGAATAAGCACAATGCGTCCATCTCGAAAACTTGATGGAAAGACACCGTCCTCGTAGCATCGCCGGATTACCGCGGTAAAGGTAGCACCAATCTCACCCTAAATTGTCAAGTAAAACTCAATAGGAAAACCATCTGGCCCTGGGGCCGTTCCACGTTTCATAGATTTCAGTGATGCCTTTACCTCTTCAGCCCACGGAGGGATGTGAAGGCAATCCACAGCTTCTTGAGGAATACGGGGCAAATTTTTAAGCATTGGCGGTGTTTCATCACAGTTAGTTGCATAGCCGAACTTGACATGCTTCAAAATGCGCCAAGAAAACAGCTCGATCACGGGTAGGAAGCGGCTGCGCAGGTGGTATTTGTGCTGTCATAGAGACAGATGGCTCTGATTGCCCAAAAAACGAATGTCTCGCGTAGCGCAGCACCTCGGGATGTGCACATGGGTTGTGTCTACAGCACCATGCTGCTGCCGCCAGTGACGAAGCAGCAGTCAAGCGTTGAAAGCTTTCACGTAGTTCACGCTGCCACGCTCGCATCAGAGGAGAAGGCGTCTCGGCACGCAAAGCAATGCGTAACTTCATCGCAGTATCAGCAAGCTCTTCAGAAACACGTGGACGAAGCGAATGCCCGCCCCTATACTGCGCAGCGCAGGCGCCACTGTGTTTTAAGCTCATCCCAATCTTCAGGACCAGACGCCGTGAGCGACACACGTATTGCGCGTGACAAATCTAATCTTGAGCGCGCGTCCTGCAGGACGCGAACATCAAGATGCCATGACTTTTCCGAAAAAGAAAATGGAACTTCGAGCTTCAAGACAATAGGCCGATGATCAGATACTTACACAGGAGAAAGTGTGAAGGACGGAACGCATAAATCGGAGACAAACGCCTCTAACGCTCGTGGGATATAAGCCCGGTCGAGCCTGCTGGAGGATCGTCCACATCGCCAAGTGCAAACAAAGGTATTTCCGTGCAATACATTGTGGGCGTCTATACTCGGCGACAGCTTTTCTTGACATTGAAGCGAAGGCTACGGAGGTGGGGCCTCCGCACATTTGTGTTACTACGCAAGTAGTCCGGCAGCTTGCAGCCGATTTCGGTTCCAGTTTCGGTTTTCGCTTGCTCGCTGCGCTAGTGTGTTGAGCAAAATGTATGCATGCAAAATGGGAACGTCAGAGTTAAACTTTGATGAGAGTACATACATGCAGCTAGTTACTGTGCTGTTTATATACCTGTACATACAAAATTTTCTGTTGTTCAGAACGTTTTCTCAGCATTATTCAGCCTGTATAACAGTGAAGTTTAGGTTCCGTGTTCAGCCCAGTATATACGGGTACGTGCCACACGTGATCAAATGTTAACGTTTACGGTATTGAGCCCTGGTACAGGCGAAATGGAAGGCCGGTTGCGGCATGATCCGGCCACGGGCCTGTCTTGTTTCAGTTTTGCTGTATTCGGTTTACGCCCTCAAAAGCTGTCAGCAATGATCGGCGCAGACTGCACCTCAGTGTTCGAGAAGCCTCACAATTGTTGTAGATCGTTGTTAAGATTGCGCGCAAGACGCGAACAGTGAAGCTTATTTCAGAGCTTGCGCGGCCACCAGTGATAAGGCTGGAAAGTTCAATGCGTGATGTATAAAAGACGGCGCGTCCCAGCAGACGCAGCCGGCATGCGGAAAACGTGGTGCCGTCCAAGAAATAAAAAAAAACTAGGGCGCACGATAACTTCTTTTTCATGAACAGCGTCCCACACTTGTTCTATCCTTATAATGAAGAAATTTTTATTTATTCGGGCCAAGTAGCTATTTATAATCAGAAAATAAAATAGGTACTATTTCCTGGCGCGCGCGCATGCAGCCGTTTTGGCTCTATAGCTTCCTCAGTGCTGTCAAGAAAAGCTGTCGCCGAGTATAGGTCTCTAAAAAAGTCATTAGACTGTCCAGCTTGCGCTGGCCCATACACACACAGTATCCTTAATCTGAAAGAAAAGTAGCTACAGTCTAAAGCCGAAACCCTGCCCACGCCATCGTAAAAAGCATGATGATCCCGTAATAGAGCTCAATTAAAAATAATACTACCTACTCTCATAAAATGAGATGTAGCGAAAGAGAAATAACAATCTAGGTTGAACTTTCGTTTAAAAGCAGGCACTTCGGATAGCGAGAAGAAATTGGTTTCCTGGAGGCGCAAAACATCACAATTTGCAGCTCGGGCGACACTAATCACTTCAGCCTGCTTTGTCGGGCTGCGAAAACCCTGAACGTTCAATGAAATAATATGCAGTGTAGTAGCCATAATAAAAAGTAAAGACTAACCTGGACGCATAGTTCTAGACGGTGTCCTGGAAAGTGTCCAGGGGACACTTGCTCAACCAAATTACAACGCACTGTTCGACCCTCCAGAAGAGGGTCGAGGTTTTTTGGACCGTTGGGATTTACCACGGCCATCACTGCGTTCATCAGAGCAAGAGCTGGAAGCGTGCTCTCGCTTTGTTTCACGTGGAGCTCCCATTTCGACGTCAAAATTGGCAAGGCTAGACAGTCCGATGCTACTATCCAGTCCCAGGCTGAAGCCGTCTTCCGAAGACGTGTCTTGAGGAGGTAGGGACTGAGCCGCCGGCAAGCTTGGATCCACATCCTTGATGCTGACAGCACGATGCACGTCTCGGCAGGCCGGTGTAGGCACCCTTAGTGTGGGCGATTTTTTACGTGTACGACGCAATGTCGAAATGGTCGGAGCGGCCGCAACAGAAAAGTCTGTGGTATTTTCGCCACTGTTTTCCGAAATAACAGGGCTCGTAGGGTCAACTCCAACAACAGCAGCCTGAGAACTGGGGTCATTTGCGCACTGATCATCAGGTGGCGTCAGGGAAGAGACGCCGACGCCGTTTTCAGGGCAGTGCGTTGCGTCTTTGGAAGCGCGCGGTTCCTGCACCAGCGTGGAGGCCGACGCGGCAAGCGTCGCATCAACAATCGCGCTTTCGTTGTGCGCTTCGTTTGAAGGAACTTGTAGGAGTGAGGCCAGCACAGTGTCGGTGACCCCCTCTGCGTCCGCCGAGACGGTAGTTGGTTCCGTCCGGTGTCAGTGGTGGAAAGGCACCAGTGGCAGTGTCTGAGTAAGAGCGGCGGACAGGGCAAATCACAGTTGGGTGGCCGTCCCCACAGCGTCGACACGGGTGGTCACACCCTTCACTAACGTGACCGTGCAAACCGCAGCGACCACAATACGGTGTTGTGCACTGAGCTCGTAGATGGTCCCCTGAGCCGCCTCTTCGACATACACGCTAGAGACCACGGTAGTTAAACGTAGCACGGTGACCGGAGGTGCGCAGGTAGTTCGGCACTGGATTATGCCCCTGACACAAGGGCACCCTAAAGTCATTTAGACAAGGGGCATCTTTCGGAAAGGCGTTCGGGCGCAGTGACACACGACAAAGGAGTAACTCCTTTCCGGCAAAGATCCTTTTCGCAAAAAGCAGATCCCGCATCTACTTTTCTGGCAGGAAGGGAGTACTCTCGCATACAGTGTGCATAATTTATCAATAGAAGAAAACGTGTCGCAACACTGCGGTGCCCTGTCAGTATTTGTTTGCGCTGAGAAAATGTTTTCATTTTCAGCAGCAGTGCGATTTGTTGAAAAGTGAAGGCCTATAGTCTCTCTATACTCTCAAACTCCTGCATTACGTCACTAGCGCGATCATGTTAAGGTTGGCAGCGGCAGTTGCAATGCACTCGTGCATATTACTCGCGCAATGCACCGCAATGCACTCGCGCATATTAGTTGTGACCCTCTCTAGCGAAGGGCGCAGGCTGTCCGCAATGAAACGGAAGGTGGCTGGGCTCACTCGAAAACACTGCTTAAAGTGGCCGTTGCCTAATAGCGGCAATGTGTCTTCGAACCAGCGTTCGTTGCGCACATAGGCCCACCTTTCGCGGTTGATGGCTCGGGGGGACAGTGCGGAAGCAGTCAAAATGAAGATGTTCATGACAAGTCTTTGTTTGAGGCTCATCACTCTTGCCTTCGCAGCGTTTAGCTCATCTTCAATTGAGCCGAGGCGACAAGAGTCAGGCCCACCTCAACTGTTGCTTTATCTCTGTCTCTGCGCTGAGACATCGTAGGACCACGATGAAACGCGGCACGCCGTCACTGACCCAGCTGAACGCAGCCATGTAAAAAGCACGACAAAAAACAAAAAGAGCAAAACACTGACTGTTCATAGTTGCCAGACGAACTTAAGTTGCTGCTAAAAACGCAAAAAAGCGAAAGAAAAGTACAGGTATGCGCATTATAAGCCACTAGGCAATAAAAAAAACGGTTTTATGCTCCGGCGTCGCTGAATGTGATGTACATGCGCAGATTTTTTTTAATATTTCTAATCTTGCTGCTTCCACAAACAGCGCCAGTTTTTCTGCAGCGTTCTTCTGAGGCACCGCCTAAAGCAGTAGTCCGGTGCCGTGTGTCATCAGCGCTACTCCTTTCTGCAAATGGTCCCCTTAGGCGACAAAAGGGGTTTACTTCAAAGTACTTTACTTTTGCCCGTGTGTCACGGGTATTAGCGGCTTTCATCTCCATTCGAACATACCGCGTTCCAGTGAGTACGCCGCGTCGCCCGCTCATCAAACCACTGGTGACAGTGAGCACCTTGCCATATGGGGATAACGCTTAGACGAGAGCTTCGTTTGAGACGAACGATGGCAGGAACAGGCAGGCGACGTTGGTCACTTGTGGGCCAACGGGAACGACTTGAACACGCTCGCCGCCAATCACCAGGCAGCCAGCATTGACGATTAGAGACATGGAGGCCATGCTCTTCACGGTGACTTGAAAGTTTCGAGCACCCTGATGCTGCACGCAGTATACCTCTCAGAGGCCGACTATTGAGGCTGTCGCATCAACGACGGTCTCGGCACTAGTCCCCGTAGAGACAACAACGTCGAAGACAAGCCCATTCGAAGGCATCCAAGACACGATGGGCAGCATGACTCGTACTGACGGACGCCCCTGACGTAGAACGATCAGGGACGTCCTTAGCACTTGCAAACCGGGCGAGGCTTTTTATAGCGGCACCCGTTCGTCCCTTGTAGCCCTTGTAGTATGTTAAGTATAACATTTTGACCTCCAAGGTGGTGCCGGTGAGAGATTTCTTCTGCGCGTTGTTGAACAATATATGTAGTGTTCAATATACATACCAATGGCTGCTAATGGGGAATGAGAGACAGGAGCCTTCGGCTTTTAGTGAACGTGCAAGCTGCGATCCCCATTAGCAGCCATTGGCATGTACATTGAGCACTATCTGACAGGAAACGGTTGCTACGTTATACTCGCTGGGTGTAACCTCCTTGGTTTTAGAAAGGTTTAGCGAACGTTGGGCCACAGCGCCATGAATACAGTTAACTAGTTTATACCATGAGCTCGAGGTAATTAAAGTTGGGAAGTAGACCCTAAGCTCAAACCGTAAGGAAGTGTGCGTGTGCCACCTCTCCTTTAGTCCTTAGAATGTCCTCTGGATGGCGGTGCTTCTATATAGGGAATATATGATGAAAAGATGTGAGATGGTGGTACTTGGAGTGTTGAATAGAAGGGCGAACGAACACACAGACATATGCATGGATGGACGCATGAACGGACGCAGGGGCGGATGCATGGACGAACGCAGGGACGGACGCACGAACAGACGCACCGAGCGACGGGCGGATGGACGCACGGACGGTCACACAGACAGACGCATGGACGGACGGAAGCAAGAACAAATCAACTGACGAATGCTTCGTCCCACTTTCCATTATTCACTCCGTGGATATGCTGCCATTTTTTTTATTTAACCCTTGCACAAAGCACTAGCTTTCTACATTTGGTTTGATTTCACCGAAACTAGGCGTTTGGGTATTGTTCAAGTATACCTAAACGAGAGTCGACATGCCTTCTGAAACCGCTGGTGTCACCGCTGGTGGCGTTAACTTGATGCGATGCGAAAAATCCTCATCTGATTACGTCCTACGTTTTCACGTGACGACATCGCAGTCCCACGTGGAGACCGGCATGCCACGGTGTCTACAAATTATCAAGTACACAATAGTATAAAAAATGAGGGCTTGGGCGGTAGAAATACAAAGGTTGCGAAAGGCAAACTGTTACGCGTAAAGCCAAAGGGAATGTGAAACCCATTCGTGGGATTTGTGTGCATGCCGTGCTGTCACCGTCGAAGATGAGCCCATTAAGAAGAGACCGTATATTAGCGGCCGCAAAAGAACGTGGTGGCTTCACCCAAAATAATATGGTTCGTTTCGTTGTCTGAAGGGTAGAAAGTGCAGAAGAAATGTGATGTGTTTAGGAAGGCAATCACAAGTACATCAGCAACACCATTTTTCATCCCTGTGCGTGCAAGGATCATGGCGCCGCGGGGATTGAGACAGGCTCCACCATGCTGACTTGTTTCTATGGCGTGTGTGCTTCGAAGCGCGCAGCCTACGTAAGCGCCCATAAGGTGAACGTAAAGGTATACGTTCGTTCGCATAGCTACGGGCCGCTAAGAACAGCTACGGTAAGTCAGTCTTGCGGCAAGGTCCACACTGGCCAGATACGGTACCGCTTTGATGACCGACTCAAGAAAGACAAATGAAATCTGAATAATAAGAAGAGCAGTAACCTCGTTAACCACTGCATGGCGTCCTCGCATTATGAACCACGATCCGATTTGCGACAATCCTAGCTAGAAGTAGACAAAGAACGGCTCGCGAAATGATGGAAGCATTTTTCTTTAAGAAAGCCTGTGCGAAGTGCGTGAGCGACACTTCATTTGCACTGAACAGTGCTAAAACTTGATTCCTTTCACGCCTTGTATGAACGTTTAGGGAATAAAAAAAAAGGACGCGTTACGCTGTGGTGAAGTAATCCGGACTTTGATAGGGGAAAGTTATATTACCTGCAACTCCAAACTCGAACAACAGTTATGGGCTGTCCAACGTGCCCGCGATGCAGAAGAGAGACTTTATCGGTTTGTTGTTTGCCTAAGGCCAGTTTGCAAAAAAGTTCCAAGCACCAGCGTGGCTCAGCGCAATCAAAAATGGCAGGTTACTGCTTCTATAAATATGCTCGGCCTGCCCGAACTTACTTTATATAGATAGTATTCACTGGTTCGTCGAAATTTATAAGTCAGTACCAGAACCACCCTAGCGGCTCTCAAAAGTAGAGCCGCTGGTGACACGCGAATTTTAACATAGCGACACCAGCTTGGTGCAGGTCGACTATTCAAATTATGTATCGTGTGCGGTCCGTGGTGTTATGACAAATGTAGGCTGTGAGTATGTTCTTTACTGAAGCCATGTAATCATAAAAAAAACAAGTGGCTCAGTGGTAGCTAGAGCACTCAGCTGGCACGCAAAGGACGTGGGTTCGAATGGCATGGTGGCGTTGGTATTTTTGACTTACTGAATTTTTTTAATACTTCGTGAAATAGCGGAGACGGGAATCGGTGGTGGTGGCAGCGCCGGACAAACATGGTGCGCTCATGAACCGTGTTGTGATCTCATAACAGCTTTCGCTGTGAAAAGCGAATATGGTTTAAGGAATGCGGGCTTAGGGAAACTCTAATAAAACACATGATTATTGCAGCTGCCCTTTACTGCATAGTAACTTTAGCAATGTATACCAGAATAGTCAGTTTTTTGTAAGTTTAGTTCTCTGAAAATATTTTACTCGTAATGTGTTACTAACATGTACACTGAACCATCAAAAGGTTTCTCCCATTCGCGTTTTCGTGTATATAACCTTCTAAACGTCTTAACGATGCGAGTCAGAAAAATAGAAATCAACAACACGACATTAGGACACAAAACTTCCCGAGAAACACGAACGCACGGAAGCCCCGCCTCCGTAGCCCTCGCTCCAGTGTCAAGATAAGTTGTTGCTGAGTGTAATAAGCTGAGCAAGAGATAACAAGAACCGCACACTGCGAGCGAGTACCGCAAAAACCGCCGCTCAGTGAGCACTGGTTCTCTCTTTTTCTGTCTCCAAATGAGCGGCCTTGCTTTCTTGCTCCGGAAGTGGCGATTTTCTCGCTCTCCTCCTGGGCGAGGCAAACGAGAGCAATACAGCTCACTGGGCGAGAGAGACTTGTCGCTCAGAGAGCAAGGGGGAGGGGATGAGAGAACCACGAATCATTGGGCGAGTGAGAACCACCGCTGAGTGAGTCACTCAGTGAGCCGTCTCCCAGATAACTCCCGGTCACTTTCAGTGAGCCGAAGATCACTCGTTCCTAAAAAACAAAAAAATGCTCCAGAGAACTGGTTCGGTCCTGAACAACCAATCTATAATTTATTCCACAATGACGGATACGCACAAGCCTGCACAAATAGGCTCGCACTCCTTCCTGACTTCATGAGGCGGACTGCTGATGACCCCGTCTTCTGCCAGCAATACCAAGTGATTGAGTGGGGCTATATTTAATTTTTTTTTGTCGCAGAGGTGATAGGCTGTTGCACTTCGGTAGTCTGGGCTGGGCCGCTTTGAGCAGGCGACTATAGGCGAATTGATACAGCATTCGCTGCACTGAGTCGTGAGGATGAAAACTGCAGCAAAAAACTAATGAGACTGCAAAATTCGTTGGACGAAACTTATAGAAAGAGAGAGAGAGAGAGATGAGTTGCGACTCACTCACCTGGTATTTACGCCACCTGTGCTCTGCGATACGGGTTCAAGAGCCTGATAGCAAGGTTCCTCGTCCTGCGTATAGAGAACACCAAGAAGTTTGCAAGTTGCTTATTTTCCCACACAAGAAAGTTTGTTCGCACTTAATTTTCCCGTCGCTGCCTCCTTGACGTACTACGCCGCTCTGTACCATAGCGTGCCACGAGGAATAAGGAGTCGGACATGCTAGCCGGAGCTGGAAAGGCGTCGTTCACGTGATCAGAGCCTTAATGAAGTGGCGCGAAACGTTAATTAAGGAGAAGGCAAGAAAGAAGGCGCCTCAGTAATCCCCAAAGGGGTAAGAAAGCCAAAAGAACTTCGCGTTTCTCTTCTCACGCCATCGACCTCCGCCATAGTCATCCGCCTCCGCCCTGACATGAGAGGAAACTTTATTTCGCTGGCAGTTCTTCATTTTAAGCGAATAAATGCAAATACAAGAAACTAGGACATGCAATGGGTTGGTGCACGGCTGTTCCTAAACAATATCTGGTAGAGTAATGTACGTCTGATTGCCTACCTTGTCGTTAAAGATATGCAGCTGCAGTAGTTGCTTATTATTCTATAACGAATAAATATTATGACTGGTGGCAGTTGCTGTAGTAAATCGTGGTATTTGTCTCATATGTTATGTGGCTGAACCTGAACTAGGCGCGTGACATTAACTTCGTATTGGCGTCATTTGTATGCAAATGTATGATTATGGGTAAGTGGTCGCCCTCGATTGAATCATCCTGCCCCTCCCGCTGAAACAGCTGCGAACGTGTGCTCCAGATAAGGTTTAGTGATGTGTCTGCTTAGTAAACTGTGTGTTTGGGGCGTATTCAGAATCGTCAGCCCATATTCCGAGGCACCCTGCATCATGCGCCTGCTGTGAGGGCTGCATTTGTCATGTCCCCATGCCGACATGCTGAAAATTGAAGTCTCGGCACAACACTATGGCATCTTGAGTATTTATCTTCCTAACGTGCTAAAGATCAAGCTGAGATTTACCGGAGCCTTATTGGCTTTATTTCTGGTGTACTTAGGAACCACGCATAAACACAGAAAAATTGTACGCCGCGATGGGACTTCCAGCCAGGAACCGACAACGCTAAGAGCCGTTCTGCACTACGTTTACATATCTTCTGACTTCATGTGCGCAGTTCCCCGTCCCAGCTACAATACCGTCTTCGTGGATGTAGCTAGTTCTTGAATCTGGGCGTAGCCGTCATAGCCCATTATATTGAGCGCAGGACCGTCGTCTTCTTGAAGATAATTGCCAATGGACTTCCCATAGTAGAATACCGAGTGCTCTAAATCATTAACCACCTTTTCTAAACACCAATGAACTGGTGTCGTCTGTCTTGCTGAAAAGCCAAGTGTTCTTTTCTGACTCCTTTCTACGAAGTGAATGGCGATTCCATTGCAGGACAGTTGTCCGTGGCGATGGTTTTCAAAGGATAGCCATGGTAAGACTTTGTTGCATGATGAGCGATGAAGTTTGACGGTACCGAAGGTAGAGGTGTTAATCACAAGTGCTAATGCGTTTGTCGTCGAAGTTGTGCCAAGAGGGAGCATGCCGAAAAGCGTGATGTGCTCTGTCGTAGTTCGGACGCATTTTTCAATGACCAGGCTATTGAGCTGTTCAACTCTGTCATGAATAGACTTCTTTGAGTCATACGGTGTTCTAGTCACCGCTACAGAGTCCTTGGAGTGTCCTTGGGGCGAGAGGACGAGAATGGTCAATTGTTATCGGAAGCCCACGCTGACTGAGCTACGCCCCTTCGAAGATGCTACGCCCCTCCACCCGAGGAACGCTGCTGCAGCGCGCAGGTGTTGAGCTTGAGGGACGTGTTATAACATTGATGGAACCAGTAGGCTGTCTGTTCGCTCGTTTAGGTACATCCGTGAGTGTTATGATCCCGCTGTCTTCTGACTGTGCAGCTAGAGGGGGCTGCTGGCCCGGTGTAAAAACACTAGTGTGTTGGTTTCATTATCGATGTAGGAAAACCTTGTGTCACCAAAGAGTGCCACTGATACTCTTGCATGTTCCTTTTCTGCCGCGACGTTCTGGCAGCCGGCTTGCCTTCTTGTTCAATTTCTTGTGTACTTGTCTTTCTGGAACACCTGAGGCACTTCTGTGCTCGGGCATTGCTTGAAATCTTCGTGTTGCCGCAGAGCGCATCTCGAATGTTTCTAATATTTGTGTTTCATTCACAGTATACTGCAGTCACAAAGGGCCATGCAGGTGGAAAATTATACAGTTGCAAGATTATAAACACGGGTAAAGACGTAGGGCACACAAACTAAAAAAACGGAACAAAAAAAGCTAACGGCATATATCGAAGTATTTTCAGAACAACATTCAGTGTAACTTGGCAAGACAACAAAACATTATAGTTTACAGGATATACTGACGCATATATAAGGTTAGAAAAACAGATCCTCACCCTCCCGCTCTTAATACTCCTATGATAAAGTGCAAAACATAGAAAGCTGGCACTTGCAGAGAAAAATCAAACGAAAAGCTGTCGCCGAAGTATTTGGGGTCTGTAAATACAGTATCTGCAATTTATGAAGTAACGCGTACTGCATTAATACAATAAAAGACGACGAAATAAAAAAATGAAGCACAGAAAAAGAGACAGGAGCAGTCACGTGAACAATCTATAGTTTAGTGCATTTCTAGATGGGCAAGTACCGCACTTTCAAAGTACTTGCAGATTCTAAAGAAACTATAAATTTTGGCAGTGAATGCCAATCAGAAAGGGTTTACGGGAAAATAAAAAAAACTTGAAAAAGTCAGTCTATGTTTGATACGAAAGTAGCTTACGTACATAAAGATTTGGTGACGTGCGTGACAAAATTGGCTGCAGATACGCACGCGCATTCGCAAGAAGGCTGCTGTAATGAAGGAAAATAAAAATTCAAGTCTTGATATTTTAGTTCGGTGCTCTAAGGTTGGAATCTTATTTGCAAGCATTATTGATGGCGGTGAATCTGTTTTTATATTTGTTGATTATGAAGCGTACTGCCCGCGTATGCGCCATCTCAAGCCTATGCTTATCATTTTATGGTGTGGAGACTGCAAACTCTGCTCGCGTATTCAACTTCAGGCCAACGATAGGTTTTGCAGGGAAGCAACTTTGCATCAGGAGGCGCGTGACTGAAATATTCGGGCATTGCTCCTTGTGATGTCCTATCTTCTGTCACGTGTGTCAAACGGCCACTTATGCACGATACGGAAAATACGGATCGTAAATAACCCAAATGTGAGCATGGCAATGCCATTGTCACTAAGTAGACATGCCTATCAGATTTTTTTCTGTGATTCATAAAAGGAAAAGGAGACAAAAGTGAGCCCTGTAACTGTCTGCGTCAGAGTGCGACACCTCAACAGTAGCTAACGAGGGAGAGGTAAGGAGGGATAAAAAGGATAGGAATAAAAGGTATATATAAAGACAGGAAGGAGAGAGTGAGGCACAGGGACAGCGAGCAACGGAAGTAAAGAGGAGATAGGAAAGATGGACACGGTCGCAAGAGTCCGAGGACGGAGCACCACTCGGCGAGAGCTCTTGTCGGCGTCAGGAGATGGCGTAGGGGGAGCCCAGTAGGCCAGTGCTGCGCTGTCGTCGGAGATCGTGGGGGCACAATCAGTCGCACGAAATCCAGCGAACGAGTCTGCAGCATTTTTCACTTACGGCAGTGCAATAAGTTCATGAGTTCCTCGGAACTCATGTACCCAGCGTTTTGAATAATGTCTCTTATTTGATTGCAATTAAACTTTTTGTATGCCTCAAATGACTCTTCCTTTTCGCCAATTTGCAGAGACGCTATCACGAGAAGTGCGATGCACACCTCTGATGCAGCCGCGTCGACCTTGAGCTGCTTGCACTGACCTAAATAGCGAACTCTTAACTACGGCAGTCGGCTATCCTCAAAGACTTTGAGATGAGTTGAAATGCGGCGAGAGAATAGTCTATACAATCGTATGAACTGCTCATCCTTGATATGGCACTTAGGCTGAAAGATGACCGTGCGCTGATAAATGCGAGGGGAAATAAGATGGGCATCATCGCGACCGCCACACGGTACTGCTGCTTTCGGCGATAGCCGACTGGTGTCCAACCATCCTTTTCCTTTCGGTAACGAGCGGAATTAGCGAGGGTGGGGCGTGCGCATCCCGCGTGGGAGTGACCCCTGAGTATGCTAGTGTGCTGTCATTCGGCCGAGGACGAGACAGAGCATCGCGCACGTTTCTTTCCGTTCGGTGCGGTAGAAATTCTGAGAGCTTGATGAGAGTTGTCAGACTTGCTTTCAATGCTATTCCGTTCCTCGAGCTCCCAGAGGGAGGCGGATGGGTTGGTGTCTGGCAGCAGCAGTTCCGTTGATGGCATGGTAACGGCAGCCGAGTTATTCGGTAAAGTCGGCGGTGTCACTGAGACACTTAGGTTGTTGAAGCCTGTAGATCCATATATTCAGGTAGTGACGCGTCGGTGGCGAGCATGGAGGGCTCCGAAGAGGCTATGAAAGCACAAAACCTTGACGGGTTCATACTAGCAGCAATGGCCGCCGGCACGAAGTCAGGCGGTGATGCCGCCTACAAGCTCAAAGAAAGATGCCTCAGATATCAGCTGCCTAAGCTTGTAGATAAGAAACAAAAAATGGCCCCGTATCTGTATGTAACCTGCACATGTCGTCGAAAGACGATAGTCTTGCGTGTGGAGAGAGTGAACAAGGCATTTATTTGATGTTCTGCGCAAGAAAATCGGTGAATGGCATTCCGGAGGCGCTGCGTTAGAGTGCCTCGAGCGTGCAGCTGAGGCTAACGAGCGTATCAAGTCACGTCACACGTAAGACATTATTGCCATCTGGCATTTGTCTTAGAAAACAAAGCGCGTGGCTTTGAGATGGGTGTGCGCGCCCATATCAGAGGTAATAAGGTGTAGAACGCAAGGCGACAGGTAGGTGCCACCACCGTGTCGTTTTAGCAAAGCGTAGTAAACACTCGCCTTTCCGTGCAAGCGTTGCATGGTCGGCGCAGCGTGATAAGTGCTACGGTCCTTAAAATTACTTATGTATGCTTTTTCAAGTAAGATACGCACATTGTAGAATATATACGTGTAGTTATGTTGCCCTAGACATGCGCAATAACTGCTTTTTAATTGACAATTGCACAAGCATGAACGCTCAACCTTGAGCAACATAGGTGGGCGCTGTGGACGGGGTCGGCCGTTTCAAGTACCCGGTGCCGTTAAGAGTGGACAAACAGCCAAATATACAGACACACCAAAATGTTTGCCTCGAAGGTCCTCAAAAAAAACTATCGTCTTTAAAAGAAGCTAGCACATCAACACCTGCGGCGATGGCTTGAGAGCTGAGCGCAGTCCAAGTAGTTAATATCCTCGGAACGCGCTCGAGCCACGTTCGCTCATATATGATGCTGGCGGGTGAACAAAAGGATGTTTTCAGGTGAGCATCTAGCCGCGTAGTATCCTTTCGTTCGGCAGACAGGTTTCACACCTGCTACGTCGGTCGTAAAACACAAATTTTCTTGTTTTTCTTCGTTTTTTTTTCAAGAATGAAGCAATGTCTCACTTATTATTTCACATCTTTTTGCCCTAATTTGACCTACTGTTGTATAATGTGGGCCTAGACTGATTGTAAAAAAGCTAACATAGCATACACACATATGCCCTTTAGGCACTTCACGGGATTCAAACGCTACAAAGAATGCCTACGCAGATTCTCCATTTTGCCCTCGTTCATGGTATCTTGTACCTTCCTCGATGGATTGATAAATTAGTCAATGAGAGCGCATGAACTCGTCCAACTTGCATGGAAACGTTAGTCTATTGTGCGAAAAATAATGAATCAATCATTCAAAGATATTTCCTTTCAATAGTGGGAGTACAGTATTAAACGCGCGACACTGTCCTGACCACCTTACAGGTTGGCGAACATTAAAAAAATTATGGCCCATCCCTCCGAAGGAAACACTGATGGGATTCTAAGCAGCAACGGTGCGCAGGGCATTAACCCGGTTGAAAGGGGCGTCGACGCGGGTGTTGGAAGAACGCTTTCAAGTGAAACTCTGTGTAATATTTACTCGATTAAACGTTTCTTTGAAACGCAAGGACGTGGGAGGCGGGTTGGGTTTAGTCTAAGTTTCATCGCAAATAAACGAGCCGAAAGTGTGTTTCCACTCGACGTCCTGTCGAGCGTTGCGGGCGGTAGAGAGGGTGAAACGAAAGAGGAGTGTGTTGCGAGCGGGCGAAGGAGCCGGCATGTGCGGCTGTTACAGCGAGCGTGCTGCGGGTGACAGAGAGAGTTACGTCAGCGTACACCTGCGAGGGAAGCGTGTGACGGGAACGTGTCATCAACGCGCAGCTGCAACGAGACCTACTTGACACCACTCCAACACTTGCGGCGAAGGAAATGCATTGCGGCGCGTTCGTACGAACGCACGTACGTACAGTGACACACGTGAGTCAAAAAGCTGCTTCGCATCTAAGAATGTCTTAGTCATCGACAGAACAATAGCCTTATTGAGTGCGACAAAGAATACGGTACCGGAGCACACAGCTTCTGTCGCCATGCACCGCTCTCTACTAATTTAGCGCCATTACTCGATTAACTCATTCGACAGAGTTCCTTGACCATAACGAGATATCGGGCAAACAGAGTTCAAAGGGACACCCTCAACAAACACGGTTTGGTCGCAGCCGATTGCATACGAACAAGTGCGTGGCCAGCACTGCCGCTTTCTCCCCTTATGTCCTCCCTTTGCATCGGCGCGCGTTTGAGCAGCGGAGTTCCAATTTACGAGTTACGTAGCGTTTTATCCCAAACAGTACAGTTCTCGATGATTCAGAAAACAGCGAGTTTGCGTTTAACATTCGCAATACATTCTCTTCGAGTGTGCAGATGTGCGCAAAGAAAAAAAAATGGCGTAAGTGTTGTTGTCCGTTTGTTTGCGTACCTTGTATTGGCTTGCCGGATGAAGTTTATTAGTGCGTCTATTCTTACTGAAAAAGTATGAACTAAGTTTGCAATTCCAATTACGTTGCAAGCCCATGTTTGTTCGACGCACGCACTTCTTTCTACTGTTTAGTGTACCTACTGCCCTGAACGCAATCAATGGATAGTAACATTTGAGAAAAAAACTACTAATTAGTTGAATGGGAGTATTAATTTACAGTTTCTTTCAGTTGAAAATGCACATAGGCAGAGTCGATTGCTAACGCTTGTTGACAAACGGGGCTACGATGCGTGAGGGTAAATAAAAAAATAGACAATTGAAATAGTTTAGAATGTTTACCATGCCCCGACTGTTGAAAACAGGCTGCCATATTTCCATTTGCTCTTCCGTTTTCAATTTGTTCTAAGTGCGGCGAACTTTAGACCACCATGCTGATGTATGCAGTCGTCGTCTCTTGGCCTAATGAAGGCAAAACCACCTAATGTCCAGACCCCGCATTTCTCCTTGCTTGCGCCATGTTCGCATTCAGGCACCTATAGGATCCTAGCGGCATATTCTCGCATTAAGACCCCATTTTGTCTTCCGCTGCCGAGGCTTGTATCTATTGCGCCAGGTCAACTTTGTAAGCGACCCTTCTGGGATTTTAATGTGCAAAAAAGCACTTGTTCACGCCGCTCTGGCTTGCAAGAAGTCGTCTGGGTAGAAAAGCTGAAACAGAGATATCGAGATACATTCGCTTTTGAAGGAACAAGTAACAGGGTATTTCTGAGGTACTTTCGTAAAAAGACAAAAAAGTATTTCGCAATACACATACAGGAATACAGACACTGAAATGCTTTTTTTCTATATTTCGGAGATCAAGTACTCGACAGAAATTTTAAGTGCAGCATAATATTGTGAATATGTCGTAGCACATCAAAGGTTCCAGTTTACTAAGATAATAAGGTATTAACAGGCGGGGAAGGCTACTACGGTTGAAATGGTAATTTCAGGTGTCACGCAATAATACATCAAAGCATGCAAAGTGTTCCGAATCCTCTGTTTCAAGGCGGTATCCGCGTGACGAGTGAAAAAAGAATTTTTTAAGTGCCACCCGAAAAAATTCTTAAGTGCCACCCGAAAAAAAAGAAACAGGGGCTTTTGTCAGAAGAGGCCGTCAACGCTGGCTCCGCGAATCTGTCAACAGTGACGTCGCAGGTATAACCCGTAGTTCATTCTGGGTTCGAAGGAAAATCGCCACCGACCTTGTTACATCACCCATGGACGGCGCACTTTAGCTTGTTTTGACACAAATAAGAAGCTGCAGTCCACCTTTCGAAACACGTCTCAGCTCATTTCCGACGTAACATAATTACAAGATTTTCGTGTCCTGCATGGTATCGCGATACGATCGATACATCGTAAAAGTATTTTACTACCAAGATACAAATGCATTTTTTTTTAAATGTATCTCGATATAGAATTACCGATACTGAAAATACCTCTGAAATACTACCGTAATTCTCTTGTGATGTGCCTCGCCACGGTGGTCCAGTGGCTAAGGTACTCAGTTGCTGACCCGCAGTTCACGAGATCAAATCTCACAGGCGGTGGCTGCATTTTCGATGGAGGCGAAAATGCTGTAGGCCCGTGTGTTCAGATTTGCGTGCACGTTAAAGAACCCCAGGTGGTAGAAAAATCCGGAGCCCTCTACTACGGCGTCTCTCATAATCATAGGGTTGTTTTGGGAACTTAAACCCCACATATCCATCAATTACTCTTGTACTGCGATGCTGCCAAGCCCTACATAGCGCTATCTTTAGCTTTTCACTAAGGATGCCCAGCATCCGACACCCACACTTGTTGACAAACTATACTTGCGAAAAAAAAAAAAAGTTACATGAAAAATAAGCAGAAAAAGTTGTACGCATTTATGGTACCCGCTTTCGGGCTGTCATTGATGGAATGATGTTGTCGACGTCTCCACGTGGAACGCTTCAATGTGTAGATGGCGTGCTGATTCGACGCGCAGCCAGATCATAGTGGATCGATTGCAATAACCTAGGAAGAACTGCGACTCTATGTAGCGCGTTCGTTATTTTATTCGGTTGTAAATATGAACGTTCTCTCGAACATTATGTTGAAAGTCTCCACTATGCCTTCAGGAGGCTATGATAGAAGGTTCAGCGCATCTTTGTTATGAGTTCTATATAGTACTCTCCGTCACTGTGCGCTAGTATCTATTATTCAATAGGACCTTTGTTATGAGGACTTCTGAGGACTTCCTGTGGTGTCATTATGTTAGTAGATCGCCTTCGATATATCGATAGCCGCTGTCAGGCTATGTTTCCCAACACTACACGGGTATGATAACAATAAATAACAACTGGTTATATATATATATATATATATATATATATATATATATATATATATATATATATATCCATATATATATATAAATAAATAAATATATATATATATATATATATATATATATATATATAATCATCATTTGAATGTACTCACTTTCTTTCTCATGTTCGTGTATTGTGTCTTTAAAAAAAAATGTCAGTACCGGCCACGCTGAACAGAAAGTTGATCTGTGCTATAGAACACGCTCCAGTTCCTTTGGACGGGTGGAGACTACACGTTTTCATAAGAAATGAATGCCAATCAATACGCTTTTTTGAAACAGCTCTAAACAGTGAAATAGCTTTGTGAGAGAACACCTTATGGCACGCTGGCGGCCTGGGTTCGATTCGAGCGTGTAGCGATCATTTTTAATAATTATTTATTTGAATCTTTCCCGACTTTTCCCTTACGAACCAAATAACAATTTTCAGCTCACAACCAACGACGCCCACACCAACGCCGATAGCTGAATTTCTGCGAAAGGAGCTCTTTAGTACTGTCGTGAGAAAACAATACGAATTATTGACATTTTGCACAACTAACATATATAATTACATGTTAATAAAATAGTTTGAGGACAGCACAGCCCAATGCTAATATTAGGCCCAACTTTATGTATCTACAGGTTCGCACAGCGCGATATCGCTATTAGTTACAAAGTAACAAACGGAAGGAAGAAACACGGACAGGAAAGTGCGCTGACTTCAAGAAAAACTACATTATTTACAAAAAAATGCTGATTCCAAATCTCCAACTAGCCTAAGCTTATCAAGTTATATCTTTCTTATCAAGCTATATGCATCCACAGTAGGCCAAAAATGTTCCCGAACGTTCTCCAATTTATTCAATATTTCACGAAATGTTTTCGTTTTATTCCTGTAAACGTTTTATTTCATTACCCCTCTCAGATCTGTGGCGCAACTATCAGCGTTATCTATCGCATGGTATATCTTCCTGTAATAAGTTCGGTGTAACAAATGCGAACCGCTACTTTGCGTACTGCAGGCATTTTGACTATCTATCTATCTATCTATCTATCTATCTATCTATCTATCTATCTATCTATCTATCTATCTATCTATCTATCTATCTATCTATCTATCTATCTATCTATCTATCTATCTATCTATCTATCTATCTATCTATCTATCTATCTATCTATCTATCTGTCTATCTATTTATCTATCTATCTGTCTATCTATCTGTCTATCTAGCCGCCTACGTCTTGCTCGTCTCGTGATCACCCCATCGATTGGAGTACACCAAAAATAAATAGTACGGGAGGGTAAGATGTTTTGACGAATACGGCTCGCTGGTCATGAATAAAATAATGTGATAATCTCGTTACGTAAATCATCAAAGACTTTCCAAAAACATTGGCAGATCCCACGTACAGCGGGAATAGGTGATATACGAAGCACTAATGAGAAATGTTGATATGTCACTTTAAATTCAGCACAAAGTTACGAGGTGGAGGTAATGACGCCGTACATGACTTCAGTGTCACGACTATCATGTTTAGATGTGTCGTTTACCTTCATCTATTCACGTCGCGTGATACCAAATTTAGTATATGTGGAGCTAGCGAAATCCTCTCGAGCACGCTATGAGCGTGGTATGTTGTCATGTTCTTACAAGACACGCGTGTCAGGATTATCATGCTTGCACCAGTCTTATATTTTGTCATCCATTGACGTCACGTAGCACCATATAGCAAAGTGGAGCTAGCGAAACGGCCGCGAGCGCATCATGCAGGACCCAATATACTCCAACGTAGCGTTGACGCGCGCGCACGCTGGGCACAGCAACGCTACGTTAGCCAAAGGCGAGCACTTCATACTCTGACGCCAGGCACGACCAGCGTTCGTCGGCACGGCCCGACGGCAACCGGCGCGAAATGCGACATGCTGCACTTCGTGGCAATGCGTTACTCAGACAACACTGCATTTCCTTCTTTTCAAGACAGAGGGACGCCGGATGCACTAAAACGTGCATGCGTCAAAGCACCGCAGTGCGGCGCACGCCTGCGAGTATATGACAGGACCGGAACCTGGCGTGGCAACGCCAGCGTCACGCAACGCAATGAGGGCCAGTGAGCACGCGCACCGCGTCACGTCAAAATGTATTAGCGCCTTGAGTGTGGCGTGTAGATATGTTCTCACATCACAAGCATCTAACGATTATCATGTTTTCACAACTCACATACCTTCGTTATCCATTTCTGTCACGTAATAACGAATTTCGCATATGTGAAGCTAGCGATACGCCCGCAAGCGCATCATGAGTGTGGCATGTAGTCATGTTGTTACATTACACGCATGTCGTAATTATCAAGTTTGGATGTATCATTTACCTATGTCGTCTGTTCACGTCACTTAATACCGAATTTGGTACATGCGATGCTAGCGAAACGACCGCGAGCGTATTATGAGAGCCTAGCATGCAGTCATGATGTTACATGACAAGCATCTCATGATTATCATGTTTGCACCGGTCACATACCTTCGTCATCAGTCACGTACCGTAATACCAAATTTCGTATATGTGACGCTAGCGAAAAGGTCGCGAGCAAATCACGAGCTTGCCATGTATTCATGTTGTTTCATGACACGCATCTCATGATTTTCAAGTTAGGGTCTGTCGCTTGTGTTTTCCATGCAATTATGTCATACCATACCAGTTTTGCAACATGCCATGTGAACGAAACCACCATGAGCTGCAAGACCATAGGATGTAAATCATGACATTCATGACATACATATCATGATTTTCGTGTTATGGATAGTCAAATATGTTTTTCATGCAGTCATGTTAGGTCATACAAGTTTAGCATCGATAGCATTATCGAAACGGCTAGGAGAGCTAAAAGTCGTAGGTGGAGAGACAGATAGACAGATAGATAGATAGATAGATAGATAGATAGATAGATAGATAGATAGATAGATAGATAGACAGACAGACAGACAGACAGACAGACAGACAGACAGACAGACAGACAGACAGACAGATAGATAGATAGATAGATAGATAGATAGATAGATAGATAGATAGATAGATAGATAGATAGATAGATAGATAGATAGATAGATAGATAGATAGATAGATAGATAGATAGATACGCTCAATGTCGCTGAAGTTTGCTAAGAAATGCTTCTCTTTTTAAACGGTGGCACATGCCCGGGGGTAAGTGTGTGCCGATGTTGTGCGAGTATGTGTCACAGGTGATTGAGACTTTATTGTTTACCTGGGAACGGCAAGAATGCACATGGGCACTTTTAACGCGTGAACGTTAAGGCAAAGCTCACATGGACAGCGTTGACCCGATGAATGGAAATAATTAATGTGAGGGTCCCAGCAGGAATCGAGCTCCAGCATTCTGCGTAGCAATCACGCCTTCTACCCCACAATCACAGCATGTTTCAAAGCTGCTTTTACAAGAGAGTCTAATGATCGCGAAACGTGCATTATTATTGCTGTGCTGGCTGTCCAACTTTACAAACTTTATATGTGTACTCCTAGGATGCAGCTGTCACGTCGGTGTAAAGGAATTTTTAATTAGGTGCCATTCGCTCAAGTTGAGCCGCTGAGACACCTATTATTTTGTGCTTCGTATAGGCTCCCACACAGGATTGCTAACTTTTCTCGTGCCCTCCATGACATTATTAACCAGCTTACGTGGAAGTATTTTGAAGGTCCGCATCGACAATAGTTACGCTCGCGCCCGGCCCGGGATCCGTGGGGTCACTGTTAGTGCGTGTTTTTAGAAAAAAAAGGTTTACCAATTTAGAGTACTCGGTACTCTACTGTGGGAGAGCTGATAGCCGCCCCTGAGTGGGTGTGGGAGCTGCCGCTCGCAGGGGCTGCCGTTGGAGCCAAATCACCGACGCCAAAGCGGGCCCTTCATCAAGCATAGCCGAACCAAGCAATCTGAATGGTCCGAAAAGTGTTCGTCGTGTGCTTCCCCGCTACATGACTGACAGTGTAGGCAAGGCCAGTGCACTTGAATATTTTCGCCACGAAAACAGATATGTTATTCTAAATTAGTCAAATGCACTTTGTATGAAAAAATTTGGGACAGTACCATGAGTCTTGTTTTTCTTCAAAGCAACTCTTTGATCCAAATTCTACATCTTGATTTTATCAGTGTTCGCTTCCTGTGGACAGAATTCTCTACATAGGCAGAGCGTAGTAGCACGGCTGCTGAACTAGAATGGCCCCGCTGTGGTGGTCTAGTGGCTAAGGTACTCAGTTGCGGAGCCGCAGGTTGTGAGATCGAATCACTGCCGCGGCGGCCGCATTTCCTATGGAGGCGAAAACGCTTGAGGGCCGTTTGCCTAGCTTTAGGTGCACGTTGAAGAATGCCAGGAATTCAAAACTTCTTGAGCCCTCCACTATGGCGTCTCTCATGAATTTATGGTGGTTTCGGGACGTTAAACCGAAAGAATTAATATTAATATTATTATGTTCAACGTATGTCTGTGCATTCATTTGTACGTATCTTTGGTGCCACTTAGTAACGTTTCGCTCAATAAAAACACTACAACACAGCCATTTTCAATTCGCATGCTTGGCGTATACCATTGATTTTTATAGTGCAAAACATATGCCATAATTTTATTTATTTTATTTTATTTTATTGTGCTAAATATATCGGCTTAAGAACAAACGATAAAACACAGTTGTCCCAGGTAGAACGCGCGTCCCTGCACGTCAGCCAAAGCACTGATATTCGCCACACCTTCCCAAGCATTGTGTACTTTCTTTTACATTGCCGCGCGTATGTTCCATACGCTACGACGTATAAACAGTTCAAAAGTTCTAAGTGAACCGTATAGGAAAGAAATTAACACAATTTCCGCTGCATTCCATTGTAGGGTGGTGGTGGTGTTGCAGCAGGCGGGGTTAGTCTGGCCTGAATGGCCGGCAATTGTTCCGCCTGAGCATCTCCTGAATTTGGAAATTGTCACCACGTGTCAGACAGCCCAGTGTCTCGCAGCGCTCCTTGGACCCGCCATGGTCTTTTGTGGATGTTGCGTGTAATTTCATTGTAGGGCTCTGCATCTTAGTGCCTACTATGTTGTTACTGTTGTACATAGTTCGCGTAGACAATTCTGTGCCCTCATTTGTTGTATAAGCACCCACGCGAGCCACTTTATGACAATTTTCAATTAAGTAAAACGTAGTGAGGGATTGTTACTTCTCAGACTATTGGGCTTATTTCCTGTTTCTCCACGAGTCCTGTCAGAAAATTCTTTTGCACTTGTGCGTGCCCCCCCCCCCTTTTTTTTTGAAGCTTTCCTTTTCTCTCTCCTTGTTTCTTCCCTTATTTCCTCTATACCTCCCCTTCCCGAAGGAGCAGGCAGGCTTTGTGTCCCTATAGGCGGCAGTTGTCAGCCTGTTCCCTTCCTATTTCCTCTGTCTTCGCGTTCTCCATGTACTCAAACTAAATAAATAAATACACTTCTGCGCATTGCGTTGTGATTACATGTACGCAGCAGCGAAATGACAGAACGTTCGTGCGGTGCCGTGGCTGCCATTTCTCTCTCGCAAACCGCTACCGGAACGCTTGCTCTCCACGCGTACTGTGTACCTACGGTAATAAGTTATTCGGTAGGAACAAGCACCCTACATATGATTTTTTTGCAGAGAAAGCTGTTATGAGACCACAACACGAGTCATGCGTGGCGCCGTGATTTTCCGCCGCCACCGCCCGTGTCCGTAACCATTATCACACGAGATATGAAAATGAAACTCAGAGTAAATAAAAAAAACAAGGACACAGTGGGACTCGAACCGTAGTCCGCTGCTTGAGAGCCCAGTGTTTCACCTATGAGCCACGCCGGTGCATGAAACTTGTTCGCAAGCTTGCCTTTGGTAAGCTTGACGTCCTGAAAGGAATCGCATTAACTTGAGTAATAAAGCATTTTAAAACAGAAAAGAACCACCAGGCGTCACACAATGCTAATAGCGTAACGAGTGGGTCGTCCAATGCTCCAACCCTGCACAAAAGCCCACTCTTGATGACCGAAAAACTGTGGCGCATACCCTCTTCAGGTATAATTCCTGATCGTCGTCAGCCACTGCATACAAAATTGGCGCAAAATTCCTTGGAACTGTTTAGTGGATACCACGCTTCCCCAAAGAATGACGGAGGATAGCATAGTGAATGCCGGCCTACTACTCGGAAATAATGATTAATAATTGAGTAGTGGGTACCCAGCAAGTGCGCTTGTAGCAGTTACTCAAAGAGTGTTAGAAAAGTATCTGAAAGGCTTCTCTTCTAGCTTTCGCTGTGACTGTGCTGCGCTTTCCGCGCAGACTTGGTGTTTTTCGAATGAATTCCTGCTAGCACAACAAGAACGACAAACAAAACAATTGGCCCCGTATCTGCATGTTTCTGCAAATTTCGTCGAAAGACGATAGTCTTCTGTGTGGAGAGAGTGAACAAGACATTTAATATGATGCTGTGTGCAAGAGAATTGGTGAGTGGTATTCTGGGGGCGCTGCGTTAGAGTGCCTCGAGCGTGCAACGAAAGTAAACGAGCGCATCAAGTCATATCAAACGTGAGACATGAGTGCCATCTGGCAGTTTTCCTAGAAAACAAAGCGCGTGGCTCTGAGAGGGGTGTGCACGCCCGTCTCGGAGGTGATAAGCTGTAGAACGCAAGACGAAGAGTAGCTGCCACCACCGTTTCGTCTTAGCAAAGCGTTGAAAAAGCTCCCCGTTTTGTGCAAGCATTGCATGGTAAGCGCAGCGTGATAAGTGCTACGGTCCTTAAGAATACTTATGTATGCCTTTTATAGTAAAAGATGCACACGCAGAATATATGCGTGCTATTATGATGCCCCTGAGATGCGCAATAATCGCTTTTTAATTGACAATTGCACAAGCATGAACGCTCAATCTTGAGCGACATTGGTGGGTGCTGTGGATGGGGTCGGCCGTTTCAAGTGCCCGATGCCGGTAAGAGTAGACAAACAGACAATTGTACAGGCACAAACAGACAGACAGACAGACAAACCAAAATTTTTGCGTCGAAGGTCTTCAAGAAAGCCTATCGTTTTTAAAAAGCTTTCTGCGGCATTTTTAAAGACACGCGTCCGCTCGTTACCTTCTTCGAACAATGGCAGACTTTATTGAACAAGCCCAATGCCATTTTTGTAGTTTATTTTAGAGTCTTTCTTGGGGACCATCGACGCCAAAATTTTTGTCTGTCTGTTTGTTTGTCTGTTTGTCCACCGTAACTTTTTTACAAATGGCACCAAGCAATACCCCAAACGGCCAACCCCATCCGTAGCGCCCCCCATTAATGCTCAAGTTTCAGCATTCATACTTGTGCGATCGTCAATAAAAAAAAAACAATTATTGCGCTTATCTGAGGCACCTTGACATATCGATATTCTGTATATGTGTATTTGTACTAGAAATGGCACATATACATAAGTAATTCTAAGGACCACAGCGTTTATCACGCTGCACTGACGGCACAACGCGATGCTCAAAAAGGCAAGTATTTCCAACTCTTTGATAAAACGACATGGTGGTAGCCCCTGCCCGTCGCTTCGCGTTTTGCACTTGATCGCCTCTGAGACAGGCGCACATCTTTCGCCGTGGGCGCGCACGCCTTCCTTTGTTTTCGAAGATAACTGCCAGATAGCGCTCGCGTTTAACGTGCCTCGATGCGCTCGCTCACCTCCGCTGCACGGATTGAGACTCTCTAACGCAGCGCTTCCAGAATGCAATTCACCAAATTTCTCTCGCAGGACATCAAAGAAATGTTTTGTTCACTTTCTCCACATGCAAGACTATCGTCTTTCAACGAAATTTGGAGCGAAACATGCAGATACGGGGCCAATTCGTTTTTTAAATGTTGTTTTGTCCTACATTCATTGTTGCGTTTGGCGCCGCTTCGTAGACACTTATTTTCTACTCCCGTGTTCTGTTCTCTCCACTGCTTCATTCTCATTAGTTGCAAAAAATAACTCACAACGTTGTTTACTTATCCAGAAACAAGCTCAAAATGCAGGAGCAATTTTATACTCCAGCCTAGTTGCTCTTCTTTTCTTCGTCTGGCAACAGCGGGTCTGTTGCCCTGGTGGCTTTTAAACCACCATTGCGATCTCGGGATTCAGCCTCTGAAGTAAAAGCAGTAGGTGCTTCATGAACTCTCAATGATGGCAATCGGTGGCGTCAGCGTACATGATCAATCCAAGAGCTTTCGTAGTAACAGCTGATGTTTAGACGACGGACACCATGACATCACTTCTTGATTCGGTGAAAAAAGCATGGTGATGGAGGATGCGAAACACTACGTAGAGTGCAGTAAGCCTAAAGGCAGGAATAAGTGGGGATGCTTACATGATCGATTGAGGAGAACAAGAAGAGTTAGCAAAAAAAAAAAAAACATGGCTTTTGCCTTAGAATCGTCTTAAGGGAATTTTTAGGAGACTGTGTTTGTGTTACGTTTCAGCGCAAAACATTCTGATTGGATTTCTTTGTTAAGTTCTTCACGAAACAGTAGTTTAAAAACAGAAAGATGAGCATATTGCCATAAATATATTACGCCACAAGCTTTCTGTTGCAATAATGTAACTAGCAGTCTTCTTGGTTTTGACGTGTAAAACGTGCTTTACGCGCTGCGGATGAAAATGTTAATGGAAGTCAATATATACTACCGTCAGCTTTGGTTCTCCTGGGTAAACGTAGCACTGTTTACGGTAATCTTAAAGAAGCGACATTGCTGTTGGAGGAACGGTTTCTTTGATAATCTTGACATATCAGACCCCAATAATTGAAAACTTGCGTGTACAAAACCTGTCGCACAAAGTGAGAGGTTGATCGAGCCATGCTGGCCTTGTCGTTACGGAGCTCGGCTGCTGATCCGAAAGATGCTAGAACCAGGCCTCTGCGGCAGCAATCTGACGGAGGTAGAACGCCAGAAGCCAGTGTACTTGTAATACAAGGCATGTAAAAAAAACAGGTGGTCAGTATTGTCGTTAGGTGCAGAAAGCATCTAATCTCCCCTATTCCGAATGCAATGCAAAAGCATGCCCAGCGCAGAAAGTTTGCTAAAAGGAGGAATACAATAAAGTAAAATTAAATACAAACTGGCTTTGAACATCTAGTAGCCGAAAGTGTTTTATGCCGGGATCCACGAGAACTTCAGTGACGTTTTCTTGTAAGGAATGACGTCACCGAAGGCAGTACAATAAGTGAGCTTCAACTCAGAAATAAACCCACCTCCTCCCACCTTCGCCCTAGGCCACCGCCGATCTGACAAAGCCCACGCTGTTTACAAACCATTGGTGCAAGAATAGCAATGGTGCGAGAATACCCGTTGGCTATTATTGTGCCCACGCAGAAGTTTACCGACAAACTCGGTACCTCTTTGAAGAACCTCTCGCACAAATTCGAATCACCCCACAACAGGTATTCCTCGTTTCTATGATACGCATTATTATAGCTTTCCCTACACCACATTCAAATAACAAGTATTGCAGGGGGGTTGGCCCAGTACTCCACAGAAAAGACGCGGAGTCAGACCAAGACACTTATTGACCCGAACCAGGGCCGCAACTGCCCGCTGCCAGCCGCTGCCATGTGCCACGATCGCGATCGTCGTCGCCATCTGCGATAGTTGTCCTTATCTCTTTTGTGTAATCGGCAGGCTCGCGGCCACCGCTTCCATAGTATATATGAAATATCTTACTTCTGTGGTACAGTTTTCCTAAACCAGCACGAGCAAGGAAGCTCCATCGCAATGATCAGTATCACTGTGGGTTACACGCAATCCACTGGGTTTGCGAAGTCTGCATGCAGGATAAAACGCAGAAATTGCTGCCCCATTCGCTGAACTGCAATTGTCTGATCGTTGTTTACGTGAAACGACACGTGCTGGTGACAAATGAGAGAGATGGTGCAATTATTTCGCGAAATGCCGTCTTTCTGGGAAATCAGACTTGTGTTGACATGTCGCTGCGAAGGCTCCTTATCGATATCGACACCGAAAGTGCTCTAGTAAAGTACCGATGTTGAAATATAATTATTGCATTTGGAACCTACGTGATTGTTCTTTGTGTCTATAGTGATCCGTGTTCTGACTTGGAGCAACTGTCCGCAAATATTCGAATTTCGCGCCACTGCTATGTTTTATTGTGGCATCACTATGTTATTGGGCTAACATTGAGATAACGAGCTGTTGCATTATTTTTTTACGACAGCCTCGTTTTACAGCTTAAGGACGTTTTACCACCACATAACCGAGCACCGGTCAAGTTCGTTGTTACGAAAAAAAAAGTACTAAGGAAAAAGAAGAAACGACTGAATGGCTCTGAAAACTTGCAGATCACACGGCGCTCAACGGAGAAGTCTATCTTGTGGAAGCTGCAAATTTCTGAAGCTTCTTCTCTTTTACTGCCCAAACTCCCAAACTTCATGACTAGATAAAGTATAAAGCTTAGTGGGTTCCCTTTGGTTTATGTTACCTTTTTTTTTCTCGTAATTTAGCTATCAGCAATCTCACCCACGCCGGTGGCCACCTTGGGCCCATTCAAAGAGCGAACATTATTTATCCCAATATATAGCCACTTTTCGAGTCGGACACGTAGCGCTTCCTTCGATTTGAACATATTTCTTCTTTGGTGTTTACCATGCCCAATTCTTTCCGAGTAGATGGGTTGTCGGTGTGCTCGCCAGAGATTTTCCTCACAACTGCAAAATATTTGCAGACCTATATTGTACCGTGTCTTTACGGGCAATCCTGAACGATTGGAACGTAAAATCTCCCGGGATTTCTGTACGCCTTTAGGGTGAGCCGAAGAAAATTACAGTACAATTTGTGCTGCGAAACAGCGATCTTTGTTTTTTGTGTGATCTACACGATGGAATGTTAAAAAAAAAAGAGATGTTCTGTTGAACTGTAGCATTTTTTAACGCTTCTCGAGTCGTTCTTTCAGGTAGGGTTTGTTGGTAGTAGTCGTATGACTAGCTACCTTGAGTGGGTGACCTTTTTTCCTGATGAAAGAAAATGCAAATTTGTGGTAAGCTAAAGATTTGACGAAGCGAAAATGGCCGCCTTGCAACGGCTGCGATTACAGCACAAAGCTAAGAGCAGTAGATGTTTTCAAAGGACACTGTGAGCTCAACAACTGAAAAAAAAGACAAAGCAACAGAACACCTCGGAAGTTTATATGAAGAACACTAGACGGGAAATATGGTCCTGGTGTGCGAACGACGGCGACGCTGCGAATTGCCCCTGTTCGTGAAATTTCGCACACTTGGTACACTTTAAAGGTGGGGCGTTGCATCATACGTTGTATCATGCGGCTCACCTGTTCGCTGGTGCGTCTGAGGCCTGCTATTGTGCCCTTTGGATCCAAAGACGATGTGAGGTGAAGGCCAAGAACCCGAATATTTTGCACTGAAGGGACGGGCCCGGACGGAAGAAAAATTTGAGGCGGCGGTAGCGGAGAGACTGAAAAAAGAGCTGATTTAGCTGGAGAGCACTCCAGGCCGCATGAACCAGCGTAGGTGTCCACCAGAAGGGCAGCCTTTTGCAGGCGTTCTTCGATTTGCGCTAAGGAGCCGGTGTTGGTCTAGATTGTGACATCGTCCGCATATAGTGCGTGTTGTATTCCCTCGACCTCGCTTAGAAGAGAGGGGAGGTTCATCATCGCCAGGTTAAAAAGCAGAGGAGACAGGACTGCCCCTTGAGGTGTACCCCACGTACCTAATAAGTACGGGCCATGTTCGGTAGAATTAAGGCGAATGAAGGCGGTGCGATGTGATAGAAAGGCGCGAATGTAGTTGAAAGTCTTCTGCCCACAGTTTGTGGTAGACAAGTTAGTGAGTATAGTGCTGTGTTTGACGTTGTCGAACGCCCCGCGGAGATCGAGAGCGAGCACGGCTTTATCGTTATGGCTCATAGTAGTCGGCTCTATGATATCGTGTTGAAGCTGGAGCAGGACGTCCTGCGCTGACATATGCGGGCGAAAGCCAAACATCGTGTCGGCAAAGGTCCTCCTGGCCTCCAAGAAGGCGGAAAGGCGTTCGCGAACCTAGGTTTCCATGAGTTTGCCTGCGCAAGACGTAAGTGAGATGGGTCTCAGTGCCTGAATACTAACGGACTTTGCCGATTTGGGTATGAATGTCACGACCAATGTGGTCCATTCCGTTGGAAGCGGAGAGCCGTCCTATATCGAATTTATAAGGTGGAGTAGCGAGAGGTGTGCTTGGTCGGGAATATTTGCAGGGAGCGATACTGTGATTTCGTCGTGTCCAGGGGCCGTGCCCCGTCGCATTTTCGTGAGTGCAAATCGTAAATCGGAAAGCGTGTATGGGGCGTCGAGGTCGGTGTTAGGGGTGCCGGAATACGTATATGCTGGGCCTGAGGGATCAATTGTGCGGCATATGTAGCGGTCACAAAGTTCTCGCGCAAGTTCATCCGTAGTGCCCTGAAAGGCATGCAGAACACGGTGGAGCTGGCGTTGCATTTCTCCCCTGGGGGTGGGGGGATCGAGAAGGCTTCTAAAGAGTCGCCACGCACTCTTAGAGCTCATCTGGTTTGCATCCTTCGAACAGGTGTCTGCCCAGTTAGCATCGGAAAGTTGTGCAAAGTATGCGGCCGCTGCAGTGAGCGCTCTTAGAGCTCATCTGGTTTGCATCCTTCGAACAGGTGTCTGCCCAGTTAGCATCGGAAAGTTGTGCAGAGTATGCGGCCGCTGCAGTGAGCGCCTCAATGCGAGCGCGAAGTTTCCGATTAAGTTTGTTGCGTTTCCAGCGCCTTACGAGCCCGCGGCGAGCGTGCCAAAGATGTAGGAGGTGTGGATCGATTGCAGGAGTCAAATTAGAGGTTGCAAGGGTGCAAGTGTTCGCTTGTTTCATATGGAGGGCGTATGATGCCCACGCTGCATATTCGGTCGAGGAGAGGACGGCGGGGAATGGTTGCATTCGGAACTGAGTCCAATTGGTGAGACGGACTTGGCCCCAGTGTTGGCGCATTTTCTTCCGCGGTGTGAACGAAATGCGGAGTAAAAAGTGATCGCTGCTTAGGGTTTCGCCTAAATTTTCCCATGTATCATCGCGGATGTGACGGGTGAGGGAGAGGTCGGGGCATGTGTCTCGCGTGACCGAGTTGCCGGAACGTGTGGGTTGTGCCGGATCGGTAAGAAGCGTCAAGCTCAGCGAGGAAATGAGCTCCTTGAGCTCTCTGCCCCGGGCCTTCTCGTAGTGGTAACCCCAGTGAGAGCTGGGGGCATTAAAGTCCCCGACAATCACCAGTGGTTGTCGGGCCGCTATACGCAGCGCCCGATGGAAGAGATGCGCAAATGAAGCCCTCGTAAGGCGAGGGGGACAGTACACGTTTAAGATATGTATTGATGGTTGGCCCCTCCGCTGAGACAGCACTGATATCGTGCAGTAGTCGTAAGGAAGATCCAGATTAAAGTCAATCTGTATCACCGTGTAAGCTTTATGCACGAGGAGGCATGTGGTGGTGCCGCCTACATAGGAGCAGTATCCAGAAAGGGATGGAGCAGGGCCAGATTCTTGGAGCACCAAGACGGCCGGCTGAGAGCCAAGTGAGCTGAGGAAAAGGGAAAGATGTGAACGCTTTTGCCTGTTCCCGAAGCCTCCAGGGTTTCACTGTATGATCTCGAATTTAGACGCAATATTTGAACGGGATGTATGATTGGTAGCCATCGTGACTGTCTTAGGTTTTATATTTGGTTCTCCATGTCCCGCTCGGAATCCTCAGAGGCAGTGAGGTGCACGGAGGCCGGATTGTCCGACGGCGGGGTGATGGTAGCCACCTTACGACGACGCCGTGGAGCTGTACTCTCACTGCTCACCGAGCAGGAGCGGGAACACGATGCCTTTGGTTGAAACTGGGTGACTGCCCAGGCTTGAATAGCCTGGGTAACCTCTACTACTATGCGTTGGACCGAGAAGCTGGTGAGGAGGTGATTAATCGAAGCTTCGACGCACATGAGGCGTTCCTCTATGCGCGGGGCGCGCTCTTCGCATGGGAGAGTTTGGTTAGCGGGCAAGAGAATCTGAGGTGCCCCAGGAGCCTCAAGAGCTTCTGGAGTAGATGCGGCGCTGGTTCCGAGTGCTGGAGTACACATGGCTGCTTGAACCGGCGGCTTAATTGGAGTGGACTTAGGGCGAGGACTAAGCTTGGACGTAGCTGGCGTAGCCGCCTGGACAGAGGATGCAATATCGGATGGCCTTGCAGTGCACTGTTGTTGGGGTTGAAGTCACTTATTTAACAGTTCGAGTTGTTTAGTTAATAGGGAATTTTGCTTTTGAAGTGCCGCAACTTGCTGGCGAAGGGCCGCAAGTTCGGGAGAAGGGGAATCGACAGAGGGGGGTGAGAGAGGCTTAGAAGCAGCATGCCTTGCCCAACTGCTCACCTGAGGTACCGCCGCTGGTGCTTCGAGCGGTGGGAATGCATGAGTGTCGGCGTGGAGTGGTGGAGCCGAATGATGCAGGTTGGTGCCGCTGTCTGGCTGTGACGAACATGAGGTGGTCCCTCGAAGAGATGTTGAGGGCTGCTTGCGTTTCCGATATTTTCGATATTTTGACGTGCAGCCACTGGTCCCAGTCTCATGGGCGCCGTGGCAGAGGAGGCACTTGGGGTGGCAGTCGTGGGTATTGAGACCTGCAGGTGCGGGGGTTCCACATTTGGCACACTGGGTTGGAGCGGGGTGAGGACACTGAGGTGGTCGATGACCGATGCTACCGCACTTCACCAGAAAGAGAGGTGAAAGAACGCGCAGCTGCAACGAGACCTACTTAAGACCACTCCAACACTTGCGGCGAGGGAAACGCGTTGCGGCGCATTCGTACGGACGCACGTACGTACGGCGACACACGTGAGTCAAAAAGTTGCTTCGCATCTAAGAATGTTTTTGTCATCGACAGAACAATAGCCGTATTGAGTGCGACAAAGAATACGGCACCGAAGCACACGGCTTCTGTCGACATGCGCCGCTCTATACTAATTTAGCGCCATTACTCGATTCACTCATTCGAAAGAGTTCCTTGACCGTAACGAGATATCGGGCAAACAGAGTTGAAAGGGACACCCTCAACAAACATGGGTCGGTTGCAACCGCATGCATACGAACAAGTGCGTGTGGCCAGCACTGCTGCTTTCTTCCCTTATGTCCTCCCTTTGCCTCGGCGCGCGTTTGAGCAGAGGAGTTCGAATTTACGAGTTACGTAGCGTTTTATCCCAAACAGTACAGGTTTTGATTATTCCGAAAACAGCGAGTTTGCGTTTAGCATTCGCAATACTTTCTCTTCGAGTGTGCAGATGTGCGCAAAGAAAAAAAAAAGCGGACTAGGCGTTCTTGTCCATCTGTTTGCGTACCTTGTATTGGCTTGCCGGATGAGGTTTATTAGTGCGTCATTCTTACAGAAAAAGTAAGAACTAAGTTTGCAATTCCAATTACGGTGCAAGCCCATGTTTGTTCGACGCACGCACTTCTTTCTTTTGTTTAGTGTACCAACTGCCCTGAATGCAATCAATTGATAGTAACATTTGGAAAAAAAAAACAATTTGAGTTGAATGCGAGTAATAATTTACAGTTTCTTTCAGGTGAAAATACACATGGGCAGAGTCGATTGCTTACGCTTGTTGACGAACGGGCCTACGATGCGTGGGGGTAAATAAAAAAATAGACAGTCGAAATTTAGCATGTTTACCATGCCCCGGCTGATGAAAACAGGCTGCCGTATTTCCATTTGCTCTTCCGTTTTCAATTTGTTTTAAGTGCGGGGAACTTTAGACCACCATGCTGATTGATGTATGCAGTCATCATCTCTTGGCCTAATGAAGGCAAGACCACGTAATGTCCAGACCCCGCATTTCTCCTTGCTTGCGCAATGTTTGCATCCAGGCACCTATAGGATCCTAGCGGCATATTCTCGCATCAAGACCCCATTTTGTCTTTTGCTGCCAAGGCTTGTATCTATTGCGCCAGGTCAACTTTGTAAGCGACCCTTCTGGATTTTAATGTGCAAAAAAGCACTTGTTCACGCCGCTCTACCTCGCAAGAAGTCGTTTGGGTCGAAAAGCTGAAACAGAGATACCGAGATACATTCGCTTTTGAAGTAACAAATAACAGGGTATTTCTGAGGTACTTTCGTAAGAAGACAAAATAGTCTTTCGCAATACACATACAGAAATACAGACACTGGAATGCTTTTTTTTTCTATAATTCGGAGATGAAGTACTCAACAGAAATTTTAAGTGCAGCATAATATTGTGAATAAAGTCGTAGCGCCTCGAAACTTCCAGTTTACTAAGATATTAAGGTATTAACAGGAGGGGAAGGTTACTACGGTTGAAATGGTAATTTCAAGTGTCACGCAATGATAAATCAAAGCACGCAAAGTGTTCCGAATCCTCTGGTTCAAGGCGGTATCCGCGTGACGGCTGAAAAAAGAATTTCTGAAGTGCCACCCGAAAAAATTTACGCGTGCAACACTGGTCCCGAGAAACAGGAACTTTTTTCGGAAGAGGCCGTCAACGCTGGCTCCGCAAATGTGTCAACAGTGACATCGCAGGTATAACCCGTAGTTCATTCTGGTTTCCAGGGAAAATTGTCACCGACCTTGTTACATCACCCATGAACGGCGCAATTAAGCTTGTTTTGACACAAATAAGAAGCTGCAGTCCATCTTTTCAAACATGTCTCAGCTCATTTGCGACGTAATATAATAACAAGATTTTCGTGTCCTGCATGGTATCGTGATACAATCGATACATCGTAGAAGTATTTTACCGAGATACAAATGCATTTTTTTCAAATGTATCTCGATATAGAATTACCGATACTGAAAATATTTCTGAAATACTACCATAATTCTCTTGTATTGTGCCTCGCCGCGGTTATCCAGTGGCTAAGGTACTCGGCTGCTGACCCGCAGCTCACGGTATCAAATCTCACAGGCAGTGGCTGCATTTTTGATGGAGGCGAAAATGCTGTAGGCCCGTGTGTTCAGATTTGCGTGCACGTTGAAGAACCCCAGGTGGTAGAAAAATCCAGAGCCCTCTACAACGGCGTCTCTCAAAATAATAGGGTTGTTTTAGGACCGTAGACCTCACAAATCTATCAATTACCCTTGTACTGCAATACTGCCAAGCCCTACAAAGCGATATCTTTATCTTTTCACTAAGGAAGCCCAGCATACGACACCCACACCTGATAGCAAACTTTACTTGCAAAAAAAAAAAAATGGCCGCATATCAACGGAGTGAATGATGGGGAGTCGGGCGAAGCATTTGTCCGTCCATTCGTTCTTGCTTCCGTCCATTCCTGCGTACGTCTGTGTAACAGTCCATGCGTCCATACACCCGTCCGTGCGTGCGTCTGTTCATGCGTCCGTCCCTGCGTTCGTCCATGCACCCGCGCCTGCGTCCGTTCATGCGTCTGTTCATGCGTCCATTCATGCATCTGTTGGTGTGTTCGTTCGTCCATCTATTCAGCACACCAAGTACCACCATCTCGCATCTTTTCATCATATATTCTCCATATAGAAGCACCGCCATCCAGCGGACCATTCAAAGACTAAACAGGAGGTGGCACACGCACACTTTACTACGGCTTGCGCTTCGGGTCTACTTCCGACCTTTAACCACCTCGAGTTCATGGTATATACTAGTTCACTGTATTCATGGCTATGCGGCCCAACGCTCGCTAAACCTTTCTAAAACCTAGGAGGTTACACCCAGCGAGTATAACGTAGCAACCCTTTCATGTCAGATTGTGCTCAATGTACATGCCAATAGCTGCTAATGGGGATCCCAGCGGGCGCGTTACCTAAAGGCCGAAGGCTCCGGTCTCTTATTCCCCCTTAGGAGCCATTAACATGTGCATTGAGCACTATCTTTTATTGTTCAACAACGCACAGAAGAAATCTCTCACCGGAACCACCTTGGAGGTCAAAATCGTAAGGACCGCTATTTCGGGTATGTGCCACTGGTGGTTACGACCTAGGAGGGACGCACAAGCCACGCCATAAGCAGCTTCACCCAAAAAAAAAGTTGCATGAAAAATAAGCACAAAAGTTTAACGCATTTATGGTGCTCGCTTTCGGGCTGTCATTGATGGAATGATGTTGTCGACGTCTTCACGTGGAACGCTTCAATGTGTAGACGGCGTGCTGAGTCGACACGCAGCCAGATCATAGTGGATTGATTACAGTAACCTAGGAAGAACTGCGATCCTATGTAGCGCACTCGTTACTTTATTCGGTTGTAAATATGAACGTTCTCTCGAACATTATGTTGAAAGTCTCCACTATGCCTTCAGGAGGCTATGAGAGAAGGTTCAGCGCATCTTTGTTATGAGTTCTCTATTGTACTCTCCGTCACTGTGCGGTAGTATCTATTATTGAATAGGACCTTTGTTATGAGGACTTCCTGTGGTGTCATTATGTTAGTAGATCGCATTCGACTATATCAATAGCCGCTGTCAGGCTATGTTTCCCAACACGTACCAATCTTCTACATGGGTATGATCACAATAAAAAAACAACTGAATATATATATATATATATATATATATATATATGTATATATATATATATATATATATATATATATATATATATATATATATATATATATATATATATATATATATATATATATATATCATCATTTGAATGTACTCACTTTCTTTCTCAAGTTCGTGTATTGTGTCTTTACAAGAAGAAAAATGTCAGTACCGGCCGCGCTGAACAGAATGTTGTTCTGTGCTATAGAACACGCTCAAGTTCCTTTTGACGGGTGGAGACTACACGATTTCATAAGAAATGAATGCCAATCAAAACGCTTCTTTGAAACAGCTTTAAACAGTGAAATAGCTTTCTGAGAGAACACCTTATGGCACGGTGGCGGCCTGGGTTCGATTGGAGCGTGTAGCGATCATTTTTATTATTTATTTTTTTGGATCTTTCCCGACTTTTCACTCACGGACCAAATAACAATTTTTAGCTCACAATCAACGAGGCCCACACCGAGGCCGATAGGTGAATTTCTGCGACAGGAGCTCTTTAGTACTGTCATGAGAAAACAATACAAATTATTGAGATTTTTGCACTACTAACAAATATATTTAAATGTTAATAAAATAGTTTGAGGACAGCACAGAACAATGCTAATATTAAGCCTAACTTTATGCATCCACAGGTTTGCGAGCGCGATATCGCTATTTGTCACAGAGTAAGAAACGGAAAGAAGAAACACGGGCAGGAAAGTGCGCTGACTTCAACAAAAACTACTTTATTTAAAAAAAAAAACTGATGACAAATCTCCAGCTAGCCTAAGCTTATCAAGTTATATCTTCCTTATCAAGTTATATGCATCCACAGTAGGCCGAAAACGTCCCCAAACGTTCTCCAATTTATTCAATATTTCATGAAATGTTTTCATCTTATTCCTGTAAACGTTTTATTTCATTACCCCTCTCAGATTTATGGCGCAACTATCAGCGTTGTCTATCTATCTATCTATCTATCTATCTATCTATCTATCTATCTATCTATCTATCTATCTATCTATCTATCTATCTATCTATCTATCTATCTATCTATCTATCTATCTATCTATCTATCTATCTATCTATCTATCTGTCTATCTATTTATCTATCTATCTATCTATCTATCTATCTATCTATCTATCTATCTATCTATCTATCTATCTTTCTTTCTATCTATCTATCTATCTACCTATCTATCTATCTATCTATCTATCTATCTATCAATCAATCAATCGATCTATCTATCTATCTATCTATCTATCTATCTATCTATCTATCTATCTATCTAGCCGCCTACGTCTCGCTGGTCTCGTGATCACCCCATTGATTGAAGTACACCAAAAATAAATAGTACGGGAGGGTAAGATATTTTGACGAATACGGCTCGCTGGTCATGAATAAAATATTGTGACAATCTCGTTGCGTACATCGTCAAAGACTTTCCAAAAACATTGGCAGATCCCACGTACAGTGGGAATCAATGATATAAGAAGCACTTATGAAAAAGGTTGATACGTCACTTTCAATTCAGCACAAAGTTACGAGGTGGATGTAAAGATGCCGTACATGACTTCAGTGTCACGACTATCATGTTTAGATATGTCGTTTACCTTCATCTATTCACGTCGCGTGATACCAAATTTAGTATATGTGGAGCTAGCGAAACCTCGCAAGCACGCTAGGAGCGTGGTATGTTGCCATGTTTTTACCTGACACGCATGTCAGGGTTATCATGTTTGCACTAGTCTTATACATTGTCATCAATTGAAGTCCAGTAACACCATATAGCAACGTGGAGCTAGCGAAATGGCCACGAGCACATCATGCAGGACCCAATATACTCCAACCTAGCGTTGCCGCGTGCACACGCTGGGCACAGCAACGCTACGTTAGCCAAACGCAAGCACTCGATAGTCTGACGCCAGACACGACCAGCCTTTGTCGGCACGGCCCGACGGCAACCGGCGCGAAATGCGACATGCTGCACTTTGTGCCAATGCGTTACTCAGACATTAGTGCATCTTCTTCTTTTCAAGATGGAGGGACGCCGGATGCGCTAAAACGCGCATGCGTCAAAGCACCGCAGTGTGCCGCACTCCTGTGCGTATATGACAGGACCGGCGCATGGCGTGGCAACGCCAGCGTGACGCAACGCAATGAGAGCCACCGAGCATTTGCACCGCGTCACGTCGAAATGAATTGGCGCCTTGAGTGTGGCATGTAGTCATGTTCTTACATGACAAGCATCTCACGATTATCATGTTTACACAAGTCACATACCTTCGTTATTGATTGGCGTCACATAATACCGAATTTTGCTTATGTGAAGCTAGCGAAACGGCCACGAGCGCATCAAGAGTGTGGCATGAAGAAATGTTGTTACATGGTACGCATGTCGTGATTATCTTGTTTGGATATTTCATTTATCCGTGCCGTCCATTCGTCTCATGTAATGCCGAGTTTGATACATGTGAAGCTAGCGAAACGACCGCGAGCATATCGCGAGCCTAGCATGCAGTCATGTTGTTACATGACACGCATCTCTTGTTGATCATGTTTGCATTAATATCATACCTTCATCGCCAATTCACGTCCCATAATACCAAATTTGGTATAAGTGAAGCTAGCGTAGCGGCCGCCAGCGCATCCCGAGCGTGGCATGTAGTCATGTTGTTACATGACACGGCATCTCATGATTATCATGTTTGCACCGGTCACATACCTTCGTCATCAGTCACGTACCGTAATACCAAATTTCGTATATGTGACGCTAGCGAAAAGGTCGCGAGCAAATCACGAGCTTGTCATGTATTCATGTTGTTTCATGACACGCATGTCATGATTTTCAAGTTAGGGTCTGTCGCTTGTGTTTTCCATGCAATTATGTCATACCATATCAGTTTTGCAACATGCCATGTGAACGAAACCACGATGAGCTGCAAGACCATGAAATGTAAATCATGACATCCATGACATACATGTCATGATTTTCATGGTATGGCTAGTCAAATATGTTTTTCATGCAGTTATGTTATGTCATACCAAGTTTGGTATGGATAGCATTATCGATACCAAAATCGATACACAACAGATGAAACAGAAATAGCCAATGCATTTAACGAACACTTCGCATCTGTTTTTACTTGTGGTGACAAAACCACGCCCACTTTTAGCAAGTGTAAAGACCTGCCTCCCATTGAAAATCTGGAAGTCACAGAAGCTGGCGTATTTGAATTATTACTGAATTTGAATGTAAGAAAATATTGTGGCCCAGATGACTTACCAAATGCCTTTTCAAAGAGATATGCTGAATGGTCCTCAAAATTTTTGACAATTATTTTTAATGAATAGTTATCCAGAGGTGTCCTGTCTGAGGATTAGAAATCCTCTAAAATTAAGCCTTTATTCAAACATGGAGATAAACAGTTGGTTTGTAATTATCGCCCAATAGCTTTGACTTCCACATGCTGCAAGTTATTCGAACACATAATACATAAACACATTTCCGGCTTTTTGGAGTCACACTCAGTACTTTCACCAGCTCAGCATGGTTTTAGGCGTGGGTTTTCCACAGTAACACAATTGGTTGAAATTGTCCATGACTTCGCACTAGCCATAAATAACCAGTCACAGATAGATGCTGTTTTTTTAGACTTCGCGAAGGCGTCCGACAGAATCTCTCATTCCAGACTACTTATGAAACTTTGGGCAGTATTAAAAAACCCACAGTTTTGTCAATGGATACAAGCATATCTGGGATCTCGAAAACAGTATGTTGTTTTTAATCAACATTTCTCAAAAAAGCTGCCTGTAGATTCGGGTGTCCCCCAGGGATCAGTTTTAGGACCTTTATTGTTCCTTCTTCTTATAAATGACATGGTGGATGATTGTGGCGTTAAAATAAGACTATATGCCGACGATTGTGTTTTGTATAGGGAGATAAATTCAACTTCAGATTGAAATGCACTGAATTTTGAATTAGATAAAGTGATGCGTTGGTGCAAGACGTGGCAGATGGCTGTGAATTACGACAAATGCGCTGTAATGACCATAAGTAATAAGAAAAATCCTCTTTTAAATACATATACAGTTGATCGTAAATCATTAAATTGTGTCAATGAGTTCAAATATCTAGGTCTTATTATAACTGATAACATTCACTGGGATAGTAATATCACAGCTATTTCTAATAAGGCATCGTCTAAACTTCACTTTTTAAGGAGGTCTCTCAAGAAAGCATCTACCATTTGTAAGCTCGCCACTTTCAAAGCATTAATCCTGCCATTTTTAATCCTGCCATGCAAATATTATTTGGGACCCGTTTACTCAGACGAACACGCGTAAGTTGGATAGAGTTCAGAGTAAGGCTGTACGATTTATTTTTATCAGTTACGGTCCATCATCTATTACTCAGTTACTTCTCCAAGCAGACTTAAAAAGCATTACAGTTAGAAATAAAATCGCTCGCCTTAAGTTCATGTTTAAAATTGTCAAGGGTAAGTTACAGAGCCGAACGTGTGACTACATTTCTTTTTCCAGCGGTTATTCTACAAGGCTACGACATCCATACTCATTAGTGCCATTTAAATGCAAGAACAATGTTTTTAAATATTCTTTTTTTCCCCGAACTGTAACAGAATGGAATGAACTCGATAAAGACGTAGTAACGGTAGTTGACGGTGATACATTTCAGGCTCTCCTTCAATTGTAACCCTGATGTATTTTGTATTACGAAAGGCTTGTCTGCATGTAAATTTTGACAATTCACGTTGATATTGTCAGTTGAATTTTGTATTGTCTGAATATGTTGTATTTGTTAAGAAACCTTGTTATATGTTTTGTACCATCCTGCTAGAGCCCCTATCATTGGGGTTAGCAGTATTGGAAATAAAATAAATTATCGAAACGGCTAGGAGAGCTAAAAGTCATAGACAGATAGATAAATAGATAGATAGATAGATAGATAGATAGGTAGATAGATAGATAGATAGATAGATAGATAGACAGATAGATAGTTGATAGATAGATAGATAGATAGATAGATAGATAGATAGATAGATAGATAGATAGATAGATAGATAGATAAGAAGTCGCTGAAGTTCACTAAGAAATGCTTCGCATTTAAAAGAATGGCACATGCTCTGGGGTAAGTGTGGGCCGATGTTGTGCGAGTATGTGTCACAGGTGATTGAGACTTGATTGTTTACCAGGGAACAGCGAAAATGCACATGGGCACTTTTAACGCTTGAACGTTAAGGAGAAGCTCACATCGACTGCGTTGACCCGATGCATGCAAATAATAAATGTGAGGGTCCCAGCAGGAATC
Organism: Rhipicephalus microplus; assembly: GCF_043290135.1. Taxonomy (NCBI): domain Eukaryota; kingdom Metazoa; phylum Arthropoda; class Arachnida; order Ixodida; family Ixodidae; genus Rhipicephalus; species Rhipicephalus microplus. The sequence continues at coordinate 79,060,675 of NC_134709.1, read as the reverse complement.
GAGCTCCGGCATTCTGCGTAGCAATCACGTCTTCTACCCCGCAATCACAGCATGTTTCAAAACCGCTTTTAAAAGAGAGTCTAATGATCGCGAAACGTGTATCATTATTGCTGTGCTGGCTATCCAATTTTATAAACTTTATCTATGTACTTCTAGGATGCAGCTGTCACGTCGGTGTAAAGGAATTGTAATTAGGTGCCATTCGCTCAAGTTGAGCCGCTGAGACACCTATTATTTTGTGCTTTATATAGGCTCCCACACAGGATTGCTAACTTTTCTTGTGCCCTCCATGACAATGTGAACCAGCTTACATCAAATTATTTTTAAGATCTGCATCGACAAAAGTTTCGCTCACGCCCGGCCCGGGTTCCGTGGGGTAACTGTTAGTGCATGTTTTTTGGAAAAAAAAGTTTAACGATTTAGAGTACCCGGTATTCTACTATGAGAGAGCTGATAAACGCCCCTGAGTGGGTGTGGGAGTCATCGCTACCGTTGACCGCCATTGGAGCCGAACTACCGACGCCAAAGCGGGCCCTTCATCAAGCATAGGCGAACCAAGCACTCCGAATGGTCCCAAGAGTGTTTGTCGTGTGCTTCCCCGCTACATGACTGACAGTGTAGGCAAGGACAGTGCACTTGAATCTTTTCGCCACGAAATCAGATATGCTATCTTAAATTAGTCAAATGCACTTTGTATGGAAAAAAATTGAACAGTATCATGAGTCTTGTTTTTCTTCAAAGCAACTCTTTGCTCCAAATTCTACATCTTGATGTTATCAATGTTTGCTTCCTGTGGACAGAATTCTCTATATAAGCAGTGCGTAGTTGCCGGGCTGCTGACAAAGAATGGCCCCGCCACGGTGGTCTAGAAAATAAAGAAAAAAAAAGCCACGGTGGTCTAGCGGCTAAGGTACTCGGCTGCGGAGCCTCAGGTCGCGGGTTCGAATCCCTGCCGTGGCGGCCACAATTTCTATGGAGGCGAAAACGCTTGACGGCCGTGTGCCTAGATTTAGGTGCACATTAAAGAATGCCAGGAAGTCGAAATTTTTTGAGCCCTCCGCTACGGCAGCTCTCATGAACATATGGTGGTTTCGGGATGTTAAACCGAAACAATTATTATTAGTAATATTAGTTCAACGTATGTCTGTGCATTCATTTGTACGTATCTCTGGTGCCACTTAGTAACGTTTTGCTCAATAAAAAAAAACTACAACACAGCCATTTTCAATCCGCACGCTTCGCTTATTCCATTGGTTATTATAGTGCGATGGATATGCCATAATTTTATTTATTTTATTTTAATAGAGCTGAATATATCGACTTAAGAGCAAACGATAAAACACAGTTGTCCCAGGTAGAATGCGTGTCCCTGAACGTCAGCCGAAGCACTGATATTCGCCACACCTTCCCAAGCATTGCGTACTTTTTTTACATTGCTGCGCGTATGTTCCAGATGCTACAACGTGTAAACAGTTCAAATTTCTAAGTGAACCATATAGGAATGAAATTAACAGAATTTTTGTTGTATTTAACTGTAGGGCTCTGCATCTTAGTGCCTACTATGTTGTTACAGTTGTATGCAGTTGGCGTAGACAATTCTGTGCCCTTATTTGTTGTATAAGCACACACGCGAACCACTTTATGACGATTATCATATAAGTAAAACGTAATGTGGGATGATTACTTCTCAGATTATTGGGCTTATTTACTGTTTCTCCATGAGGCTTGTCAGAAAACTCTTTTTCACTTGTGCGTGTCGCCCCCCCCCCTCTTTTTTTTGAACCTTTCCTTTTCCCTCTCTTTGTTTCTTCCCTTATTTCCTCTATGCCTCCCCTTCCCGAAGGAGCAGGCAGGCTTTGTGTCCCTATAGGTGGCAGTTGTCAGCCTGTTCCCTTCCTATTTCCTCTGTCTTTATGTTCTCCATGTACTCAAACTAAATAAATAAATACATTTCTGCGCATTCAGGCGTGATTACATGTACGCAGCAGCGAAATGACAGAACGTTCGTGCGGTGCCGTGGCTGCCATTTCTCTCTCGCAAACCGCTACCGGAACGTCTGTTCTCCACGCGTACTGTGTACCCTCGGTAATAGGTTATTCGGTAGCAACAAGCACCCTACATATGACTGTTTTGCAGCGAGAGCTGTTATGAGACCACAACACGGGTCACACTCGGCGCCGTAATTCTCCGCCGCCACCGCCGGTGTCCGTAACCCCTATCAAACGAGATATGAAAATAAAACTCATAGAAAAAAGTAAAACCATGGGCACAGTGGGACTCGAACCTGACTCCGCAGCGTGCGAGCCCAGTGTTTTACCTATGAGCCACGCCTGTGCATGAAACTTGATCGCAAGCTTGCCTTAGGTAAACTTGACGTCGGGAAAGGAATCATGGTAACTTGTGCAATGGAGCATTTTAAAACAGAAAAGAACAAACAGGCGTCATGCAGTGCTAATGGCGTAACGCGTGGGTCGTCCAATGCTCCAACCCATTACAAAAGCTCGTTCTTGATCACTCATTAACTGTGGCACATATCCACTTCAGGTATACTTCCTGATCGTCGTCAGCCACTGCATAAACAATTGGCACAAAACTCCTTGCAAGTCTTTAGTGGATACCATGCTTCCCCGAAAAATGACGAAGGATAGCATATTGAATGTCGGCCTACTACCAAGAAATTATGATTAATAATTGCGTAGTAGTTATTGAGCTATTGTGCTTGTAGCAGTTACCCAAATAGTGCTAGAAAAGTATATGAAAGGCAGCTCTTCTAGCTTTCACTGTGACTGTGCTGCGGCTTCCGCGCAGACCTCGCGTTTTTCGAATTGATTCTTGCTAGCACAACAAGAACGATAAACAAAAAAAGCTTTCTCCGGCATTTGCAAAGACACACGTCTGCTCGTTACCTTCCTCGAACATTGGCAGACTCAATTGAACGAGTCCAATGCCATTCGTGGAATTTACTTTGAAGTATTTCTTGGAAACCTTCGATGCCAAGATTTTGGTCTGTCTGTCTGTACTATTGTCTCTTTGTACGCCGTAACGTTACTAAAGCGGCACAAAACTATACCCCAAACGGCCAACCCCATCTGCAGCACCCACCAATAATGCTCAAGTTTCAGTGTTCATACTTGTGCGATTGTCAATTAAAAAGCTATTATTGCGCATATCTGAGGCACCATGACAACATGTCAATATTCTACATGTGTGTCTTTGTACTAGAAATGGCATACATAAATAAATTTAAGGACCATAGCGTTTATCACGCTGCGCTGACAATGCCATGCTATACTCAAAAAGGCATTTCCAACGCTTTGCTAAGACGACACGGTGGTGGCACATGCGCGTTGCTTTGCATTCTACACATTATCGCCTCCGAGACAGGCGAGCACCTTTCTCCGTGGGCGCGCAGGCCTTCCTTCATTTTCGATGGTAACTGCCAGATAGCGCTCGTGTCTAACGTGCGTCGATGCGCTCGCTCGCCTTCGCTGCACGGATCGAGACTATCTAACGCAGAGCCTCCAGAATACAATTCACCGCTTTTCTCTCACAGAACAACAAAGAAACGTTTTGTTCACTCTCTCTACATGCAAGACTATTGTCTTTCGACGAAATTTGCAGTGGTACATGCAGATACGAGGTCAATTTGTTTTTACAAAGTTGTTTTGTCCTACATTCATTGTTGCGTTTGGCGCCGTTTTCTAAGAACACTTATTTCCCACTCCCGTGTTCTATTCTCTTCACTGCTCCGTTCTCAATTGTTGCAATAAAAATCACTCACAGAATTGTTTTCTTATTCAGAAACCAGCTCAAAATGCACGAGCATTTTTGTACTCCCGCCTAGTTGCTCTTCTTTTCCTTGTCTGGCAACAGCGGGCCTGTTGCCCTAGTGGCTTTTAAATCACCATGGCGCTCTCGGGATTCAGCTTCTGAAGTGAAAGCAATGGGTGCTTCATGAAATCTCAATGGTGGTTGTCGGTGGCGTCGGCACAACACGAACAATCCAAGAGCTTTTGTAATAACAGCGGATGTTAAGACGACGAACACGATGACACCACTTCTTATTTAGTGGAAGGTGCATGGTCACGGATGATGTGAAACACTATGTAGAGTGCAGTAAGCTTAAACGCAGGAGTGGGCGGCGAGGCTCACATGACATTTACCTGACATGGCTTTTACCTTCGAATCGTCTTAGAGGAAAGTATAAGAGACTGTGTAGTGTTACGTTTCAGTGCAATATATTCCGGTTGAATTTCTTCGTGAAGTTCCTTATAAAACAGTAATTTATAAACAGAAAGACAAGCTTATCACCATAAATATAATATGCCACAAGGATTCTGATGCAATAATATAACTCGTAGTCTGTTTGATTTTGGCGTATGAAATGTGCTTTACGTGCTGTGGATTGAAATATGCATGGACGTCAAAGCGAGAAACAGACCCCGGTATGACTTTTCGTCTTCCAGCTAAAATCAGCCGAATACATGCTAATATACTGCACTGGATTTGCCTGGACGTCACCTTCACTCGTCACTACACCCACCAAATTGGCCGTGCGGACAGCCTGAACTGTGAGCGCAGCCAAGTGCGCGAAACTTCAGCTCACATATTTTCTGATGGCGCAATATGCGTGGCACAAAGAAAAATGCTAACTGCAACGTTGGCAAGCATCGGATGAACGCCATTCAGTGAAAGTCACATATTGTCAGCAAAGAACGACCAAACAGTGTCAAAAACTGCTACAATGGTTGTTTTGGACTTTATCAAAAGGCCTGGACTAGATAAGACTGTAGGGTACTATGCTAAGTGGCTACTGTACATACGCACCGCCTCTTCTTGTCCCCATCATCACCCTTCATCCCTCTTTCCTTCCCCCTTCCCTTATCCCCTATGTAGAGTAGCGGGCTAGAGCGAACTAGCTCAGGCCGACCTCTCTGCCTTCTAATAAATTCTGACTCACTACCGGAACCCGGGCCACAACCGCCTACTTCCACCTGCTGCCATGTGCCACGATCACGATTGTCGTCGTCATCTGCGATCGTCGTCCTCCTCTTTTTTGTGTAATCAGCAAGATCGCGACCACCGCTCTCATATTATAAAATATTTTACTTCTATGGCACAGTTTTCGTCAACCAGCACGAGCAAGGAAGCTTCATCGTAATGAACGGTATCACTGTTGGTTACACGCAATTCACTGGGTTTGCGAAGTCTGCATGCAGGATAAAATGCAGAAATTGCTGTCCCATTCGTTGTATACGACAATTGACTGACTGTTGTTGACGTGAAACGACACGTGCGGCTGACAAATCACAGAGATGGTGCAATTATTTAGCGATATGCCGTCTTTCTGTGAAGTCAGAATTGTGTTGACATGTCGATGCGAAGCCTCCTTATCGACATCAAAACCGAAAGTGCTCTAATAAAATGGCGATGTTGAAGTATATTTATTGCATTTGCAACCTACATGATTGTTATTTGGGTCTATAGGGATCGATGTTTCTACTTGGAGCAACTAAACAAAAATATTTGAATTTCACACCACTGCTATGTTTTAATTTGGCATCACTATGTTAATAAGCTAGCATTGAGATAACGGCGGGCTGTTGCATTATTTTTTTTCTATGACAGGCTCGTTTTATAGCTTAGGAACACTTTCCCACCACATAACCGAGCACCGGTCAAGTTCGTTGTTACGAGAGAAAAAAGCATGAAGTGCAAAGAGCAAACGACTCAATGGCTCTGAAAGCTTGAAGATCACACTTTCGGCGCTCAGTGGAGGAGTCGGTATTGTGGAAGCTGCATTTTCTTGAGGCTTCTTTTTTTTTACTGCCCAAACTCCCAAACTTTATGACCAGATAAAGTATGAAACTTAGTGGGTCACCTTTCGTTTGTGTTAGCGAGCTTTTTCTCGTAATTTAGCTATCAGCATTCCCACCCATGGCGGTGGTCACCTTGGGCCCATTCAAAGAGCCAACATCATTTATACCATTTTATGGCACATTTAGAGCGCTGTGTGCGATTCCTACATTTTTTTCTTCTTTGGTGTTTACCGTTGCCCAATTATTTCTGAGTAGATGGATTGTCGGTGTGCTCGCCAAATATTTCTCTCACAACTGGGAAATATTTCCAGACCTACACTGTACCGTGTCTTTACGGGCAATCCTGAACGATGGGAACGTAAAATTTCCCGGACTCCTGTACGCCTTTAGGGTGAGCCCCAGAAAATTACAGTACCATTTGAGCTTCGAAACAGCGATCTTTGTTTTTTGTGCAATCTATACGATAGAATGTTCAAAAAAAAAGACATGTTGTGTTGAAATGCAGAAATGTTTAACGCTTCTCCAGTGGTTCTTCCAGGTTGGGTGCAATTGTAGTTGTCGTACGACTAGATACCTCAAGTGGGTGGCCTTTTTTCCTGATGAAACAAGATGCAAATTTGTGGAAAGTTAGAAATTTGGTGAAACAAATGACGGCCGCCTTGTTAGTGCTGCGATTACAACACAAAGCTAAGAGCAGTAGGTGTTTTTAAAAGACACTGTGAGCTCAACGATTGAAAAAAACAACAAAAGAATGTAACACCTCGAAAGTTTATTGCAAGAATAATAGACGGGGAATATTGTCCTAGTGTACGGCCAATGGCGACGCTGCGAATTGCGCCTGTTCGCACAATTTCGCACACTTTGACACAATTTCAAGGCACGTCGTTGTACAGAAGTCACATTCCAGGTAAAACTCTACACAGGAGCACGTATGTTGGTTATGCTTTAAGAAAGTTGAAAGATATTCGATCTCTTGTTATTTCTAACACCTGCCATACTTCACAGGTCCTCTGCAAGCAGTTAAAAACAAAGGGTGAGATAATCAAGGTATACATAATAATCTTCACACGAATCGTTGCAAAAGATGTGCCCCTAGAAACGAATAAAGAAACTTCAGCTGAAAGCTTTGTGCATGCTTTTCGATGGTCATTGCAAGAGAGGTGTGCTCAGTCATCTACAGCGACGATGCGAATGTTTGAAAGAAAGCTAACAAAGAACTGATCCTAGTCACGATGCTACCAAGTGAGACAACGAGAAGTTTCACAGCCAATCAGCTTATCGAGTGGGAATTCATTCCAGAAAATGCACCATGGTGGGTGGCTCTTATGAACGGCAAATACGCAGCTTGAAGTCACCACTGCCAGAAATGATTGGTCGGCGTTTAATACGTATTGAGGAGTGGCATACCCTAGTCTGCGAAGTTGAAGGCATAATGAAGAATCGTCCACTTACGATTATTAAGAAGAAACCTGACAAGCCCACTCCTTTGATCTCATGCGATCTTATCGGCGGAAAGCGAAAGCTTGGAGCAGACATCACCGAAAAATGGGACCACAACCTTCAGCAGCTGTGGAAACTTCGCGAAAAAGTTGCTAAAGTAATAGAATTCTACGTATATTAAAGAAATAGAGAGCGGAATAATAAAACCTACCATAACAAAATTCACGAGAAACTTAAAAAAAATAGTGATATCGTTTTACTAGAACAATAAAATCCAAAAGCCTTTTTGTAAAATACGCTCGCTAAAGGACGTTTTCACAGGCGGAAACCAACTCTCAAAAGTCTGTGCTTTGAACACTCTTGACAACAGGCTTCGAAAAAAAATTCACTGCTGCTTTGTTCCTTTCTTTTTCCTTTTTGTTTCTTTCTTTGTCTTCTTTCCTTTTTTCTTTCTTTTCTTCTTTTTTTCCTTGTTTTTTTTCCTTATCATTGTGCATTGATTGTTTTAAATGTAATGTCATTTGACAGGTGTATATCCTTGGTGCTTTGCAATAAATTTTTAGTTCTAAGTTAGCGCTTGTCGTCGTAGTTCTTTTAGTCCGTGGCTCCCTTTTTTTGCGCTTCAGCTGCTTAGGAAATAGTATACCAACTATCCCGCTCCCACACCTTGCTTCAATGAAGACCCATGAAGTCGGTTTATCCACTAGAAGAATGATTATAATTGTGGACACGTAAGGCCTCAGGAAGATGTAGCAACAAAAAAAGCAAGGAGAGAACGATAACGAAACTGAAAAAAAAAGACATTTCAACATTTCTCGATTTACGCTCTGATCGTCTGAGTAAACGGTTCTGACCATCGTGGCCCTTCGGTGCGTTCGTTCACAAGATCAGAAAAAAAGTAAAATGTCACAAGGACTTGAATAAGGTGAATAGGAGATTGAGAAAAAGTACTATTGCATTTTTAGGTAAAATTCACTCCATATCTACGGAGTGAACGTTGATGATTGGGGCGAAGCGTCCATCAGTCTGTCCGTTTGTTATTGCCTATGTCCGTCCGTGCGTTCGTTCGTGCATCCGTTCTCCTAAGCATCCGTCTGTCTGTGCGTCTATCCATCCTTCCTTCCGTGCATCCGTCCATTAGTCCGTGCGTTTGTCCATCTGTCCATCTAGTGAACACTACAAGTATTGCCATATCGCATCTTTTCGTCATTTATTCATCTTACAGAAGTGCCACCATTTGCAGACATTCCAAGGTCTAAACGAAAGGTGGCTACCTGCTACTACCTACATCGCGGACGCACGACCCACGGCTTAAGAAGCTTCGCCCCTAAAACTAAGTGACAGTAAGGGCTGTTGCCATACTCCATTGTCATTATGAAACAGCCACTGGTTTAAAATGTTTCGCCGAGAGTGGTCAGTCTTCAATGACTTCTTGGTCTTCAAAAAATAACTTGAGCCAGCAAAAAAACTTGTGCTCTTGATAAAAAATGTTTCTCATACGCTTGTTTCAACTTTTAAAAAGTGATACTCGAGCATTTACCAAGTTTAACATGAAGCATCATGGCACAACGCAGCTCTAAATTACGATGCTCCATTTCTGTAACGCTCTACAAAAACAAAACTCTACCTATGATACAGTCGAAACTACTGAATGAGCTTCACGAAGTTGTTCCACAGAGTGACAAATTTGAAGAAATGAACAAACTGGTTTAGCCCAGGTCGTTAGACGCGTCACAAGATTGCCTGCGGCATGGCCCATCTCATGACGTTTCTAACACACGTCGTATGCATCGTTGGAAGCTTTCAATAAAGTTGAAGAAAAAGAAAAAAGTGGAAGGTAATATGGGAAGATAGGCCCGTCCTGACACAGCGATATGAATCTCCTAAATTGGGTATGATCTAAGCCCAGAGAATAACAACCACTTCCAGTGATAGCCTCCAACCAAAAACTCAGTTATCCCTGCGTGTGTCCTGATACCGTTGTCGCTGAGTGTGAAACTGAACGGAACTTGTTGAAGGCACCTTTCACGACCGAAAGAATAACGGAGCAAAAATGTCACTTTACAGACGTTCACTATATTATTTCTTAAACTGATTGTCACATGCAGCTCGGCCAGACCGGGGTCACTGGCTACATCTTCGATCGCACGGTCGCGATTGCCAAAATGCCAGCCTATCTCGCGACGCTTTTGGCTTTAACACAATTGTTGAGCTTTGTAGGCACGCTGGCTTTTGTAAAAAGTGTACCGCACTGCTGTCACAGTTGATATCGACGGGCATGTGAACAAGCTCAAAGATTACGGTGGTGCAAAGAAGCTCAAGGCTACAAGCTACGCTCTCTGTCGTGGGAGCGACAGCTTGGCTCCATTCACACGGGAGGAATGCGACAAGCCATTCTTGAACGCAGGCCTCGGCATGCATTTGGCTGCGTGCAGGGAAGTTCAATGAAGCCTGGAAGCAAGGGTGGCGTTCTGTTGAAGTAAAAGAGCGCCAGCATTCGAGCCATATGTAGACAAAGTGGCCATTTAATTAATATTATCGTCAAATTTGGGCCAAACAGAACATGAGTGCCATTACTCATCAATAAATTAAAACATATTGAGTAAGTAAAACTGGAAACCTAAATTTAGCCAGTACCTAGCTATGGCTCAGAGGAATTTTCATCGCCAAACGGGTCCAAAATTAACCAAATTGGCGCAAACTACCCACCAATGGCACCCTGCCAGTGAGCAAGACGATGCCAATGTCACCCTTGCTTCGTGAATTAAAGAGGTTTCATTCCTGTCAAGCAAGTGAAAGGCCTACTTATTTTGTGTTTTTTACGCTGTTTTAGGTGTTAGGCTTGAATGTGTTTTCACAGTTGTTGCAGTTATTTATTTCACGCTGAATAATACACACTTGGTCAAAGTGAAGAAATGAGAATGTGCCGACAAGGAAACCCTCAAGTGTAGAATAAATTTTCCTGTGAGCTATTAACCATGCTAATTTCTTATAATTTAACGGTCGGCAGGGTGTGATCTGTTCCTCAGCTAGCTGGCGTTTTAAAGGTATGTACATGCGTCGGCACAAGCAACGGTAACATGGAATTCGGGTTTATTCTACAATTATTTTAAATGAATTCATATGAAGGTCGCTTGTTCCCACTTAATTGAGAGTCAAGTGATATATGCTCTTTCGCGCTAGCTAAGTGCGCTTAGCATTTTTGAATGAAGTATACTTTATTGGTGCGCAGGAAATGTTTTAAAAAGAAGACAGATAAGAAAGAGCGCACACTTTCATGTGTGCGTTTTGTCCCATCTGTCTTCTTTCTGAAACGTTCCCTACGCATATCCACTGACTTTTCAAAGGCTATTTGAGCGTTCTCTCCCATATTATTTTAATCATACTCAATCCTCTGCTTCTTAAACTACTCAGGGGGTTAGGTACGCGTCTCTCCATTTCATTGAAACCAAATCATTTACCAATAAGTAAACAATCGATTGGTACCTTTCCCATGAGAAGGAATGAGCACATGTCAATCTTTCCTAAAAAATGGTTATTCCTATGTAACGTAGCTATCTTCATGCTTGTTTATTCTGTTTATTCATCTCTACATTTCTCCGTTTCTTCATCTCACCTTTTTTTCTTTCTCTCTCTTTCAAGCATGTGACGAGCTCCAGTTTGCCAAAGAGAATTTTCGTTTAACGCTAGCATGTGGAGTAGCTTCACAAAATTATATCGCCACTGAAACTGGGGCGCACTTTCTGGGGCGCATAACAACCTCAAGAGTTTTTAACGATGAAGTTAAGGTTAGTGACAGTTTAAACAGCATCGCTGTTGAGATTGGGATTGCGTCATGTAATATTAGGTCGGTCCTCAAGTCGTTTATTTTCCGTAAGTTTAAGTATTCAAACCGCCTTCCCTCAGATGTTGTGACAATCACTGACTGCTAGTTTTCTCACGAAATACTCGCAAACCTTGCGTAACCTGGATAATCTCTTACCTGTACTAACTGCTTTGTTCATTCTATTTGGCTTTCTAGAAATAAACACTACTGTTTTTATAATCTTAAGAAGAAAACATTGAAGGACACTTTGTAAATTTCAAAGTGTGCACGGAAGTGAGAACGGAACATGCTGCGTGCCTCTCCCTTTTTTGCACGAGCGGGCAGATTGTGGCCACGCTACACAGGCGACATGTTCGCGTGGTATCCATCCCACTAACTCGACTGCTGCAGCGTACCTTCTGACGATGGAGTTGCCGTACGGGTAGCTGTGCCATCACGAGATTGTTGAGACAGTTTAAAGGGGTTGAGAGCCTTGTTAGCCTCATCACTCAAACATTCCGTAGTCACAATTAAACCAGTAGGTTTCGAACATGTGACCGATTTGTTTATCGCACTGTGACCTTGCCAGATGCCTTCCATATCAGCTCTTTATTTTTTGATCAAGATCTTTAAGAAATTGCGTTTTATGCCTAGCGTGAAAAGGCGTTATCTTAAAGAATAATCATCATCATCATCATCATGAGCCTGACTACATCCACTGCAGGACAAAGGCCTCTCCCATGTTCCGCCAGTTAACCCGGTCCTGTGCTTGCTGCTGCCAATTTATACCCGCAAACTTCTTAATCTCATCTGCCCACCTAACCTTCTGTCTCCCCCTAACCCGCTTCCCTTCTCTGGGAATCCAGTCAGTTACCCTTAATGACCAGCGGTTATCCTGTCTACGCACTACATGCCCTGCCCATGTCCATTTCTTCTTCTTGATTTCAGCTATGATATCCTTAACCCCCGTTTCTTCCCTAATCCACTCTGCTCTCTTCTTGTCTCTTAAGGTTACACCTACCATTTTTCTTTCCATTGCTAGCTGCGTCGTCCTCAATTTAAGCTGAACCCTCTTTGTAAGTCTCCAGGTTTCCGCTCCGTAGCTAAGTACCGGCAAGATACAGCTGTTATATACCTTCCTCTTGAGGGATAGTGGCAATCTACCCGTCATAATTTGAGAGTGCTTGCCAAATGTGCTCCACCCCATTCTTATTCTTCTAGATACTTCAATCTCGTGGTTCGGCTCTGCGATTATTACCTGCCCTAAGTAGACATAGTCTTTTACAACTTCAAGTGCACTATTACCTATCTCGAAGCGCTGCTCTTTGCCGAGGTTGTCGTACATTACTTTCGTTTTCTGCTGATTAATTTTAAGACCCACCTTTCTGCAGTCCTTGTCTAACTCCGTAATCATGAGTTGCAATTCATCCCCCGAGTTACTCAGCAATGCAATGTCATCGGCGAAGCGCAGGTTACTAAGGTATTCTCCATTGACTCTTATTCCTAACTGTTCCCATTCTAGGCTTCTGAAAACCTCCGGTAAGCACGTGGTAAATAGCATTGGGGAAATTGTGTCCCCCTGCCTTACACCCTTCTTGATTGGTATTCTGTTGCTTTCTTTATGAAGCCCTATGGTAGCATTTGATCCCCTGTAGATTTCTTCCAGAATGTTTATATATACTTCATCTACGCCCTGATTCCGCAGTTTTTGCATGACGGCTGATATTTCTACTGAATCAAACGCCTTCTCGTAATCTATGAAGGCTATGTATAGTGGTTGGTTATATTCTGAGCATTTCTCTATTACCTGATTGATAGTATGAATGTGGTCAATTGTTGAGTAGCCTGTTCGAAATCCTGCTTGTTCCTTTGGTTGATTGAATTCTAATGCTTTCTTTACTCTGTTAGCAATTACCTTTGTAAATAGCTTGTACACTACAGAGAGCAAGCTAATCGGCCTGTAATTCTTCAAGTCCTTGTCATCTCCTTTCTTATGTATTAAGGTGATGTTAGCGTTCTTCCAAGACTCTAGTACCCTTCCCGTCAGGAGACACCTCGTAAACAGGGTGGCTAGTTTTTCTAACACAATCTGTCCTCCATCTTTCAGCAGATCTGATGTTACCTGATCCTCACCAGCAGCTTTGCCTCTTTGCATGCTCTCCAAAGCTTTTCTGACTTCGTCTATAATTACTGGTGCGATGTCATCTGGGTTACTTTTAGTTCTTATAGTATTAAGGTCGTGGTTGTCCCGGCTACTGAACAGATCTCTCTAAAACTCTTCCGCTATTATAACTATCCTATCCATATTGGTAGTTATTTTGCCTTCTTTGTCCCTTAGTGCATACATCCGACTTTTGCCTATCCCAAGTTTCCTCTTCAATGCTTCGACACTTCCTCCGTTTTTCAGAGCGTGTTCAATTCTCTCCATGTTATACCTTCTAACATCGCATACCTTACGTCTATTAATCAACTTCGAAAGCTCTGCCAGTTCTATTTTGTCTGTTGTACTTGACACTTTCACGATTTGACGCTTCTTAATTAGGTTCTTCGTTTCCTGGGAAAGCTTGCCAGTGTCCTGTCTAACTACCCTGCCTCCAACTTCCACTGCACACTCGGTAATGATACTCGTCAGATTATTATCCATTGTATCTACGCTAAGGTAAAGAATAATATGCCCCCCTAAAGGCTCTCTTAGAAGCTGCTTCATGCTGCGGTTGTGGTCATGCCAAGGTATTTGTGCTGAAAAAATCTTAACCGAAGCTTGTGCTTGTGTGTTGACTCTTCGGAGTGGCGTATGTGTGCCAGCATCCACCTTATCCATTGGTTACACCAGAAATTAGCTCCAATTTCGCTTACTTCGGTAAGAGGTTCACGGGACGGCTTTCAGCTTTTTAGTTGCAGAGTATTAAGTACTCTAAATTGTTAACCACTTTTTCTAAACACTCTGCCCTTCAGTAACACTGTGGGTAAGGAACTATGAATCGTCAATAATTTCTCTAAACACACACATTGAAACTAGAACAGCTCATTGCTCTTCCATTTGTCGAACGTTTACCCGAAACCGAACCGAACAAAATAACCTCTCTACTCCTAAAAGCCAGTTGGCTCTGAGGGTATTATAAAAAATAAATGAATAAAAATTCAGCAGATCTTACGCACCCTAGAAATTGACTTCATGAGAAGCATGCACATGGAAGGTTACTGTGTTGTATATTTTAACGGAGCTAAACGTTACATATGGTTGCTGAAAATATGATGTGCAAATGCCCGCACTGACGTATCTTAAATGGCCGCATATGATTTCCATAACCAGAGGTTCAGAGTTGCCTTACCATATCACCTTACCATAAGCATGTAAGTTGATATGAAACGGTGGTGCTCGCAGGAATGGTAGGCCTGGAATAGATTTCAGCGGATGGGCGCCTAACTACTATTGACATTAACCCAACGTGACGACTGAATCAAAGGGATACATAGGCAATGTTTATAAAATTTTACAGCCAGCACTGCAACCACAGTTCACGCTTCATGAACACCAGGGATGTCTTCAAAAGTAGTTCCGAGACCTGGCGGGGCTCTGTGGCGGAATACTTGATTGCCTGGCCGAATGCTGGGGTACGATTCCTGCTGGGACGCTGACATTTATTTTGCGCATTCATCGCGCCAATGCTAACGGATGTCAGCTTTCAGGGGCGAAGCACGTTGGGATAGAGCCTTGTCCCTATGGTGTCCATGGCATTCACGCGCTGGGAGTGGCGTGCATGAGCATGCCAATCGTAGGTGGAAGAGGAGAACGATGATCGCGGGAGCGCTCGTGGTACGCTGTTTCACTAAACATTCTTGGTGGCGCCTCAAGGTCTATAAAACGCGGTCACTCCCACCTATGTCTCTCTCTCTTTCTCTCTCTCGTGGTAATGAAATACATTTCGTTAAGAGAGAAAAAAAATTACGGGAATTAGTGATTCCCCGAAGCTTCGCACACTCGCCATCGTTCACTTCGTGGGCACGCAGTGATTTTTCACCGAGGATCACGCGTTAAAATTACTCGAGTGTGTTCTCGCCGTTCCTAGGTAGATATAAACTGTCAATCACGTGTGCAACATAATTGACCACGGGCGTGTACCACACGTCTGGCGGAAATGGTTTGACAAGACACACGGCGTGATTGTGACATTAATAATGCCATGACCAACGAGTTCAATTACCACCATCTGACCATCACATTGTAATTTTGGTTTACTCAAAGGGATGACGAGAACATCCAGATGTAGCCGGCAACGTGGATGGATGGATGGATGGATGGATGGATGGATGGATGGATGGATGGATGGATGGATGGATGGATGGATGGATGGATGGATGGATGGATGGATGGGCGGACGAACGGACGTAAGGACGGACGGACGGATTGATGGATGAACAGACGAACGGACAGACAGACAGACAGACAGACAGACAGATAGATAGATAGATGCTCAAAGTGCTCGCAATACGCAAAAATCTCCGTTTCTCAACGCCCTTCTCGCATGGAACGTTCCCCCTACTGACATCGCGCCCACTGCAAATGGTAACTGATTCGTTATACACGTCAAGTGCCTCCTAAAACTGTAAGCTAATCATTATGAAAGCCTGTGTTCCCTCTACAACACAAATATTTATTAAGTTCTTGAATTTCGCTTGCTTTTCTTTAGCTATCGTTCAATCTCAATTTTTACTTACTTTTGTTCTTGTATTGCTATTATAATGTTTTGTGTTTATTCTGTATATTATTTTCCCCCTTACTGTTACCACCTATGTAGTACTTTCAGGGCCTTTAGAGAATCTGATTAAATGAATAAAAACCATTGTTTTTAGAAACAAACATCTACAACGTGAACCGTAACAGATACTTGTTTATCAAACGGGTGCGTTTTTCGTACCATCAACAGTTAAGTTACAGTTGCATGAGTGCCGTACGTTACTAGCTAATTAGTAATGCAGAAGTCATTCTCTGAGTTCGCGTTTCTCTTCAGATTGTCTGCATATTGTTAACCTTATTTGAACGTGGCAGAACTACGAGGCCACTCACAATAAATTGTGACCATTTTTGTCTTTGTTATTGACAGATATCTCTTCAGCAGTTAGGGGATAATTGCACGAATTTCACGAAGAAATTAACGGAAAAGTCATACATACGCTGACAAGAACAGTCAGTGTCAGAGGTTGAGAAAACACGCGACCAGCAAAAATAAAGTAAACATGTTTACTGCTTCGAGGGGTGTCGCGAAATCCAATTTTCAGCCCGTTTTAAAGTTGCGGTCATGTACTGTTCGGTATGACCTATTCGAACAAAATTTTACGGGTTATTCAAAGTTTTCCCAGAGGGTACAGTCTCCAAACTTTTGATATCCTCCAAATATAAACTACATACAGGAAGTGAATGTAGACAACGCTGCTTAATAAGTTCCCAGGGTTGGTGCTGTCGTTATGGCATAAGCCGGTTCATCAGTTTCATTTGCTTTTAACCACACAGCACCTGCAGAACAACCGAAAAATATTTCATAACCATCATACGCGATAGACGAACGGTCGTGCTTAAAACTGCTCTATTACATATATAAATTTTAGTTCAGTCAGGTGCCAAATGGAATAATTCTTTCATGACTAAATCTGTGAGGGCAAGTAGCTGTCTTTAAAAGGGGTAAGTGTAACATTGCTCACAATCATACTCATTACATTTTAAACAAGATTGCACCATCAAGGGTGCTTTTGTCAGTGTTTTTCACCAAATCCCTACGATAGGAAGTTCTTTAGCCCCCACGATAAGGGTGTTTTGGCAAACCAATGCATAGATATTATGGACGTTTTGGTATTTCAGAATACCTAAGGCATTAGTGGTTTGGTTTGTCAAAACACCTTTATAGCATAATTTTATAGACACGGTTATTTTCCCTAATGATGGGTGCAAAGTGGTTAACATTGGCTCCACGGAAATGAAGGAAACAAAAAGCGAAATTGCCACTCAGGAATACACTTGATAGCAATAAGGCATCGTGTCTGTACCAGTCAATTCAACCCTTACCAGGGTTTCTGGTATTCCTGCCACTGCAATTATCAGGAAGCGTGAAACAATATGTTGCGAGAAAAGTAAAAGGCGATGTACCCGCTCGATAAACGTAAGCCTCTTCGTACATGGGCATCCTCCGGTTTTGACGTGGTCAAGCAATTACTCCGGCTGTAATTTCCAGCTCAGCGAAAGAGCCACACGGTTCGATTACTCAGTCAATCTCATAATAAATGGCGCCACCGACTCTTGCCAACACGCCACAAAGGTATTAGATAAGGAGCACCGTGGTCTTTTTTACGCTACAGTAAACTGCAAGCCAGGGCTAAATTCGTGCTGAGAAAGAACACTAGCAGCTCTTCTTCCATCCAGAGATTTGTTGCGCGGCTGACCATCTAAAGGTACACAGGCCGAAGTATTTCCTTGATGTTGTGTGGTTTCTTCTTTCTGCTACGGAATACACAATGATGTGGCAGCACGTCCGTGGGTTTCTAGCTCTAAAACCTTGCCGTAGCTTCAGATATCTGGATGTACAAGTGTAACCGATCAGCAGCATTAGGTCATCTCAGAAATTTTGAAATGACCACCATTATATGAAAGGCAAGACTGCCAGCCTTCCTAAAACTGTAATTATGTAGGCCAGTAAATATCAAATTATGATGTACACGACAAAGTGTATATAGCTATAGTAAATTTACATGTTATCAATATTAGGTACATTGAGCGAATAAAGAGACATACATAAAATGCTCCCTGTTTCTTGTGCCCATCACCCTTATCATCTCGTCATCATCAGATGACAGCGGTATCAAAATGAGATCATATAGTTCACGGCAAGCCTTGTCATTTCGAAAATACTAAAACGGCTTGACGTTTGTTGCTGATGCAAGTGTTCGTCTATGAGGGGAAATTGTTGAAGTGATTATGACATGCGAAAAAACTCGTACACCTTCTGTATTTATTAGTATCTATTTGTTTTCATCTAATCGACTGGAGGTTTGATTCAGTAGAAATATCAGCCGTCATGCAGACACTGCGGAATTAGGACGTAGATGAAGTATATATAAACATTCTGAAAGAAATCTACAGGGGATCAACTGCTACCACAGTGCTTCATAAAGAAAGCAACAGAATATCAATCAAGAAAGGTGTAAGGCAGGGGGACGCAATCTTCCAATGCTATTTACCGCGTGCGCACAGGAGGTTTTCAGAAGCCTAGAATGGGAAAAGTTAGGGATAAGTGTTAACGGAGAATACCTTAGTAACCTGCGCTTCGCCGATGACATTGCATCGCTGAGTAACTCAGGGGACGAATTACAACTCATGATTACGGAGTTAGACAAGGAGAGCAGAAAAGTTGGTCTTAAAATTAATCTCCAGAAAACGAAAGTAATGTACAACAACCTCGGAAAGCAGCAGCGCTTCGAGATAGGTAATAGGGCACTTGAAGTTGTAACAGACTATGTCTACTTAGAGCAGGTAATAAGTGCAGAGCCTAACCACAAGATTGAAGTAACTAGAAGAATAAGAATGGGGTGGAGCACATTTGGCAAGCACTCTCAAATTATGACAGGTAGATTGCCACTATCCCTCCAGAAAACGAAAGTAATGTACAACAACCTCGGAAAGGAGCAGCGCTTCGAGATAGGTAATAGGGCACTTGAAGTTGTAACAGACTATGTCTACTTAGAGCAGGTAATAACTGCAGAGCCTAACCAGGAGATTGAAGTAACTAGAAGAATAAGAATGGGGTGGAGCACATTCGGCAAGCACTCTCAAATTATGACAGGTAGATTGCCACTATCCCTCAAGAGGAAGGTATATAACAGCTGTATCTTGCCAGTACTTAGCTACGGAGCAGAAACCTGGAGACTTACAAAGAGGGTTCAGCTTAAATTGAGGACGACGCAGCGAGCAATGGAAAGAAAAATGGTAGGTGTAACCTTAAGAGACAAGAAGAGAGCAGAGTGGATTAGGGGACAAATAGAGGTTAAGGATATCATAATTGAAATAAAGAAGAGAAATGGACATGGGCCGGGCATGTAGTGCGTAGACAGGATAACCGCTGGTCATTAAGGGTAACTAACTGGATTCCCAGAGAAGGGAAGCGGGTTAGGGGGAGACAGAAAGTTAGGTGGTCAGAGGAGATTAGAAAGTTTGCGGGTATAAATTGGCAGCAGCAAGCACAGGACCGGGTTAACTGTCGGAACATGGGAGAGGCCTTTGTCCTGCAGTGGACGTAGTCAGGCTGATGATGATGATGATGATGATGATGAAGATGATGATGAATCGACTGGAATAGTCGAGGTATTCAGTTCCCCGGAGACCATTGTTTCCCGCGTCTTTTAGCCGCTGATGCTATCCGCCAGAAAGTAGCCATAAACAAATTCGCTCTAAAAAATTTAATGCGCAATATATTCAAAGGCTTTGAATGCCTGAACCGTCATATGCTTCAGACAAGCCGTTTTTTTTTTTCGGGGCGGGGCGGAGCAGATAAAATTTTTCAGACTTCTTGACGTGCAAGTTATCCTACGTACAGTCATAAACTTTTGAACTTCGTACCGATTTAAAAGACTTCAAAGTATCAAGTGTGGCCAAGAACAAAAACTGTGTCACTGTCATAGAGGTGTTTGCCACCCGCTTTATAATAGTGTCACTTATCTTGTGAGTGGAAAGGGCCAAGAAGTACAAGAAATAGTGGAAGTATACTACATCAGCAACAGCGCAGATTAGCACACCATGAATTTGCCACCTTGACAAGGAATCAAGTGTTGCAACGACAAAAGGGAGATAATTGTGTACTCCATCTCTCAACTGGTGATGTGTCTGGCGATACTTACGTGCTGCACATGCATTGGTAAGTGTCCGGCAAGATAGCACCTTTTCACCAGAGTCAAAGTTTCTGTGCTTTTTCCTTGCATGCTTCAAAAATGGTCAAAACAACTGGTCCGATTTCAACTCTTCGAGAGAACGAAATTTCTTCAAGCGAAGAACTCGGTGCAGCTTTGAGATAGAGAAAAAGCGGCTTCCTGTATTTTTTTGCAGCTCAGATGAATTCAACCAAATCGATGGGTGAGACTAAATCCAAAACAAGAACGAGTGCGACAAGCAGATCACCGAAATGATGCCACTGTTTACACAAAAAAGTACAGAAATTAAATTTTTCTACTTTTGTTAACGCGTGTGTGCAATGCTGGGTATAAGTGTGTAAGCGCAACCAGCCAACGCACACACCACAAAGTCGGTTGACGGTCGGCAGAACGACGCTTGTTAATTCCGAATATCTTGAAATATGACATCTGCGCTCCTCAGCGTTCCTCTTTCGGTTTAGCCGCTGAAGTTGGGTGAATGTCACTGCTTCCCATCTGCAATAGAGGCCGTTTTGTTGAAATTTCTACAACGCAATGGGTTGTTCTCATGAAGGACGCTGATTTTCTCTTTTGGCACAAACACTTTACTCCTATAAATAAAACGTAAGGTCTTTATATTTTCTAGGAGCGAAGCTCCTTATGGCGTCGCCCGTTCGTCTTTTGTTATCGCTTGTAACGACCGTTGGCACATACCCGAGAGAGCGGTCCTTAGAATGTCCGCTGGATGATTGTACTTGTATGTGATGAGTACACAATGAAAACAAACATGAGAGGGCGGTACTTGTGCTATACACTGAAAAATGCAAATGGTACGACACTAGAGGGCGTTACTTGTAGAAAAGAAGGGTTGACGACACTTGGACAGAAGGAGAGACAACCGCGTGTTCTTCGGTGGCACCGAACGCCAGGGGGCGCTATAATGTACCATAAAAGTGCCGTTATGGCGCGCGCGCGCATTCAGAGGCTTGACGACAGAGGATGAACAAAGATGCTGAGCGATGTGCGCGCAAGACGGCGGCAGCTCGTGCTCGAAGAAGAGACCCCGACGTGTGGGTACGCGAGGCAGAGACACGCCGTGAAGCTATGCGGCAGTGCCGCGTGGACCCTGCAGTACGACAACGGGAGGCCGAAGTGGCACGGCAGCGACGAGCGAACACAGCTTTACCACACTCTCCATTATTCACCCCGTAGATGTGCTGTCATTTTTTTAATTAGTGCGCAAAATGCTGCTTTTAGACATCTTTATATGCTGGCGCTCTAGAAAAAGCAACTCTGAAGGCATCGAACGACTATAAATTTTTGCTTATTTTTTAAGGATATTTTTACATTTCTTGAAGCACCCAGTCTATATGTCGGCAACAGAACACACAAAGGCGGAGTACCACAAAAAGCTAGATGGCGTGACTCTTCGATGAAGCAACGAAACGAGCTTACTGCGAGCACACGTAGCCAAAAATTTAGAATGACCAAGAGGCAGCGACCAAGTGGAGTGGACGAAAGAGAAATCAAAATAAAACATTAAAGTGGATGTAGCGAGGGTACTATCTATCATGGCCTCTGCCACCGGCGCGAGCAATAGCTGTTGCTGCTCTATAGGACTAAAAGACCACTGCTTTTAAAAGCCAATTTTACCTTTCTGAAAAAGATGAGACAGAACAGTAAATGGCACTGCCATGTCGTTCTGTATTTCCTGTGCGGTCAATTCGCGTTGCTTCTGCCAGGAAGCCGTATGAACAAAATAAAGTACAAAACATGTTTCAACCGCATTCTATATGTTTGCGCTGTTACAAAGAACAGAGGCACAAAAGGTGTAGGAACTCAAAACTTGAGCCAATCACTCCACAAGGCTCACGTGCTATCTGACACAGTGTTCATACTTTATTTTCTACAGTGTGCAATAAAAATAAATACAAAGTTTGGCACATAACCAATTTCTGTTACTTCGTCCTTGCAGGAAAGCTCTCGCATTAATAGCTGAATGGAGGCGGCTAAACAATAAAGTTCTGTTATTCGTCTCTATAGAAATCAGACTAGTACGTACGTAGGCTGTATGACTAAAACTGGCGCCCATTTCACACTTTAACACTTTTTTTTTGTCTGGCTGGCAATGCCCTCTCAGTACCTGGCAATGCCATTTCAGTAACCTTCCCGTCATTTCATTGCCTTTAATACTTCTTGCTCGATAGCTCCCCGTCATTCACTGCATAGAACGGCCAAGATTGATAAGGTTACATCTTCTGTTGCTAGCAACGCTAAGACTTGAAGAAATGGTGCAAGGCAACAATGAACCAGTCGAGCTCATGAGGGCGTATCGATCAGTCTGAACCATACGATTCCGGGCGCCTAAAGAAGGCTCTCCTGGCTGTAAGGTTTTACACCTTGGTGCACCTGCAATATACGCAGCAGAGAGTATGGCTCGGCTGAAGGGGAGAAGTTTACGAGGTAGAGAATGTGATGGATAGGGCACAGTAGTAAAGAGAGCAATCGCGAGGCGTTACTTACGGCTGCCATGCAGTGAAAGCCGCACCAGTGCACTGAAGCTAAAAAAAATTGGTGGTATATGGGATTGGGGAGAAGATAATTTTGACTTCCATAAGCTATCAGTGCTGCTCCATTGTACCTGCTCTCGTTTCCAAAAAAAAAAAGTTAGCCAATGCGACTGAGAATTGTGGCTTACCACTGTTGCTGCCTTTCAGGTTCGCGTATTTTCCTTATCTCGTCTGATTCTAAACACGGCGTTTTTTTCTCTTTTGTTGTTTGCTCCCACAGGCTACGAGAGCTTTTTTTTTTTTGAAGTCTTGACTACGTACGTGGCAATGTTTGTTATTCTATTTTTCTTAGTTCGTTGACTTAAATATTCATGCTGTTTGGCTTATACTCTCTCTGTGTGAATATTTTAAATGCTATTGAGAACAATTCTCCAGCGAGGGATGACGCAATCACATGGTAGAAAATTGATAGTCCCGCTTCTTTATATTATCAAAGCTTGAGTTCGTAAAACGCCATACGATTTTATGTCGCAAGGCAATGTACAGCCGCACCATTACTGTTTTCGTTGCATTAAACTTTATTGTCATAAGTTTTTAATGGCGCGGCCCTGTACCAGCAAGAGCATTTGAACTATTACGTAGCAAACTTTCTAAATGTTGTTTTCCTGATGCCCGCAACAAAAGTTTATGGCCTTGAATTATAAAGCTAGGAGGCGCGTTTTATTTTGTCTAGCCCCCAGTTTTACTTAACAACTTCAGGGATTGAACTATTTATTATTTGCTGCTAAATCTCCTGAACCCGAATGCGATTGGCAGACTGCGTCCAAGTGGTCTCTGTGTAAAGCCCTCATCAAGTACGTGGCATCAACATCGAACCAAACCCATCTCTGCATATGAAAACTTAGATACTGCGTCGGTAGCCGTGAAATGGTACATTGTTGCAACCTCCCCTTGATATTAGGTTTCTGGACACTTATTTAATGTCGAAAAATTCCCATAATTTTGCTGAAGTTTCCTCTGTAGCTAATGTTTTGCGCTTGTTCCATGTGCGTGCACCACGAAATGAGGCACTGCACACAAAAAACCACTGCCACGTCTTTTCAATTCCTTGTGTTCTTACTAGAGAATGCGGTTAAGTCCCTTTGAAGGCTGATTTCACAAATCAGTGAGGCATGTAAGACTCTCTGAAAGAGGTGGGTCTTAAGGGAATGAACATTCTAGGTGATAGTTCACTGCAAGAAGTCTATTTGTTGATTCCGAGTTCGGGTGTAACTGAGACAATCAAGGCCAATATATTACAGAATCGTCAAGAGAGAGCAGTCACAAAAGAAGTGCTTCCGTATACACTGCCACTTTCCTTCATTTCCCTTGGTACTTCATTATACTCGATGAATTGTACGTGATACCGCACAAAAAAAGTGCGAAACGCTGCATAGTATCGACTAGGTGGGATTATTCTCACGACGAGTATGCACGAAACGTAGACGAAGGCATTAGCATTTCAGATGAGGCAGGCTGCCGCGCTTCGCGATCCCTTTTCACGGGCGGTCTCTCACAGGAGAGAAGTGGGATAAGAAATAATAGACGGAAGGAAAGAAGGAAGAGCACGATAAATTTGCTGAGTCTTACGTAGGCGCTGTGGTATACGCAAGCCTATAAGGTGATCCCACAGGCCGATCGTCCCAGAGAAGCACAAACGTGTATTAGCTACCTTGTAGGCCGACGAGCCATGGCGATGCTTTTACGTCATACAAGGTCTCACAATATTTCGTGGGGAGCGCTCCCTTTATAGACTCTTGTAGCATATTCCACGGTCTCCAAAAGGAGGGCAAAGAAGGCACATTTCCGTAGCACCCTATTCGAATGGAGCTTGAACCAAAGCAGGCGCAAGTTGACTGATCGTCAGGTGGTCATGAGTAATTCTGTGCGGGTTGTCGCCCGCGCTTGCTTCGTGAGACAAGCTTGCGCAGAGCGCATCACGCGAAGTGATAAAAAATTACACCATCTTCCGCAAAAGGGGATTGTGAGGCGATGCGAAGCAGCGCGGGGTGTGCATAGCACGGCTCCTATATTGACCTCGAGGATATATGGTGACGCCACCTACATGATGACGTCACTCATAGGAGGCCAGGTTGTGTTGTCGGCTAGAACACCGCATTCCCTGCGTTTTTGCTGTGGACACCATGCGTGCTTCCTTTTGTTTTGAAGCTCAGTGCTTAAAGAAGCGGTAAGATCTGATAATGCGGCAAGCAAACTACGAATCAGTGCCCCCGGTGGCGCTTTCATGTCTAATTTGCATCGTACAATCGCGACTAAGAACCGGTGCAGCCATTGGGGGGGGGGGGGGGGGGGGGGGCGATGCAAGTGGTGTCGCGAAAGCAAAGCTTCCGCATTCCAGAACTATTATCCTCTCTGTGACGTCAAAACGGTCGCAGCGCTGACCTCTGTATGGAGGCCTTTGCCACGCGTGTGCCAGTGCGTTCTAGCTATATGACACAACACGTTGGTTTATCGCGCGTCTGGAGAATCTCGTTGCCTGACGTCATCACTTGATTTATGGGAGAGTGTAAGGGGGAGGGGCCACGTCTCACGCAGCCGTTTACGCAGGCCAGAATGCGCTGGCGCACGAGCGCGTTCTGGCAGTGATTGGGAGAGCTGTTGCGCACATGCAGCAAGGGCGAGCACGCAGACTCGATTGAACTTCGCCGTCAGCTGCTTCGAATTATAAAGCATATCTTACAGCACAGGACAAAAGACTCTGAAAGGCCTGGGTGAGCATCCGGCTGCGCGCTCACAACAACGGTTATAAATTTGCATCTGTGCCTTCATAATTGGCCAAACGAGATGACGTTCTATGGGCACATTTTCCTTATAATAATACCATTGACGTCTATTCCTCATACTTTTGATTTTCAATTCTGTGGCAAGACTACGTCCAGCAAAGAGATTCGTTTTTAATGTCGACTGATTTCTTGTATGTCGGCGCGCCCTGGTAATCTGTGGGCTATGGCGCTCGACTGCTGCCCCGCTGGACGCGTGATTGAATACCGGCTGCGGCGGTTGCACTTTCGATGGCGACGAAAAGACTTGACGCCAGTGTACTTAGATTATGTGCATGTAAATATATCCAAATGGTAAAAATGCTTAGAGCCATCCACTATGATGTCTCTCATAATCATATTATATGTGAAACATTTCCTAGTGAACTGTGCAGACTTTGAGCGTATCTATCTATCTATCTATCTATCTATCTATCTATCTATCTATCTATCTATCTATCTATCTATCTATCTATCTATCTATCTATCTATCTATCTATCTATCTATCTATCTATCTATCTATCTATCTATCTATCTATCTATCTATCTATCTATCTATCTATCTAGCCGCCTACAACTTTCAGCTCCCTTGGCCGTTTCAATGATGAGATTGATAAAAAAATTTGTATGGCATAACCTGATTGTATAGCGAGAACAACTGACTAGTCATACCATGAAAATCATGACATGTATGTCATGAATTCCATGATTGACTTTTCACGGTCTTGCTGTTCTTGCGGCGATTTCAATCGCATGAGATGTTGCAAAACTGGTATGGTATGACATGACTGCATGGCAAACACAATTGGCAGGCCCGAACATGGAAATCATGATATGCATGTCATGTAAGTTATGACTCATTACTACACGCCACGCTCATGGTGCGCTTGCGGTCGTTTCGCTAGCTTCACATATACCATATATGGTATTACGGGACGTAAATGTATGACGAAAGTATGTGATTGGTGCAAACATGATCATCATGAGATGCGTGTCTAGCAACAGCATGACTACATGCCACGCTGATGATGCACTCGCAACTGTTTGGCTAGCGCCACATCTCCTAAATTTGGTATTACGTGATGTGAATAGACAAAGAAGGTAAATGACATGTCTAACCATGATAGTCATAAGATGGAAGTCATGTACGGCATAATTTACGTCCGCCTTGTACCGTTTTACTCATTTTAAATTAACATATAAACCTTCCTAATTTGTGCTTCGCATATCATAGATTCCCACTGTACATGGGATCGACTTTTTTTTTATTTTTGGTACTCTAAAGGTTTTTGACGTTAAACCTCGCATATCAACATTATTTTATTAATGAATAATGTTTTCACAATTGCATTGCATATGCAAGGAAACACATGATAGAAAATAGGGAACGTACCGACTGACAACTTTCATCTAAAACACCACAACGCCTGACGAATCATGAGACCACATGCGTGACGCATTTTACGTGGCGTCACGCCTTTGAAGGTTCTTCGGTTCTGCCACACAACAATAAATCTTTTACGCGCTTTTTCTACATGTATGACGCTTCCATATATTTTTTTTTCAACAATGATTAATGCGCTGGTATGGCCGTACGGTAATCCACCTGCTATCTACACCGAAAGCTTGGACTGCATTCACCTCGAAACCCAATTTTCACACTGAATGTGCGTGATAGCTGTGACGCCCACAGGTGGAGGCGACATTTCGCAGCAGCAGCCAACGACGCTGCCAGAAAACCGATAAAGTTGCGAGCAACAGCTCCCGCTACAAACATGAGCACTATTCTATGCACTAATCTCGAACATTGAATGACCTTGTGTCGAACACCAGTGTCGTTATGCCGGCACTGAAACGAGACCAATCGTGCGCTGAAACGAGACCATCCGTGCACTCAGACGATAATAAAATGATGTTTCTTGGCAACCGGTGGAAATGTTTTTATCATGCAGCTGAAGCCGTTCTTCAATTGAAGACGTGACCTTGCATGCGGCACCAGAGTCTGCGTGGCGCATCAGCCTCCATGGTGTGCATGCTGAGGCCTGCGTAAAATAGTCACCGCAAACGTAAAGTCAAACAATATTTCCCTAGAGCCTGAGGAAACAATGGTGCCCATGTTGACGAGGCTGTGGTATAACATATTGTGTGGGGTACCACACCTTAGTTAATAAACTTCAGCGTAAAAGCTTGTCAAGAATGGCAAGGTTAGGGTGCGTTTCCGTTTGAAGTAACCACTGTGCCAGTGCCTTCGCTCTATTTAGCTTCCTATGTGCAGGCGCAAAGTTCCTCCTATCTATAGCGAAACGCTCGGTTATTTCATGGCATGTAGTTGGTGGATCCCTCTTTACAAAACCTCCAGGTCGACCCAAAGGTCCTTCATCGCCGCGGACAGCTAACCCTCGCGCCCTGGAGTGGGCCAACTAGTTGCGATTATTAATACCTCCGTCTATGTTTCCCACATGAGCTGGGAACCACGTAAACGTTAGGGTTGTAAGCGATTTCTTTCCGAGTATGTTTTTGGCCTTTTCGCACACAGCTCCTACACTGAACGAATGAATGGCAGCTCTAGAATCACTGAATACAATTGCATGACGGTGACCTGAAAAAGCCAAGGCATTGACAACCTGCACGGCTCCATTGGCAGTTTTGGCGCATACCAACACCGCTATAATAATAACCCTTTTGTAGTTGACTGTCATGACCGTAAAGTGTTTCCTATTGTCATGTATTTGCGTCGCGTCTACGAAAGAGGCACCCCCGACGACTATAGATGCCTTTGTATTATCCCTTACTATATTTGCAAACTTCACATTTTGAATTAGGCTGCATTGTAATCGCCAGATATTTCAATTATTTAATTCACGAATTTATTTTTTATTTCATCTTTCTTACGTATATTAGTGTTTCTTTTTAATTGATTGATTGATATGTGAAGTTTAACGTCCCATCTATCTATCTATCTATCTATCTATCTATCTATCTATCTATCTATCTATCTATCTATCTATCTATCTATCTATCTATCTATCTATCCACCTATCTACCTATCTAGCCACCTACGAATTTTAGCTGTCCTGGCCGTTTCGATAATGGTATCGATACCAAAATTGGTATGGCGTAACATGACTATATGAGGAACTTACTCTACTAGTCATAATATGAAATCATGACATGTGTGTCACAAATGTCATCATTTACATTTCATGCTCCTGCAGCTTTTGCGGTGGTTTCGTTCACATGGCATGTTGCAAAACTGGTATAGTATATAACATGATTGCATAGCGAACACAAGCGACAAACCCTAATATGAAAATCATGAAATGCCTGTCATATATCAACATGACTACATTCCACGCTCATGATGCGCTCGCGGCCATTTTGCTAGCGTCACTTATACCAAATTTTGTATTACGGTACGTGATTGAATGAAGAAGAAATGTAACTGGTGCCAACAGGATAATGATGAGATGCGCGTCATGTAACAACATGACTACATGCTACGCTCATGATGTGCTCGCGGCCGTCTTGCTAGTTTCACATGTACCAAACTCAGTATTACGGGACGCGAACGAACGACATAGGTAAATGACACATCCAAACATGATAATGTCGACATGCCTGTCGTGTAACAACATGACTACATGCCCCACTGATGATACGCACATGCCCATCTTGCTCGCTTCAGATAATCTAAATTTGGTTATACGTGTCGTCAATGAATGACAAAGGTATGCAACTGGTGCAAATATGATAATCATGAGATACATGTCATGTGAGAACATGACTACATACCACAGTCAAGGCGCCAATATATTTCGATGTGACGCGATGCGCGTGCTCGCCTGCGTTCATTTCGTCGCGTCACGCTGGCGTTGCGATGCAGGCGCCGTTCCTGCCATATACTCGCAGGAGCGCGCCGCGCTGCGTTGCTATGACGCATGCGCGTTTCAGCGCGTCCGGCGTCCCTTCGCCACGAAAAGAGGGAGACGCAGTGTTTTCTGGGTAACGCATCGGCGCTAAATGCAGCATGTCGCATTTCGTGCCAGTTGCCATTGGGCCACGCCGACGTACGCTGGTCGTGCCTGTCGCACCTGGCGTCAGACTATATTATAGTGCCTAGATTATTCTATGCACTATAGTCAGACAATAGAGTGCTCGCGTTTTGCTAACATAGCATCGCTGTGCCGAGGATGCGCGCGCGTCAACGCTACATTGCAGTATATTGGGCCTTTCATGATGCACTCGCGGCCGTTTAGCTAGCTCCACATATACCAAAGTTGGTGTTACGTGACGTCAATGGATGATGAAAGCATGTGACTGGTGCAAACATGATAATTCTGACAAGCGTTACATGTAAGGACATGACAACATACCACGCTTATAGCGTGCTCGCGTCTGTTTCGCTAGCTCCGCATATACTAAATGTCGTATCACGTGACGTGATTGGATGACAAAGGTAAATGCCACATTCAAACACGATAATCATCACACGGAAGTCATGTACGGCATCATTTACCTCCATCTCGTAACGTTCTACTCACTTCAATGTGACATATAAACCTTTATCATTCGTGTTTCGCATATC
The DNA here is from genome assembly GCF_043290135.1 of Rhipicephalus microplus. NCBI lineage: Eukaryota > Metazoa > Arthropoda > Arachnida > Ixodida > Ixodidae > Rhipicephalus > Rhipicephalus microplus. Next base: position 79,030,804 of record NC_134709.1, on the reverse strand, counting down.
ATCGATTCCCACTGTATTAGGGATCTGCCTGTTTTTTTTTTTTTCAGTCAGGTCGCACTGGGCTGTCTTTCCGTACTTCACCTGGGCAACGAAGTAACAGCGGTGGATTCACCATTCCTGTCCGTAACTGTACCAAACCAGATAGTTTAAATAAGTTCTCAATTATTAAAATAAATGTTGTCTATTTTGAAGATAAAGGAAGCCAGCTGTGTTGCACCGAGGACACGATAGCACCAAAAGAATACCTCTTTCTCTTGTTATTCGAGCGCCACGAAGATGATGTTAAGTGCGCACAATACTACAATGGCTAGAGAAACACGGGAAGAAAAAGTTATAAAAACTAACACAAGAAACAAGTTAGAAATAGAAAGAAAAGAAATTAAAAAACAGGAAAAACAGACATACATAAAATAAAGAAGAAAAATGCAGGAAACTAGAAAAAAAGGAACGAAAGAAACGGAAAACTGAGAATAAAGGAAAAAGGCTGTTCAGCTCTGCACTCGCCTTTCCTTCATGCTTGACACCACGAGTGCAAACTGCCTTGCTTTTTCTTATTCTTTGATTAGGTTCAATTGCTGCGTATTGCTACAAAAAGTAGCATTAAATATCTTTTAAAATACCAAAAATATAGGACGAAACACATTGGCAGTGCCACAACGCGCGAATCAGCAATAACAGCTAGTTCCCACATTTCTTGTTATTTTTGTTTGATTGTTTTTGAGCACTTGTGGCCAGCGAGCTACAGCAGTATATCGATCAATCGGTGAAAGAGTTTTGCTTTGTGAGAATCTTGCAGCCTGCTTACTAGTCGTGTTTTTTGTGGAATATTTTGTTGATAACTCCGCCAAGCTGATGCTCAGTATGAATTTTTTTACGTTATTTCACATTTCACGTGTTCATTTGTGACAATGCGCCACTAACGAAGCTAGTTTAAAAAATGAACACTGGAGAAAGCTGATGGAGCTTTAGCAAGTCATACAAGAAATAGATGGTATCAAGGTTATTGATTGTTGAGTAGCCAGTTGGAAATCCTGCTTATTCCTTTGGTTAATTGAATTCCAATGTTGTCCTTATTCTTTTAGGAATTACCTTTGTAAATAGCTTCTATGCGATGGAGAGCAAGCTTCGGCCTGTAATTTTTCAGGTTCTTGTCGTTTCCCTTTTTATAAACTAAAATATTGTTGGTTTTCTTCCAAGATTTTGGTACCTTCCCCGTCAGGAGGCACTTCGTAAACAGGTTGACTAGTGTTTATAGCCCAATCTCTCCTCTGTCTTTCAGCAGACCAAATGTTACCTGATCGTCATCACCAGCTTTGCCTCTTTGCATTCCCTCCAAGGCTTTACTGACTACTTTTTCCTTTACTGTTGGTATTTCATCTGGGCTACTGTTGGTTCTTGCGTTATGATTGTGGTTGTGTCGGCTACTGTACAGATCTCTTGACTCCTCTGCTACTTTACGTGTTCTACACATATTAGTAGTTGTTATGCCTCCCTTAGTTCATAGTTCATACATCTGGTTTTTGCCTATCCCAATTAGGTTTCCCCCTCTCTAATTTGACGCCTCCTCTGTTTTTTGGACCTTGTCCAATTCTCTCTATCTTATAGCTTCTTATGCCAGCTACCATACACCTATTAACCAATTTCGAAAGCTCTGCCAGTTCTATTTTGCCTGTTGCGTTAGAGAGTATCATGCTTTAACCTTACGCAATTCGCAATGCGTAGCGGTAAATCATAAAACTCTCAAGCACAACAGACAAGATAGAACTGTTATGCGACCCCTGCCTAAGGATCTCACTACAGCTTTCGCTGTAAAAGTAAATCACTCATAGTGACGGCGTAACATTAAAGGTTACATAAGGTATAGATACATCATGGAGCCGAAGGAGCAATAGAAGAACGGGAAAACGTGGAAGGCCAATCAGACGCACATCCTACTTGGTCTTTTATATTCATTAGGGTGATTAAGGCAAAGAAAGAAAAGGAGAAAAAACGCAGCATACAAAAATTGATGAAACTTTAAGCGATGTTGCAGCGTTCCAATATATGGTTGCAGATGTGCACTACATATCTTCATGTCACTGGGACTTCCGCAACGTGGACCAAGCCGCCTTAGTTGTGCCCGTGCCTTCCTTGGTCTTCTGCTTTACTGAGGTTGTTGATGATTCTGGTCGTTGTGGCATCGGTATTAAATACAATGTGTAATCCCCTGCAACTGTGTGTTTAGTGCATTTTGTTTCGTACGAACTGGGAATGGTCCGAGTGAGAAGGAACTTGGTGAAGCAACCCTAAATTTGGCAATTCATTTTTACACTGCAATAATTTAGCCCACTAAAAAATACTGTATTAGGAATAAGTCCAAGTGGTTCAAAAAATTCTATTGGTTTCTTTTATTTATTCTTCTTTTTGTGCCGATTTTCCATAATGTGTTACATATTCACAGCATATCCACGGAGTGAATGATGATGAGTTGGGCAAAGGGTTCGTCAGCCCGTGCGCGCTTCCATTCATGCGACCGTCCATGCGTCCGTCCGTGTGTTTGTTCGCATGTGCGTCCGCCCGTCTGGTTGTCTGTCTGTCCGTCCATGCATCCGTCCGTGCGCCTAGTGAACGCTCCAAGTACCACCATCTCGCATATTTCCATCAAATATTCATCATATAGAAGTATTGCCATTCAGTGGACATTCCATGGACTAAGCGAGAGGTAGCTACCTACTACTACTACTACTACTACTACTACTACTACTACTTCTACTACTACTACTACTACTACTACTTCTACTACTACTACTACTACTACTACTTCTACTACTACTAATACTATTACTACCACCACCACCACCACTATTACTACTACTACTACTACATACATCGCGGATGCACGACCCACGGCTGCAAGAGCTTCGCCCCTAAAAAAAAATCAATATTCCTTTTATCCTGCATATTCCTTAATTGTTCTTCAATTAACCAGCAAGGGCCAAAACAGAGGAACAAGCAAGCAAGCAAGCTGCAGATATCTAGCGTTTTGTTTTATGAACTTTGACACTGGCATCAGCAAGAGAGCATCTCGGCAAAAGAGCCGAAAGTGAGCGGCGCTAGCGTGAATGAAACTCCCCCAGGCCACGCTGCGGAGCGTATGTGTTTAGCTTGCTGGCCACTGTAGATGATTAATAATATTCTTTTACTATGTGTTCGCAATGAAACACATGCAAAGACGCGTTAACCTTTTGCACTAGGCTGTAGTGTAATCATAAGACATTTCATTCATTCATTCATTCATTTCAAATTCATTATTTCATTTATTCCTTCTCACGTCTATCAGTGCTTTTTTTTCATGAAACCGGTCGTTTCCTTTGTAGGGAACTGGTAGCCACTTCGAAAACTGCGTCAATCGAAGTATTTGTGTTCTACTGCAGTCGTTCAGTTAAACAATCAAATCAAAACTTATTCCTTCACAGAGGTACGTTTTCTTGTGGAGGCTATGAGTAAAGCTGTTTTTATAGGCAGCAGAACACTGCTGTATAACCAGACTCGGCAAAAAGGATTCTGACCATCGCTTAATGTAGGAGTGCCATTTCTGCACTTGGCTCTATTGACGGTAGACCAATGGAATAATACCTGGTTGGAAATTTTTGTATCTTTGTCATGCTTTAAAACCCCCCGCCCCACGTCTCCAACAAACTTCAAAGTAGCATCAGTTCATTATTCTGCTTTCACGGCACAGAATTGTAATCTCGTCCGGAGCTGACTGAACGGGGAGATCAAGGTGTGATGAAGTTCTTTAAGATAAATAGAGTGCTAAGAGGACATCCCCTCGGCGACAGCAACGCTCCAATTAGAAATGGCAAGGCCACTTTTTGTTTTTGTCACTTTATCCAAACAACACACGCACATAAAACACACAACTCACACTAATGGTAACAAAACATCTTACAATCTTTGTTAGAAGCTGTAAGCGGTCACAAAAAAAAGCCTAGTCTAAACATAACCAAAAGAGCCTCACTGGTGAGTACTACAACTAAGCCGTCAGGGATGTCTACAGCGAGTAGAGACGAGAACGGGGATGCTGTCGTCTGAGAAATCCGGCGAAGAGCAGGACGACGCTCAGGCACGACGGTTTAGGCACGACAGAGCAGGTAGGTGCCAAAGACCGGACTAACGAAATCAGGCAGTCTTCTCCTCGGACACGCGAACCAGGGACCACAGCCAAGCACTCGGAACGAACCACGACCGTGACCTGGTAGCTGCAGTAGCTTTCCGCTGGCTCCATGTGCCATCGAATGCTACGGTCAAGCGAAGCTGGCCTTTCCGACTCTACCTACCTCAGCCAGGCAGTCAAGGCAAACCACGACCGTGACACTGGCGAACTGCCTCGTCCTGCTGCCACCCGAATGAACACCACCTTGCCAACTACGTGTACCTCCTCGGGTAGACTCTTCGGCTTCTCATTGGGACTTTTTGGGTTGCCGTGTTCACAAGTAACTGGCCCCTGAAATCTCTGAGGTAACCGTTGATTAGCCCACTTTCTTTGCATGTTGTTGACGTAGCGCCCTCGTGCCAATGTTCCTCGTCATGTTCATCCTGTTTGTGTTTGCGCTTGCACTGCTTGTCTCCTTACTTTCAGTGTAGTTGACTATACCAAGGTGCTTAAACGGCGCACTGCACTCATCACACAAAATGGTTTCGCATTCCTTGACATTTCTGTCACGACTTCTACTTTTGGCCACCACATATTTTGAATTTTAAGTAATAATGGTACGCCTGCTCCAACACTAGCTGGCTACCATTAGGGACCATTATTACGTATATTTTTACCGGATAGCCAAGTTAACCGTGCTCCCGACCACTGAATCGTTCTGTTTGTATTGATCCCTCTTGACATTTCCTTGACGTTGAGAGGCTACGTGCCCAGAAATAAAGGTCACCGAATCTAAACTTTTAGAATAGCCGCCCTTTTACGATCCTTGGTGCCCGAGCATCGTCAAACTATAAGGAACCGTCCAGGAAACGAATAGCAGTCCAGGAAACGATGGCCTGGCTACACAGCAGTAGCTGTGTAGTTTAATAGTTTCGGAGCTACTCAGCCTTATGCAGAAGCAGTGCAAGGCCATGGCTTCGAATTGCCACCGGTATACCATTTGGATGGTACTCGGGCAACTGAGATCAGAAACTCTCACCTTCTTCTCTGAGGAGCTTTTCTTCTTAGCGGAGCACGAGTTCTTGCGGCATTGGTTGTGCCCTTTCGTCTATGTAAAACACAACGCGTTTTTTTGACCCACTTCATGCTAAACAGCACCCGTCACTATTTGTTCATGCTTCGTTTGTAACAAACTGTGTTTAATTGTATCTATTGTATCGTTGTATGAATTTTGTCATGGCATCCCATTGTCCTCTCCTGTACGCGCATGCCACATCTGCGATGTAATTTGGAGTAATGGTTTCTCCACTACGAGATAGTCCTGTTTTTTGTGGCTCGTATATGTGCCAATTACTATGGGATCCTTAGTCATAAGTTGTTATGCAATTTTTGTTTTGGTACATAGTGCAAACAAAATTTTTCCAAAAAGTTCTGTGCCAACACTTATGTCCGGATACGCGCGCACTTAGTCAGGAATTCATGTGGGTCAGCTTTCTGATTTCCTATACGAGAGATTGGAGAATAGGACTAAACAGTTTCAAAAAAGAGCGTAGAAAATCTTGAAAACAAAAAAGAACAGAAAGAAATGTGAAATGTGCAAGTGAAAATAATAAAACTATTTATTGTTCAGGTGACAATAGGTCAGGATTTTTATGTGAATTGTTATATATTTAGAACCTTGTGATAAGGTCAATTTGGTATAGTTAATTGACTAATGCCTTTACCCCTAGAGTAAGTTTTGAAGGTCCGGTAACTGGCTCTAACTTGTGGCGCAATGTTAACTGGTCGTTGCATATCATGTCCGTTTGTCCTTCAGAGACTTGCCACTTGTAGTAGTACGTGGGGTCAATACGTGTTAATGTCAATATGTGCTCCACCATCTACATGCTGCCACAGTTATCACAACATGGACAGCTTCACAGAAACAGCCAATTGTCGGCTAACGGACTCATGAGTCGACGCACTCAGGCTCGAGTGAGTGTAAGTCGGGTGAGCAAAACATGGGTCAGAGAAAGTCTGAGTGAGACCTAGGGGTGAGATACGCTTCATGAGTTTGACTAACTGAGCTGTAAAGTTTTTGCCACCCTGTGCAGGTAAATTGGAAAGTCAAGAATACTGGGAATGCAACCACTTGATGCAGGGTGTCCTAAGACTTATTCATAGAACAGTGTGTTCGATCCAGCTCAGCCCTTAGCCCTACCGAACAAAATTCTTACAATTGTACCTAGTTTTAAAACTATGCACAAATAGTAATGTTGAATGTATGTACAAAGCAGAACCATATGCGAGCAACCATTGCTCTCGAGAATGGTGCTACAAATGCATATAGCGAGCCCCGTGGTCTGACTTCTAAACTCGTGGAGTATGCCCAAGTCATAGAAAAATGTTTGTAGAACACGGAAAACACGTTATCACTATGAACCTAGCAAACTTATCACGTCGATGGTTCTGATAGGCAATCGAAAAGAATGGCACCTCATATACGACCTATCTGCTGTAGCTGAGCAAAATGCATCACGGTCGGCTAAACCAATAATGCTGTATGAGGCTTGCCTTGCTGCGTATTCCACGTGTTGCGCACTGCGCACAACTAATAAAAGTGTCTGATATGCTTGGACTTGCCAGCGTGGCTCATAGTGTATCTTCGACGTACGAAGTGCAGTAGCTTCGTGACTGCTGCGATCATATGGGATGCAAAGCCTCACACGTTCTAGTACAGGCACCACCTTACTGCTCTAGAGTGCGTCGTACTCCAAATCATCGAAGGGGACTCGTTCACTGGATTTCGTCGACAATTTCGTTGCTCGCTGCACCTCCGACGACAGCAAAGCTCTGGCCGACTGGACTCGCCCTACGCCATCTCCTGACGCCGACAAGAGCTCTCGTTGAGTGGTGTCAGTATTATCATGTTTATCATGTAGAGCTCTCGTTGAGTGGTGTCAGTTCATCAGTATTTTCATGTATTACTGACGCTTGTCAGTATTATCATGTTTGCACCAGTCTTATATTTTTGTCATTCATAGACGTCACGTAACACCACATTTGGTACACGTGGAGCTAGCGAAATAGCCGTGAGCGCATCATGAAAAGCCCAATACACTCCAATGTAGCGTTGACGCGTGCGCACGCTGGGCACAGTGACGCTACGTTAGCAAAACGCGAACACTCTATGGTCTGACGCCAGGCGCGACCAGTGTCCGTCGGCGCAGACCAAAGGAAACCGGCGCGAAATGCGACAGGAAGCTTGTCGCGCCGATGCGTTACACAGACACCACTGTGTCTCTCTATTTTCGTGACGGAGGGACGCTGGACGCGCTGAAATGCGCATGCGTCAAAGCAACGCAGCGAGGCACGCGCCTGCGAGTATATGGCAGAACCAGCGCCTGGCGTGGCAACGTCGGCGTGACGCGACGAAATGAACGTCGGCGAGCACGCGCACCAGGTCACGTCGAAATGTATTGGTGCCTTGACTGTGGAGTGTAGTTGACGTCCCGTAATACCAAATTTGACGTATGTTAAGCTAGCGAAACGGCCGCGAGCGCATTATGAGTGTGTCATGCAGCCATGTTCTTACATGACAAGCATGTCGGAATTATTATCTTTGGATGTGTCATTTACCTATGTCGTCCGGCCGTGTCGCGTAATGCCGACAGTGGTACATGACAAACTAGTGAACTGGCCATGAGCGCATCATGAACGTAACATGTAATCAAGTTGCTACTTGACATACATCTCATGTTTATCATGTTCGCACCAGTATCATACCTTCGTCATCCATTCAGGTCCCGTAATAACAAATTTGGTATAAGTGAAGCTAGCGAAACAGCCACCAGTGGATCGTGAACGTGGCACGTAGTCATGTTGTTACATGCCACGCATGTCATGATTTTCATGTTAGGGTCTGTCACTTGTGTTCGCTATGCAATCATGTCATACCGTAACAGTTTCGCAACATGACATGTGAACGAAACCACCGCAAGAGCAGCGGGACCATGAAATGTTAATCAGGACATTCATGACAAACATGTCATGATTTTCATGTTATGACTAGTCAAATAAGCTTTCCATACAGTCATGTTATGATATACCAAGTATCATATTGATATCAATATCTAAACGGCTAGGAGAGCCAAATGTCTTAGGCGGCTAAATTAGATAGATAGATAGATAGATAGATAGATAGATAGATAGATAGATAGATACGCTCAAAATCGCTGAAGTTCGCTAAGAATTGCTTCGCATTTAAAAGATGTGCGATGGCGGTACTTGGAGTGTTCACTAGATGGACGGACGGACGTACGGGCGCACAGGCCGTTGCACGGACGGACGCATGAACAGAGGAAGTAAGAACAAACAGACGGACGGAAGCGCAAACGAACTGGCAGACGCTTCGCCTCACTTATCAACATTCACTCCGTGGATATGCTGTGATTTTTTACCCAGTTTTTCAACCAACACACAGTAATACAGATCATCGCTGTTTTTCTGTGTGTTGACTTCATTGAGACGGCGGACGTGGGTATCGTGATGGTTAAGGAACGTTCGTCACTATGTTTGTTGATAGCGGACGAGAAAGGATTCACATGAACTTTTTATTTCATGGCATGGGTGGAACGGCTGACGACGCACGGATACGCTACCGTGTGCAGCGCCGTTGAGTCTGACGTCGCGGCCAACCCAGCAGTCAGGGTCGCAACTCCGGAGGTCCTGGATCAGGCCACGGCTCACGACGACCACACCCGGTAGGCCTCGTCCACGAACCTGCTCCCGGCCACTGCACCCAGGCAGGAGCCGTTCGGCAGGTCTCGTCCTTGCACCTTGTAGAAGCCGGCGGACTCGACCCCGAGCGAACACGCCGGAGCTCGACCTAGCCGACACGCACGGGTCCCACGTCCGGCTCAGGAACGCTCCCAGGAACTCGTCCTCTCGAGCGGCGCACTGCTTCGTCTGCCTTCGTGGCCTCCACCCTCGAGCTCTCTTTTCCGCACGTTCCTTCTTGGCCAGGGCACCGCCAGGTACCCTCGGGTGCACCCTGCAGCTCATGAGCTCGTGGCCCACGTCCGAGTCTGGCCCGTCGCTCGGCACCGCTCGGCGATCCTAGATTCAGCCAGTCTCTCCCCTGGCATCTGAATCCTCGGCCACCCTGAATCCTCACCCGGCTCCGTGCTCCTCTGTGCGCACTCCCGCGTCTTGCCCGGCAGAACATCTCGCTCGTCCCTTGCCGAAGTGCGACGCTCTCGTGACACCGGCGCTTGATGGCATGGGTGCGGCCACGGAGCAGTCAACCCGCATCGGAGACGCGATGCTCCATGCGGGGCATGGCCAGCCCGTCCAGCGAAGAGCGTGCGCCGAGACGCGATGCTCGACGCATCCGTGACCATTAGCCAGGCCACGTTCATCGCTGTGTCGAACGGCTGACCGTGGAGACGCCTCGCCGAGATCCGCGATGCCCTCGGCAAGGAAGAGAACAGCAGGCCAGGCCGTGCCCCGAGAAGCAGTACTCGTGCCGGCAATGCCGCCCCAGCTGGTAGTTGGACGGCAGCAGCGTGGACGGCCGCGTTCCCTGGCCGGAACCTGGATCACCTGCGTCCGACGCTTCGGCCCGCTGTCTCCCGTCTGCCGCTGCTCCGGCTCGTCCCCAATGTGCGACGCCCTGGTGACACCGGCGCTTGATGGCATGGGTGCGACTGCGGAGCAGTCGACCCGCTTCGGAGACGCGATGCTCCATGCGGGGAATGGCCAGCCCGTCCAGCGAACAGCTTGCGTCGAGACGCGATGCTCGGCGCAACCGTGACCATTAGCCAGGCCACGCACGTCGCTGTGCCGAACGGCTGACCGTGGAGACGCCTCGCCGAGATCCGCGATGCCCTCGGCAAGGAAGAGAACAGCAGGCCAGGCCGCGCCCCGAGATGCAGTACTCGTGCCGGCAATGCCGCCCCAGCTGGTAGTTGGACGGCAGCAGCGTGGACGGCCGCGTTCCCTGGCCGGAACCTGGATCACCTGCGTCCGACGCTTCGGCCCGCTGTCTCCCGTCTGCCGCTGCTTCGACTCGTCCCCAGCCACAAAGCCCACTGCCACGTGATGGTCGCCCGTGGCCCAATCGTGGCACGCCACCTCTATGGGCCACCACAGGTCATCAGCTGATTCGCTGACACTCACGCGCACATTACACGCGCCTTGCCCCGCACTTCCGTCGTTGTCGTTTTCCTCACTCATCACAGTGGGACGTAGGCTTGCAAAAAAGATTTGTAGAATTTGCATTGGGCAAAAGCCGAGGGCAGCCCGGAAACCAAGGGTACTAAACTATACCTCTGGGCGTGCCAAGCTCCTAGAAAGATTCAATCTGCTCAACGTGTGCATTGAGGGGAATCACACCTAACACGCTGTTCTATCGATCTTCTTTAGCGCACCGGTGCGTGCTGCGAACTTCACTCTGGACATGAGTATAGTGGGGGCCAATTTTATCTCACAGTGCGCCTACAAACCCGACAACGTGCGTTTACGAGAGCATGAGCTGACGCTATCAGTTGCTGCGATCACGTCTCTTTTGGCAGCTCATTGTAGATCATGCGGGTGTGGGCCCCGCTTGCGGAAAACGGCAATAAAATACAGACGTGTTGATCAGCGCGCGGAAACTTGCAGAAGCAATTTCATTAGATCCAATAACAAGTGCACAAGCCATCCACCGAAGAATCTTTAGGATGAATATACCCACCTGTTATACATGACATGAATCATGTTGCGTTGTAACACATAAACGCATGCGCACAGTTTTGATGAGTCATTGTTTTGTTTTGTATATACACTCTTTCCTTTTCCAAATAAATTTCAGTTGTGAGTTAAGTGCTGTGATTCTTCTCTGACCATATCCAATTCGTTGCGCTGTAATATATTCTACGATGAACGAGAAAGGTCAAACAAGACCATAACTTTCTCGTTTTTCCTGTATCGTACTGCTTTGTACCATGAGTATCTACCAAGAAGCTCAAGTTTGTGTACTTGTCAAACGTATACTTTAAATGAATGATAATGACGTGACTACAGTGATGAAAATTGAGAAATAAACTCAAGACGAGTGGAAGGTAATGCCATCAACGACGAATCAGAGAGTAAAGATTCAGTTCACAAAATCGTACGCATGAAGAGTGCAGCCAGACCATTCTGTTTGTTAGAAGGTCTGATGGTTCCTTACACGCTTTCGTGTGCGTACTCGTATGTCTGCACGTATACAGTATACCAAGTGGCAAACGTTTCCGGCAGATGGTGCTGAATACCATCTCTAAGTGGGAAGAGATAGAAGAACAGTTAAGGGAAGAGAGGCCGATTGTATACGACTTTGTAGAAACACATCTCAGGGACATGGAACAACCTCCGAACAATGCGGACTACGCGTGGGAATATTGTAATAGAACAGAAGGCAGCAGAAAGGGGGGTGGTATAAGGGCATTCACTCATAATAGTACAGACTGGCAAAGGGTCAAGCACGAGTGCAAGGAACATTTATGGCTAAAAAGAAAAGTGGCAGGTCAAATGACACTTCTTGGTTTCGTGTACTTGTTCACGGGAGCAAAGGCCAGAGAGAAAAACCAGGCAATGGTAGAGTGTATATCAAAGGACATTCAGGAGTTAGGAAGAGAGTGCGAGATAATTATACTAGGAGACATGAATGCGCACATAGAAGATACAGATGGGTATACCGACCCGACTGGCAAAATGATCATGGATAAGTGTGAAAGGCTTGATTTGATCATTTGCAACAGTACCGAGAAGTCTGAAGGGCAAATAACAAGGGAGGTAGGAAGGCTGCAGTTAACGATAGATTATGCACTGATGTCACATAGGATGTATGATAAGCTCAGGGAAATGCACATAGATGAAGGTGGCTCCAGAAGTCTGGGGAGCGATCACAAACGTATCAAGCTAAGTTTTGGAAGAGCAGTGAAAGTGGGAAGGAGACAAGATGAGCAACTACAGGAAAATTTTTATCCAGAAACGCAAATTGAAATAGCCACAAAACAAATTGAGAAAGTAATCAAGGAGGATAATAAGACAGTGGAGACATACACAAATCTAATTAAACTCTTTGAGCTACAGCTTGCTAAGACGCGTAACAAGTCACCCCGCAAAAGAAGACACAAACCCAAAAGTTGGTGCGATGAGGAAGTTAAGAAAGCCATAGCAAAACGTCAGGAAGCCTCTAGGGAACACAGACATGCTAAGCAGCGGGGTGAAAAGACAGATGATGTTGAAAAAAAATGGGAAACCTTTCTAAGCTGTATAAGGGCTGCATCCCTTCTGATCAATGAAAAGATTAGAAGAAAAGGAGCTCAGTGGCTGGCAGAAGTACATAAAAAAGATAGAAAGGCGGCTGCAAAATTTTGGAACCATCTAAACTCCCTAAGAAATGAGACGAGCCTAGAGCAGAGTTTTATAACTACAGCCCAAGGTGCCAGTCTAGAAGGGGACGAAGCTATTGAATATATAATGACAAGGGTGACAGAGAAACTTCAACAAAGAAGTACTTTATGCACCACAATAGACAAGGACGAATCAAGTGATGCAATGGCTTCATTTTCACAACGAGAGTGGGAAAGGGCTGAGAAAAGGGTTCCTTGTAGTACATCAACAGGCCCAGATGGCATTCCATTTAGGCTGATAAAGACATTAGGTCTGAAGTCTAAGCAGGCTTTGAGAGAGGCGGTGAGCAAAATAATAATCGATGGTGAAGTTCCCGATGGATGGAAACTTAACAGAATGAGCATGATCTATAAGGGAAAGGGGGACAAAGCTGACATAAACAACTACCGTCCTATAACAGTGACATCAGTTGTCTACAGGCTGGCGATGCAGATTATAAAGGAAAGACTGCAGGCATGGATAGAAGATGACGGGGTGCTGGGGGAACGGCAGAATGAGCTTCGGAAACACAGGAGGTTGGAAGACAATCTGTTCTCACTGACGCAGTGCATCGAAATAGCAGAAAAGGAACACAGGCCCCCGTGGCTAGCATTCTTGGATATCAAGGGAGCGTACGATAGCGTGGTTCAAGAGGAATTGTGGGGAATACTGGACACACTAGGCGTGGAACTTGTAGTCACTAATCTTTTAAAGGGTATCTATAATGGTAACAAGGTAGTTATAAAGTGGGAAAAACAGGTATCCAAGCCTGCACAGGTAAAAGGGGGCTTAGGCAGAGGTGCCCCCTGTCACCATTATTATTCATGATGTACCTACAAGGATTAGAGGCAAAATTAGAGGGAAGTGGGCTGGGCTTCAACCTCTTTTTACTCAAACAACGAAAACTTATTGATCAGGCACTACCAGCAATAATGTACGCAGATGATATAGTGCTAATGGCCAACAACAAGAAAGATTTGCAGAGATTGATGGACATCTGCGGTAATGAGGGAGATGGGTTAGATTTTAGATTCAGTAAGGAAAAATCAGCAGTCATGATTTTCAATGACAACGAAGGTAGTGAGCTTAAGATACAGGAGGTCACACTAGAGATAACAGATAAATACAAATATCTGGGCATATGGATAAGCAATGGGACCGACTACCTGAGGAAACACGAAATATACGTGACGACTAAAAGTAACAGGAATGCACCAGTGATGAAAAATAGGACACTGTGGAATTAAAATAAGTATGATGTTGTAAGAGGAATATGGAAAGGGTTCATGGTTCCTGGGCTGACGTTCGGCAATGCGGTCTTGTGCATGAGATCAGAAGTTCAAGCAAGATCAAAAATAAGCAACGTGGAATAGATAGGCTTGCTTTAGGAGCTCACGGGAATACAACAAATTAGGGAGCACAAGGTGATATGGGATGGACATCATTTGAGGGCAGGGAAACTAGCAGCAAGATAAAATTTGAGAAGCGATTGAGAGAAATGAAGGAGGAGCGTTGGGCTAGGAAGGTTTTCAGCTACTTGTACATGAAGAATGTCGATACAAAATGGAGGAAGCGAACCAGGAAGTTGACTGGTAAATACTTAGAAAACAGCAGGTGGCCAAACCAAAAAGAACTATCGGTTAAGAAGGAAGTGAAGGAAACGGAGACTGACATGTGGAAAATGGGCATGATTAAGATGTCCGCACTAGAGATCTATCGAACTTTTAAGCAGGAAATTGCCAAGGAAAGGATCTATGATAATACTCGTGGTAGTTCTCTATTGTTTGAGACAAGGACGGGAGTACTACGAACCAAGACATATCGGCCCAAATACGAAGGGGTAGACACAGTATGCAGTGCGTGTGGAAAGGAAGAAGAAACTGCCGAACACTTGATAATGTTCTGTAAAGGGCTTCAGCCTATAGTTCAGGATGATGGCGCAGAGTTTTTCAAAGCCCTGGGGTTTAGGGACCAGGAGGGCAAAATAGACGTTAAGCAAGTAGACTTAATTAGAAGGAGGTTATCTGATTGGTAGCTAAAGTCAAGGCACGAGTAAAAATTAAACTCTTCACTGCAAAGTACGAATCCTCAAACTCACTTTTTAAGAAAAAAAAATAAATATACTTTTGGGTTGATTAAGTATTACGGCTTGGTGGCGCTAGCCACCGCCCAATCTAAAGGGTACAGCCATATCCATCCATCCATTCATCCATCCATCCATCAACTACACTGTAAGCAAAAACTATCGGAGTTTGGGGTTTGTGCGGCTGATGACCTCTGAAAACTCTCTTGCGTTTAAAATTACTATCTCGTGTAGGAGTAAAAGATGGTACATGACATAGTTTTACCACCACCTCTCAGCAAGTAGTAAAACGATGTCAAAATGCAGTTTTACCACTTAGGGAGTTTTCTATCACGTGATATTTAACTTACGTTTCAGAGTTTATTACCACGCGACTGCATGGTGGAGCTGCTTCGGTTGCTTTTGCCCCATACCCCCCATTGTGACGCTCTCCTGAAGGTACGCGAAGACCACAGTTTTTTTTTTTTTTTGGAATCGCCGTGCCTCGGGACTGACCTCGAGTCAACGCACTTTCACTGGAACTGGGGGCAGCATAAGCACAACAAGCGAGAACAGCGTTCTGTGAACGAAAATAAAAAAAGACGGGGAGGGGACGATCTCAAAGAAGAAAAAAAAAAGAAAGAAAACCTGCTCAGGAAATTCGTCCTGCATATTTTCGCAAATTGTTGGCTTTTGCTTGGTGTTGCCCTTGGAGACAGACGGTGCAAGAAGCTCGGTATCTGTGTGTCTGGTTGGGCTGATGGATCTCACGTGTTTTTACTACATCGTCAAACGACGGTGCGCTTCCGAGCGCCTCGGAACCTGCACGTGGCGGATATCTCGCTTCCGAGCCGAATCGCGAATATCTGCCAGTGGTAACAAAATCAATCTGGTGTCAACGTCCGTGCTTGCCTGCTGGAGAAGCAATAACCAAAATGCTTCACTCTGTCGTCGGCACCGAGCCGCGGCCGCCAGTGACCAGTGGGAGTGTGTCGCCGGGGCAGGTGAAAGAAGCATCGCATATATTTTGTTCCACAGTAGGCGATGTCTGCATGAGTAAAGTGCTGCCCGAATTGCCCACCTCATGCACCAACTGCTCTCAAACATGTAGCGTAAAGCCTATACGAGGCAGACGGAACCAACAAGCGGCTGCCAGTGAGCACGAAGAAAACCCGGACGGTGGTCTTTCGTTAGAAGTATGCATACACCGCCCCGTCCCCGTAAGATAGTGGTCACGTGTTCATTTGTGTCTGAAATGACGGCGAAATTCGCACAGGATATGTGTTCGGTGATCGCCAGCTGTGTTTGATCGGATAGCCGTGCTCCTCAAAAAGGCCTAGTGCGCCGTCGGTAAGAAGCTTGTGTGCAGGCTTGCACCGCTTCTCTACGCCCGTTGTGATGAATACGTGCTGCTAGTGTGTTTGTGCACCGTCGCTCAATGAAAATCATTGAGCTACCATGGTTTGTGCGTACTTAGGTATATTTTATGGGCTTGTGCATCAGCAGTGCTAACACGCGTGAGGCCATGAGCCCGGTGTGCCAAGTAATTATTGAATACTCAAAAAGGTGAGATTGGGTACATTTACAATAAAAGGTCGGTGTGACATTGAGTGCCCTGCAGCCCACCTGAAGCTTACGCTTGCACCTTCAAGCGTTGTTGTTTATCGATGCAAAAAAGAGCTCTCCTACTGGTCCTACAGGGCCGGTCAAAAAGTCGTGCCTATATATACAGGATTGTCAAAGTGTAGTTGAGCAACGCGTGCAGTCTGTTCGAGTGGTGTTTTATTCTGCATTTGTTGTGTGTGGGTGTCTGTCTGTATGTGAATCGATGTGTCACCAATTCTGCCGTTTAATAAATTCAATCAATTCTGCTGTTTAATAAATGTGTCGACTCTGGGCGAATGCGCGAATGCATCCATCAATTTTTATTTTTGTTACCACCGATATAATTCTCTGAAATCCCTTCAAAAACCTTGCGAAGGCAGTAAAAATTTACTCTGTCTACACTCGCTCAAAAGCTCACTGGGGTAAATATTTACTACTCTCCCTACGTTCAAAAACTCAGTTAGCATGAGAGTAAACTTTTACCTCGAGAGTAGGTGGTAAAAAAAACCAAGTAAGGTAGTGCGCCAGAGGACAACTGGTTTACCCAGTTTTTGAGGTTATTTCAGGTCATTTTCGTTTAGTGTGTATAAGAAAAAGCAGCAACAAAACAGATCAAACACAGATGTTCAGAAACATCACAAGAAAACGGGATATTATTTCTCCGTTCTCGTCTTTATTTTATTCACATTAAATTTGATGGTAATGTTTCTGCGGTCAATTTTGACTCCAGTCTTCTAATACAGAGCACATCGTCTGGCTTTAGACCGGCGGCTAAATTGGTTCGACAAGTGCCCTACTCCTAGAAACCGCAGAAAAACTTAAATAGGACGCATCAATTTGAAACTGCGCAGACGTGCACAGCTCTAGCAGTGCGCAGAAGCCAGCGTTTGCTTTGCATTATAGGCTTCGACAAGGAGAAGGTGCCGTTCGTTCGCGCCCGTTGCTTCGGGCTACGCCGAAGGCCTATCTCGTGATTGGCGAAGAACGCACGAAGATAAAAAAAGTGAAACGATTGAAGCCTTTTTCTACGCTTTGGTGCGCCTAACTCTGTCCATTTCTTTTCCTTCTTACTTCGGCACCCCTTCATTCTATTTGCGGAACATTTCGGGACTTTTGAAGAAGGGCTGATAATCACAACTTCGGGCATCGTGATGTCGTTACCGAGGAAGCCGACATCATCGTACAGCGATGAACAGAACGGTCTGCACTTTCTTGTACCACTGTTCGCCTCGGTGGTACAGCGGCAAAAGCACTGGGCCGCTTACCCGAATGTGGCGGGTCTGATCCTAGCTATGGCCGCGAATTCGATTGGAGCTGTGATTCTCGAAGCCCATGCATTGTGTAGCATTACTACACGTTGAATAACACCAGATGGTTGAAATCGCTGAAGCTTCCCACAGGGGCGCACTTGATAATCCCGTGAATTTAGCTTATAAGCTCCAGTTGATAACTTTTCTCTTCGCCTTCTTTGTCAATTTAGTACTTGAAAGGTTCAGAGCTGTTCAGAGGTTTCGGCCTATAGATGTCATTGAAGGGTATGGTTATTATGTGTAGTACTCACGCATTGAAATGGGGTAATTTACTGATAAGTAGGTCACATTCTTTTCTTTCCAACGCCTTTAGATTTTGTCGGTTCGGTGCCATTTTGACTGGAACGCGTACATCAAAACCAACAACACGTACGTCAGAGACAACATCACGAGACACAGCGCATAGCAGTCGTTATACTAAAAAAATGTGATATCTGATTTGAATACGTGACTACTGAACACTTTAGTGCGAAACTAAAAGCGCATTTGAGCAATTTTCGTGGTGAAATACACACTATGATGCCCTATCCTGAATCGATGCTGTGGCTTTGCAGTTCTATGCAAAAAGATTTGTGGTGGTTAAAACAATTCCTAATTCACAGTATATTTTTCAGGGAAATACATGCTACTGCTTAGCCATCTTAGTGGGCTGACCTTCATAAGTTTGTAGAAGAATGGAAGCCTTGTCATTGATAAGATGGAAAATGGGGAGACTTTAAGGCCCAGAGCCCTGTTGCAACGCGTCCATTCCTGGCCGTTCGAAATGTCAAGTCCGAGAACACGCGCCCGACGCTCCACATGCTGGGCACTTTATCGTTCTTTTCCTCTAATATTTATCAAAGTTTACAGTCCGTATTAAACTATTTATTCCAGGACATTCACATTGTATAGAAGG
This sequence comes from Rhipicephalus microplus, assembly GCF_043290135.1. Taxonomy (NCBI): domain Eukaryota; kingdom Metazoa; phylum Arthropoda; class Arachnida; order Ixodida; family Ixodidae; genus Rhipicephalus; species Rhipicephalus microplus. The sequence goes on along the minus strand of NC_134709.1, from coordinate 79,012,400 downwards.
TATTATTACATGAGAATGGGCACGTTTGCAGAATTTCAGTTACGCCATTCTTGTTCTAGCTTTCAAGTACAACTCTCAGCCTTTTTTTATCTGTTATCCCGGCAGCAATTGCAGTGTATGCAAAGACATCAGGTTGGCTACACTATTGATCTAGTGTACAACTGCACTCCACGTGGCAGTGCTGCATGCACTGGTTTATATAATGAGGGCTGCTAATAAACTTGACATCACTGGTCTGTCTGGATACTCGGCTATCTGAGTCACTTACTCACCTGAATGCGCTCGACATATTGTCAAAAGCGGGCTGTATTCCCGTCCGCTGATTCCGTGCATTCATCCTTCCGGCACGGCCCCGCCGCCACAGCCGCCGCTGCTCGGCCATGACGACTACCGGTGCGGAGGGCTCCACAGGGACGTCAAATTCGTGGGCTGCTTCGTTTCTAGCATAGCTGAGCTACGTTCACCGTCACCGTTGGACTTCAACAACCCTAGAGCCTGTCCCACGTGGTCACTGCCATTCGAGGACTTCTGTTCACTACTGTACTTCACGGCACTCCAGCTGAGGTACAAGTGCCCTCCATGCTTTTCTGTAAGGGGCCGCAAACCAGGGCTGTCCTCGCGTCAACCGCGCAATGTGAGGCTGATATAAAAGTCGTCACCGCCGTGAAAAAGGCGTTCACCGACCACCTTTTCAACGAGCCTAACGAGCTATATTATTTGGCACGCGTGCACCGCCATTCGCAGCTACCAGATAAAATGACCGCCGCATTTTCACAGTGCTGAAGACAATGCATGGTCCAGTCCTGCAACTACCCGTCACCCGACGACGAAGAGGAACTGGTCTGAGGCCGTTTCCTCGTGGCCTTGCTCAACCGCAAGTTCTCGGACAAGCTCTATCGGAACCCGCAAATCACGTTGCGAGAAGCGCTGACGTACTTCGTCTGGCAACACAAAGATCTAGATAACGAGCACAGAGCTCGTGAGTTGGCAGAGGCATCGTAGTTTAGTGTCGATGCCACTCGCAAAGGAAAGCGATTGCCAGCAGATAAGACAACGCAATTGCTGAGGTCCTTCTGCAGGCGCGCGTCGCACCCTCGTGTCCAGTGTCCGACTCTCTGAGTCTCCTGCAAATTTATCTGCAATAGTGACCATTGTGCGAACGAGAAAGAAGCGAGACAGTAGGTAGTACACAGAGAAACAATCGGCCATTTCATCGAGTGGCGTGCAGTTGCGGGAGAGCGCCCGAATGCGAAGTTTGTCGAGGTACTCATCGATGGGTGCCCACTTTACTTCAAGCGCGGCTCGGGCGCTGGAGTTTCGGTTCTAGCCATTAAGTTTTTTGGCGTCCCCGCAAAGCTTCAAGTCCCCAAGAGCAATTTGAAAGGCCCGAGCAATCGTTTCCTGCGGACATAGGCACTTACAACCCTGCCCGGACTCACGTCACCACGGACTCACGCCACGAACTCTCGTCACCAACCAACCCACGTTCTAGCAACTGCTACGATCGGCGAGCCACCCTTTGCTGTGGGCGCCAGGACGGAAGAAAGGCAGCTGCCTTACAGCCGCAACGCACGTGCTGGCACACCTGCCGCACCCTAGCGGAGGGTGAAAGAGCGTCGCCAATTAGCTTAGTTGTCCTCCACATGCGTGCGGCAGGAATCCTAACACGTACGTTGCGGCTGTGCGGGTAGCGCGTGGAACGGCCCTAAAGGCCAAACCACAGTACGCCCGCATGCCCAATTCCGCTTCATTTTTCTGGACCATTTCGGTTTTCAGCCGGTCTGGAGGTGGAGGCTGTGCAAGGTGGGGCCGCATGAGCGGAATGCATGCGCACGCTGATTGGCCGACGCAATGTTCGCAAAGTGCTGGAAATCGTTCGGCAAAACATAGCTGTTCAGTGGCGACTGTCATCAACAGACGACACAAAACGTGTACGTTTGCCCGTGCGGGTTCAATTTAAACGAAATACGTGCACTGTTACGTTCTGTTCTGCAGTGGCACGAGTTGCATGGTTGCGGTTGTGGACGCTAGAAACGCTACAGAGGGCGTTACAAATTGTGTAGAAGACGAGGAGCTACGTTATTATCATCGGGGAATCAGATTACTTTTCGGAATAAAGAAGATTGTTGTGGTTGTTGTTGTTGTTGTTGTTGTTGTTGTTGTTGTTGTTGTTGTTGTTGTTGTTGTTGTTGTTGTTGTTGTTCTTGTTGTTGTGTCAACGTGTGGGCTTCGCCATGGGCACGGTGGCTAGTTCTCTTCCTCAACATTTTGGTGCCGTGAAAACCAAGAAAAAGGACCTTCGGCGGGGAGATGGAGCGGCCTTCAAGAATTTCAACCGCAATCGCAGCCTCAAGGACTTTTGTGAAGCCGCTTCATTTTGGTTGAAGCTCATGTGCGAGGCCTAACCATGCCCGTGACCCAGACCGTAGAGCACGACAGGTCGACGATGCCCGGAGCTTAATCATGCGGTGCTTGGTGATAGGTAGGACGGAGATGCCTATGCTTCGCCCCGGTGCATGGCCATCCAGTAATTTTCTACGTTTCTCGACACTTTGCCCAATCATGTAGGCCATAATCGAAAGGCGTATTCAAGTACGAAAGACCGTCACGGAAGCCATCGCCAGCATCGAAAGTCTCCTGCATCTAGAACACCCCCAAATATGTGAGTTGCAGAATACTTAGCGCGTTTTGACCGACCTGTTTGAGCTTCTCAAAGGAATTGTTAAACATATAGAAAACATGGGAGATATGGGCCTCTTAGAAGCAGAAATAAAGGAAGCCGATGTTTTTGTGAGTAAGATTATTCTTGCAAAAGTCAAAGCTGAATATAAGACTGAAGATGCGCTAAAGGCTCGGCAGGCTCACTTGGTGAGGATAAAGCAAAGGATCAGAACAAAGTTGCAAGTGGAAGCACTCTCTTCGCCTATGGCACAACCATCTAGCCGATGCTTTATCGATTGCAATATTGCCACACAGAAGGTTAAGGGCTCAACCATACAACAGATAGAACAATGTGTTGGAAGAAGAGGAACCAACGTTTTCACTACAGATGCTACAACATGGAGGACCATCAATGAAGAAATATCTGAACTTCTAGAGACCTATTAGATGCCTCTAGAGCCCTCATCAACGTTCAATGCCCGTCAACTTAACTTGAGAGCGGCTGCTCGGGTGGATGTGGGCGAAGAAACCTCTACGATCGAATGGCGTGATGCCTTTGTATGTTCAGGAGACATTGCAGAAGATACCAAAAATAAGTACTCACTGAGGTTGGCAATGTCCACTGTGAGGCAGTCCTCAATTTTGTGCTTAAATGTTACCCGAGCAGTCATGACAGCCACAGCAACAAGCGGGAGAAAATAGAAGACGAAATGTAAAGGCCGTGATGAAACAGAAGCCTACTGCCTGTAAAGCTCATGAGTGTAGCTCTTCGAGAAAACTGCTGACACCGAGGGAGAAAAGATAGTGAATCGTGTGGGCTGTATCACTGCCGATGCCCAAAGCCAAGACCGAATCACCGTAGCAAATGATGCAACCCAAGCCGAGGCGGAGGCAGAGGGCAGGTGCTCACAAGGTAAATTCAGCCAAGACGAGAAAGCCACGGAAGAGGTTCCCCAAGAAAAGCAACCTACGATCCCCATGTAAAAGTCTTCATTAGGAATTTAGATACCAAGGATACGTGCTCAGCAACAACAGAGGTGCATCGATGTCAACGCACTCAATAGCACGAACGTAGCACCAGGGCCGAAAACACCGCTGGAAGATCAAATGCAGCAGAATACCCGGATGACACTACTAGGTTTGACGTGGAACGCTTGCTAATACTGACGAACATATTGTACTCGGAACTCATGTGAGCGTTCAGTTTTCTTTGTCGTCAGGCGCCTCTATGGGGACGAGGAGGATGTTACAAATTGTGAAGAAGACGAGGAGCAACGTTATCGTCATCGGAGAATTAGATTACTGATCGAAATAAAGATGTCGACAGGTGTGCTTCACCATGGGTACAGTGGTTAGTTCCTTTCCTCAACAGAAATGTGTAACCTGCGTGATTGTTAATAATCGTTCTAGCTGCCGTATGTAACATGTAATCAGCTTATCTCCAATAGGTTGCGTTCGGCATAACATCGCAGTGCTTGAACGTGGCTACGCTTCAACTTGTTCGAACACAACGTTCCCGAACGCGTTTCAAACCAGATGAGTCAGGTAGGGGGCGTGTCGACAACAGTGAGGCACGCTGACGACGATCAGGCCATTGATCGTGAGGTTACAGACATGTAGGCCGAGACAGACAAATGAACTTAATTTACCTCCCTCCCTCCCTCAGAAACGGTACTCACTATACCAGCGCCGCGGGCCGCTAAAATGAAATCTGCAACGCCAGCACGTAGCGAGAGTGCCACAAACCAGGCCTCGACAACCTGGTGCGGCAGGGCCTCGTGCGCGCCCCAACACGACGTCCGAACTACCCCCCCTTGCCCCTTCGGAAAACGAACATAGGAGTTTTGACCTGAAGTAGATTTTCATTTGTAAGTTTGGTTTCTAAATGGCCGCTTAGGGACATTTGTGCTAAAGATACCCGTCAATTATATATTATGAAGTCTTGGTAGTCTTGGCTGCGACAGTGTTTATTTGAGAAAAGACCCCGCAAAACGAACGGGCAGAGCTAGCACACAGACGATGACGATGATGATGACCCAGAGTGGCAATGAGGGCAAAGAGACAAGCGGATGATGGTGATTGTGATTATGCAGGGATGAGGACGATGTAAGTTACAAATGCTCACACTAATTTCCCCCCACTTGGAAGCGGACACCCTGGCCGCCGTAAGTCAAAGTGACGGGGAACGTCGCGTGAAAGGTTTCATGCGACAAACGTGGACAATCTCTGTGCTGCGGTAGCGGCGGTCTGTTGGGGCAACGAGTGGTGTCACACGATAATTAACCGGCGAAGTCTGTTCTAAAACAATGTATGGCCCGATGAAGCGTGGTTGGAATTTGTCACAGAGAACAGGAGTGCGAATAGGTGTCAAAAGCAGCCCCTCGACACCAGGTTGGAAAGACACAACGCGGTGGGATTCGTCATAGATGATCTTCCGCTCATGCTGTCTCGCTTTAGTATTGATGCGAGCCTGATGGCGAGACTGGGCCAGGCGGGAAATGTAGTCTTCGCTAGAAGACTGACATGAATTCCCATGGCTGTTAAAGAAGGAGACGTCGAGAAAGGTAGTCGGGGTGCATCCGTACACGAGGTAAAACGGTGAGTAGCAAGTTGTTCGCTGAACGGCGGTGTTGTGAGCGAATGTCAGGAATGGTAAAAGAGTGTCCCAGTTTTTGTGGTCGGGTTGGACGTAAACGGCTATCATGTCTGCAAGGGTTTGGTGAAATCTTTCTGTGAGACCATTTGTCTGAGGGTGGTAGCTTGAAGCTGTCTTGTGAGTAGTTCCAGATGCGCGCAGTACTTCATTTACAACTTGTGACAGGAACACTTTGCCGCGGTCACTAAGCAGTACACGAGGAGCCCCATGACGCAGTATTATTGCGTGAAGAATAAAGTCTGCAACTTCAACAGCTGAGCCTGTATTAACAGAGGAAGTCTCAGCATGGCGTGTCAGGTGGTCCACGGCAGTCACTATCCATCGTTTGCCAGCAAATGTGACGGGTAGAGGCCCGTAAAGGTCAACACCTACAACCTCGAACGGCATTGAAGGGCACGGAAGTGGCTGTAGAGGTCCAGCAGGTGCCGACGTGGGGAGTTTATGACGCTGGCATGGGTAGCAGGAACCGACGTACCGAGCTACACTAGAAGAAAGGCCAGGCCAGTAATAACGACATTGAATGCGGTCAAGAGTTTTTTTAAAACCAAGATGACAGACAGTCAAGTCGTCGTGGAAGGCTTCGAGCACCTGAAGTCGAAGAGAGCGTGGCAGTACAGGAACCCAGCGCTGACCGTCAGGGTGGTAGACGTGGCGGTGGAGAACCCCATTGTCCAGCTTAAAGTGCAGGAGTCGACGACGGAGTCGCGCGTTTGGTGTATGAGAAACTCCCGAAAGGTGGTCCATGATGCGTCTGCAGTATGAATCGGACCGCTGGCCGGAGATAAATGTTGGCTCGTCGTCCGAAAAGGGTTGCGTTTTTGATGCGAGCGTATGAACTTTGGTAGATGTGGCGGTTGAGTTCTCACCAACGCTCATATGGGTAGTTGGAAGCGGGCAACGAGATAAAGCATCGGCGTCTTGATGTTTTCTGCCTGACTTGTAAGTTATATCAAAGTCGTACTCCTGCAAGCGTAGTATCCACCGACCCAAGCGTCCGGACAAGTTCTTCAGTGTAGAAAGCCAGCATAAGGCATGGTGGTCCGTAACGATTGTGAAGTGACGGCCATGGAGATAGGGACGGAACTTCTGGACCGACCAAACCACAGCCAAACACTATTGCTCAGTTATAGTGTAGTTCTTTTCAGCGGCGGTGAGTATGCGACTGGCATATGCAATAACTTTCTCTAGGGCACGGTGGCACTACAGGCATGCGGACGTCTGATAACCCGTTCGTCTTCCTTGTGCAGTTTTTCCTCGGCCTGCTTCTCACCTCCGGTGGGGGCAGCTTGCGATCCGGGGAGAGCACTACGGCGCAGGCCCACAGTCTGGCGTACTACCATGCGCCAACAATCCCGTCCTGCACGTCATCGGAGATGTCGCCTCATCATTCGCCGTTACCCATCCTGATTCTGAATGCGCATGATCAGCACCCAGGACCACCCACCAGCTCACCTACAAAAGCTCGTGCAGCGCACTCGATGCTTCTTAGACACGGTGGCACTTCAGGCATGCGGACGTCTGATAACCCGTTCGTCTTCCTTGTGCAGTTTTTCCTTGGCCTGCTTCTCACCTCCGGTGGGGGCAGCTTACGATCCGGGGAGAGCACTACGGCGCAGGCCCACAGTATGGAGTACTACCATGCGCCAACAATCCCGTCCTGCACCTCATCGGAGATGTCGCCTCATCATTCGCCGTTACCCATCCTGATTCTGACTGCGCATGATCAGCACCCAGGACCACCCGCCAGCTCACCTACAAAAGCTCGTGCAGCGCACTCGACGCTTCTTGGGCACGGTGGCACTTCAGGCATGCGGACGTCTGATAACCCGTTCGTCTTCCTTGCGCAGGTGAGGAAGAAATACGAAAAATGTATACGCTCTGACGATCCTTTTTTGTTTGTGCTACCATGCCCACGGTTTTCTTGTATGCCATGTTGTGTTAGGATGTTTTTGCGAAAATTACTACTCTTAGGGGGAGACATCGAGACTAACCCGGTACCTGCGCAAGATCTAATCGCAAGCGCAGAAAAAGAAATTGCCGCGGATATTAAGTTCATCAAAGAAAAGCGTGTTGTCGATATTGATAAAAAGCTAGACGCTTTATCAAGACTCGAAGAGAAGGCTAGTCTCTGTCAGGATAAGCTTGTCTGCATGAAACGTGCATATGAATTGCTGGAAAGGAAGGTCGACGACCTAGAAAACAGAAGTAGGCGATCGAACTTAATTGTTTATGGCCTACCTGAGGTTGACGGAAAGACGAGTGAAATTCTTGAACAAGCAGTGAATAAGACTATTGTTCAGAACACCCTCGGCCTTGAACGAGTTTCTATCGAACGAATACACCGCCTAGGACGAGCGGAACGGAACAAAAATAGACCAGTCATTTTCAAGTTGCTAGATTTTAGGCAGTAATCATCGATACAAAAAAACGAATACAAACTGAAAAACACCAGCTTCTCAATCGGAGAAGACTTTTCGCCTAGAATCCGAGACATCAGGCGAAAGCTATGGAACAGCGCCAAAGAAAATCGAGAAAAGAAGGAGAAGGTGTCGTTAGTGTTTGACAAATTGTTCATTAATAACCAAGCCTTTACCTGGGATGAAGAAAAGAACGACAAGGTTCTCGCCCAAAAAAAAAGCATGAGGTGCGATCAAGACCGCAAACTCGGCAAGCTCCTCTACACGCAAAATCGAAGCCTTGACTATATTGAATGTTAACGCAAGAAGTGTTCTAAACAAAATAAATGCTCTCGAAAATCTTCTACTAGAATACAGTCCTGATATAGTAGGTGTCACTGAAACATGGCTTTCTTCTGAGATATACGATAGTGAAGTTGTTCCTCCAAATTATTACGTTATCCGTAAGGATAGACCTTCTCGTGGCGGGAGCGTCGCTCTACTCATAAAGAAATGCCATTCATATGTATCGCTTCCAGCTGTAATAGATGCTGAGGCAATTTTCTGCCGGATTCTTTGCGATAGCACTTCTATATTCGTTGGATGCGTTTATCAAGGTCCGTCATCCGGACACGAATGCATAACTGCAGTTCATGACTTCATGCAGCGTCATGCTCGCAACTCTCGTGTCCTGCTTATGGGAGACTTTAATCTCCAAGACATTGACTGGACTACGCTAAACCACACATCATCTGCCTCGGACGCTCTTATAAACATAATGTTGAACTTTAGCCTTCAGCAAATCGTGTTATCTCCAACCCGCTTAGAGAACACTGCCGAGAGCATATTAGATCTGATACTGATTAATCAGCACTTCCCGGAAGACCGTGTTCGCACTGACGTAGTTGACGGCATATCAGACCATCACATAGTCTTATGCTTGCTGCCGCTTGACTCCAGTATTGCATGTGAGCAGCGTGGATCAACTGTAATTGATTTCAAAAAATGCTTACTATAGCAGCGTATTAACCCATCTCGCACACGAGTTCGAAAACTTTTTGCAGCTAGCTTTTGACGCATCCAGTGATACTAATCTACTTTGGCTAAGTTTCAAATCTACTGTTATGTACTGTGTCACTACCTTCATACCCAAGAAACACAAGAAAGCTGCAGGGAATAATCCTTGGATAACACGTGAGGTTATCCAGGCCAAGCGTAGGTTAAAAAGGTTGCGTGTAGCTGCGAAAAACCATAAGTGTAAATCATCCATTCATCAGAAGCTGCAGTGTGCAAAATCAGCGTTTAAGCAAAAAAGAAAACTGCCAGAAATTATTATTACAGTGTTACACTTCCAAGCTTTATTAAAAGCAATCCAAGCAAATTTTGGAGATACCTTCGCACTAGCAATAATACACAGTCGCACACGGATTCAGGGGAAAGAACGGAAAAGGCTAACGAATACAACATTTTTTTCCAATCAGTGTTCGCGACTGATAATGGTGCTACTCCTCCAGTATTATCCCTCGATTCACCAAGCATCGATCACCTAGAAGTCACAGATACAGGAATACTGAGCTTGCTTCTTAACTTAGATCCTAAAAAATTGAGTGGTCCAGATGATATTCCTAACGAGTTTCTTAAGAAGTACGCGGAATGGTGTAGCAAGTTTCTTGGGTTAATCTTTCGAAAGTCGCTTACTTCATCCCAGCTGCCAGATGACTTGAAGATTGCAAAAATAATACCTATTCATAAATCAGGAGAAAAGTCATTGGTTTCAAATTACCAGCTGATATCCCTCACTAGAATTTTATGTAAGCTACTAGAGCATATCATCCTCAAATACATAACTGTTTTTTTCGAGAAAATAAAATTTTTGTCTCCTAGTCGACGCGGATTTCGTATTGGCCTATCCACTGTTAGGCCGCTAACGGAGGTAGTTCATGATCTAGCTTCTACCATAAATAATCGTGGCTAACCAGACATAATTTTACTTCATTTCTCTAAGGCTTTCGATTGCGTATGTCACAGAGTTACTAATTAAACTGAGAAGTGCGATGGGAGAGGGGTTATTGTTTTCTTGGATAGAAAATTTCCTAACAAATCGCTCACAGTTCGTGCAGTATGAAGGTCATATATCAAACATAGTCCCCGTAACTTTTGGGGTCCCTCAAGGTTCCGTCTTGGGACCACTATTATTTTTAATTTTCATAAATAACCTCACGTCAAACATTAACTGTAATATCAAACTGTTTGCAGACGACTGCATTATTTATAACGAGGTAACCAGCTACGCAGACCACATTAATCTCAATGAATGTCTAACAAAGCTAGCAGATTGGTTCGCTAAGTGGCAAACGTCCATCAATGTGAAAAAATCCGCAGCTATGACGGTAACACGTAAGCAGAATTCATCGCAATTCATCTACACCATTCATGGTTCACCGCTGACTAACGTTGTGCAGCATAAGTACTTAGGCATTACATTAACGTCTGACCTGAGATGGGATACACACATAGCTACCGTCACTGCGGCCGCACTGCGTAAACTTTTCTACCTAAAAAGACGACTTAGAATTGCACCAGCGCCCGCAAAACTCTTGGCTTATACCATGTTCATAAGACCAGTATTAGAATATGCCAACATAGTTTGGTTTCCTTATACGCTAAGTGGTATTAGTAAATTAGAGGCAGTACAACGCAAAGCCATACGGTTTGTACACAATAAGTTCAAACGTACAGATTCTCCCACTAACCTTCTGGCTTCTTCTGGCATTGAAAAACTAGCTACTAGGGTAAAAGAGGCACACCTGAGGTTCTTCTAACAGTTGTTACATGGCCAATACAAGGTAGATGTGTCTAAGTACGTCACATTTTCACAGTCATGCCCTACTCGTCATAAGCACAAATACAGTCTGCAAGAATATTCCTCAAACAGTGACGTCTTTGGAAAATCGTTTTTCCCACTAACAATACGCGAATGGAATAAACTGAATGCAAATTAAATGCTACTAATGCCGACACACTATCCACATTCACCGCAGTGTTAGAAACCATGCGTAATCTACAGTAGTGCTTCAATGCTTCACATACCTTTGCTATTTTCCTCTTTTCTTTTTCTTTTTGCACGGCGCACTGTAGCAGGCCAGAAGGTACTGGGTGAGGCTTATGTATGTCAGTTGGAATGTTATTGTTTGTTCTTCATGAATGTATACTACCTGCAATGTGCCCTCTGTAATGACTCCAACATTGGAGTCGACAGTATTGCAACTAAATAAATAAATAAAATAAATAAATAGTGTAGTTCTTTTCAGCGGCGGTGAGTACGCGACTGGCATATGCAATAACTTTCTCTAGGGAAGACTTGTCGCGCTGTAGAAGAACGGCTCCTATACCAAGGCCGCTAGCGTAGGTATGGAAGATAGTTGGTGCGGCTTCGTCAAAGTGGCAGAGCAGAGGTTCAGACGTGAGTGCCCGCTTCAACAGGTCGAATGCTGTTTGGCATTCTTGAGACCACAGAAAGGGGACGTTGGAAGCAAGTAGTGGTGTAATGGAGCAGCAATAGAAGCGAAGTTCTGGATAAACCGGCGAAAATAGGAGGCGAGCTCCTTTGGTTTTTCGGGGCGCGGAAAGTGAAAGACTGCAGAAATCTTGTCAGGGTCGGGCCGGATGCCATCTTTGCTAACGACGTGTCCTAAGACCTTGATGAATTTGCTAGCGAAAGAGCATTTATTCGTGTTTATTTGAAGCCCGGCGCCGGCAAGGCACGTCAAAACTTGATCCAATCGTTCTAGGTGCTCAGAAAACGTTGACGAAAGATTATAATGTCGTCCAGGTAGCAAAGGCAACTTTTCTATTTCAGGCCGCGCAGCACGGTACCTATCACGCGCTCAAAAGTCGCGGGTGCGTTGCAGAGTCCGAAAGGGATCACGTTGAATTTATATAGCCCGTCGGGGGTTGCGAATGCCGTTTTCTCCTTATCGTCTTCATGCATGGGGATCTGCCAGTACCCAGAACGCAAGTCGATGCTTGAAAAGAATTCCGCGCCTTGTAGGGAATCAAGGGCGTCGTCAATGCATGGCATAGGGTACACGTCCTTGCGTGTGATCTTATTAAGCGCCCGGTAGTCCACGCAAAAGCGCACAGAGCCATCCTTTTTATGGACTAAAACAATAAGAGACGACCAAGGGCTAGATGAGGGACGGATGACTTCCCGTTTAAGCATGTCCGCAACGTTTTCTATAATTTTTCTTTCAGTTAGAGACATGCGGTAGGGTCGGCGGTGTACAATAGATGTCCCAACAGTTTGAATTCGATGTACTGTAGTATTAGTGCGGCCCAGCTTAGACGAGCAAATATCGAAAGAATTTGCATGTTTCTGTAACAATGCGAGCAACTGCTCCCTCTGTGAATATGTCAGTTTGCTGCTGATAGTGGTGGTAAAGGCGGAGGAAGAAACATGCTCACCGAAGCAATGTTCTTTGGATGCGATGGCCTGAAGTGGCGTGACGAGTACAGGCTCGAAGTCAGCAACACGGGCCACAGTAGTGCCCTGTGGCAGTAAGATCTTCTCTGTTGTAGAGTTGACAGCGGTGACAAGTGCCAAGCCATTGCAAAAACGAACAACACCGGACGGAAGAACTATACCTTTGCGAACGCAAAGTGGTGACGGTGAGACCAATACATCCCCGTGATACATGTCGTTGGACGTAATGGTGACAATTCGCTCTTGTAGTGGCGGGAGTTCGATGTCTTTCGCAGCGACCAGACGAAGTGGCTTCTGATTATCGTCGTCAAGCATGTAGTCGGTGTCAGCGAGGTGAACGACGCGTTGTCCACAACAAATCGCCGCGGAAGCAGATGATAGAAAATCCCACCCTAAAATTAGTTGGTGAGAGCAGCGGGACAGGACAGCAAACTGGACATGATGGCGGATGCCGTCGATGAAAAAACGCATAGTACAAAGCGCGGAACGGCGAATGATGTTCCTCTGGGCAGCAACTAACCTGGGGCTATCGTAAGGCGTCATTACTTTCCTTAAATGTTCACACAAATCAGCACGTATCACAGACAATGTCGCACCTGTGTCCACCAAAGCATCGACTCGCACTCCTTCCACTTCCACAGAAACCATGTTACACGGGCCTAATGGAGGAATTTCAGTTCTAATTCCGAATGCAGTTTTTCCTCCACAAACTACATCACTTAGTTTTCCGAATGAATATCAGAGGCGAATGAGGCGGACCAAAGTGGAGAAGTGGAACGGCGGAAGGGTGAAGGCGAGCGGCGTCTCGTGTTTCGGCTGTTTTGTGGTGCAGTCGATGCAGGAGGAGATGGAGACCGGTGCGGGGAAGACGAATAACGCCGACCTTGATAAGACGCCCCGTTGTAGAAATCCCGTTCACGCACATCATTCCGACGCTCATCTTGCTGGCGCTTCCGGCAGAAACGAGATATGTGGCCGCGATAGCCACAGTAGTAGCACACAGGGCGAGACGAGCGCCAGGGTGGGGAATAGAAGGCATTCGGGGCACTTGCAGATAGCGCGGTCAGGTGGGCCGAAGGGTCAGGGGGCACGGAATGGTAGTTCAAAGGGGTAGCGGCAGCAACTGACGGGTAGGATGGACGTGGCAATGTCGCGTGGGCGTCGCTGGGAGGCACGGCAGTAACTTGAGGGTACGTGGCTATAGGGTGAGAAGCAGGTGGCTGTACGGGCGCAGAGCCAGTCAGGGATGTGAGTTCGTCCCTGATGATGTCACGTAAGGGCATTCCCGAAGGCTGTTTAGGTCGCGGTGTAGGAGGTGTGAAGCCCATGGACCACAATTCTTCGCGTATAATGTCCCAGATGAGGTCACGCAGATGGCCATCTGACGTGGAGTGGTGGTCGCCGATGTCTGGTTGAAGGCGGACGGAGTCCAGCGCATCAAGGCGCTGGCATGTCGCCACGACATCAGCGATGGCAGCTTGGTTTTGCACAGTGAGGGCATTAAAGGCAACAGGCCCAATGCTTTTCTATATGTGGCACACTTTGTCCGATTCCGGCATGTATTTATTGACACGCCGGCAGAGTGCGAGGACATCCTCGATGTATGAAGTATACGATTCATTGGGATGTTGTCGGCGAGTATCGAGTATCCTCTTCGCGACGGCGGATCGAATGTCTGGTGTCCCAAAGACGTGCCGCAGCTGCTGCTGGAAGGTAGCCCAGTCGGGTAAGTCAACGACGTGGTTAAAATACCATGTCTTCGCGACTCCGACCAGATAAAAAGGCACGTAACGCAATTTGGCGGCCTCGTCCCACCTATTAGCGGCACTTACGCGGTCGTAGTCATCAAGCCAGTCTTCTACGTCTTCTCCCCGAACACCAGCGAAGAGCGGGGGTTCCCGCTGACGTCCGTGTATGTAAGTAGGAGGGGAAGCTTGCGGCGGTGCGTGGTTGATGACATCAGGGCCGGCAGGCTCGGTCTGGGACATGCTGCCTGACTGTGGGCGCAAGCGGCGGCCTGAACGAAGCTCCAGGGGGTATAGCGGGCTGCGGGAGGTCAGAGGACCGAAAATCCACCTCCACCACGTATGAAGTCTTGGTAGTCTTGGCTGCGACAGTGTTTATTTGAGGAAAGACTTCGCAAAACGAACGGGCAGAGCCAGCACACAGACGATGACGATGATGATGACCCAGAGTGGCAAGGAGGGCAAAGAGACAAGCGGGTGATGGTGATTGTGATTATGCAGGGATGAAGACGATGTAAGTTACAAATGCCCACAATATATCTATCCTATATTTTTGTTCAAAATGTTCTTAATTTACTTTTTTTTCATTTTACCTATGCTGGATTCGCCACCCTCCAAACTGGGAATGTCAGGAGAGATCACAGAGGTAGTGCAATATTATGACTATCACACAGACCAGGGGACAAGCACACACCTAATAAACTTGCCATAACAAAAATTTCACAGCGTGAGACATCATAAAGACAAACATTCCTACATTGTGTGCAGACATGCTTTCATGCTCTCATTACCTAGAACCATTCACCACAAATGACACAAGTAAAGACAGCAATCATATGACACTGTACAGTGGAGATGGAAAGAAAGGTGAGCAATGTGGCATCTACAATCTCAAGTGTTTTCCATTTCCCTTTCAAGCGGTTGTAGCCTGGATAGTAATTAAAAGCAGTTAGAGTCATCCATGATCCAATGAACAGCCATACTAGTATCATTTCTTTGACACCATAGTCAGAGTGTGATGAAAACAGCACGCTGTACTGTACATGTTTATTTTCAACCCACGTGTTCATAGCTCTTCGCAATGTGCCCTTTGAAACAGATGCCGATAGATGTGATACTAAATGTGAGCTGAAAACAGAGTGAGATAATGAATTGCCCATTTCATTGGTTTTTACACGAGCCAGGTATGTAATCAATAAAAGAATGGAGTTTTAAGGGCTCGTTTTTCTGTTTAACGCAACCCCAATGAAAACCAGTAGATAAGTAAGCCGATAAAGGTATGGGGAATGTTAAGTGTACTGTTTTAAGAGTATCGTAGCAATTATGATATAGATGTGCATAACAACAAAGTGGACGAAAAAGGTAAAATCTAGCACAACAGCGGAGGTGGTATTGTCGGGCGAGCGCATTGGAGATATATTGTGACACTCGATACTAACTACCCCACGCGCACACAGAAAAACAAAAACAAAAAAACTCTGCCAGCAGTTACCCCGATGCGTCCGATACAGATACCAATTGAGGAGGCAAAACAATCACCCCTTTTTGAAGGAATCGCCCGTGAACAACACAACCTGAAACGCAAGTACGCTGTCGTATACGTTTCAGAAGCGTGACATGATTGCGAGGCACGCTGCAGAGTAATATTGTGGTCACCTTGCATTTTTTAACCTGCTGCACATGCATTGTCTTGCTGTTCACCCCCGTTGGAGTGCGGCTACCATGGCCGAGAATCGAACCCATCTTCGAAGTAAGCAGTGCTAAATCATAAAGAACATCATCAATGTCCGTGCCCCGCTGGAGCGCCGGCACCGTTGGCGATTCTACTAAGTTTTTTTGGTTTTTCATTGTTTTACGAGGAACATCATCGATGCTGCTTCCGTCATTTATTTTAAGCGTGAGACAAGCAATATGCGAAGGCTTGCAGCGTTATGGTGTGCGAAGCGAGCGCGTGTTATGATACGCGTGCCCCAGCAAGATTCAAAGAGTTCGTGCCCTGCCGTAATGCAAGTGTCCCACCAGGCGTTGCCACTTCAACTTCTCGGGGCTAATAGAAGCCACCGTAGATGCGCTAACAGGCAGGCTTAAGCAAATTCGGAGCGCTCGGGCCCGAACACTTATATTTGCAGGCTTGTTTTGCTTGCGTTGGTTAATGCCAGCAAGCTGTACCATAGGAAGCCGAAAAATAGTACCCCGTAAAGCTGTAGCATTGCACTGACTGACATTTCCCAAATCTTCTCTGCGAATAACTTCAATAAATGGCAATAGCCGATTGCTGCACCCCTGAAATGCGTTCGCATTTTGTTCCTTAAAAATCTCCCACCACCCTATGCAATGCCTTCCGGGCCTTCAGGGTATCCAAATAAATAAATTTATGTGTAGGTACTATACATGAAGACTTTTTGATATATCCCTGTCGAGAACCAGGATATTGTATGATAGAATGTACGTACACTTTAGGCATTATTTTTTTATGCCGCAATTATTCAATGCTTTGCGCGTGAAGGTTACAAAGGCGCATTTTACGGAAGGAATTTCCAAGCCTCGAATTCGTAGGTAACGGGCTGTTCAAGCGGCAGCTCTTTCAATTCTCGCTCGCAACTGCACAAATGGTATAGTGGACGTCCAAATAAATATATAATCAGCGTACATCGATAGTCTAACTGTACATGGCAGGTGCTCAGTGAGTGCTGTTAGAGAAATATTCAACAGCACAAAACGCCGCCACGGGGAACTCCACGTGGTAGCTGTAATGAGACGATGTTTGGCCGACTTCTGTGCTCACAAAAAGCGAAAACAGGATCGCATAGAAAGATAACTGCGTGAACATGTGCGCAAACATTACACCATGTGGGCTGCAACAAACAAAAATCAGAAAAAAACACATAACACATGTCTTTTCAGTCTTTTTTTTCTTTGCCAGTAATATAGCTTATACATTTGTAATCTCAATCAATTATACTGCGTCACCATATAACCGAACTAGAAACAAGATAGACCATTGGGTGGGCTATTCAAGAACAGCTGCACCAGGTTTCGCTCATAAGGCTGAACGCCCGCCTTCTGTTGCCACCTCGCGGCACACGCAAGTGTGAACAGGAACTGGTCGATCTACACAGTTCCGTATCAAGCTACCCGTCATTTTCTGCTGCGACCCTGTTGGTCCTGATCCGAGAAACTCTGAACTTCCTACGAATGACGCAGGCCCGCTAATGTAAGGGATTGATTGATTGATACGTGGGGTTTAACGTCCCATAACCACCATATGATTATGAGAGACGCCGAAGTGGAGGGCTCCGGAGATTTCGACCACCTGGGGTTCTTTAACGTGCACACAAATCTGAGCACATGGGCCTACAACATTTCCACCTCCATTGAAAACGCAGCCACCGAAGCTGGGATTCGAACCCGCGACCTGCAGGTCAGCAGCCGAGTACCTCATACACTAGACCACCGCGGCGGGGCACACTTCGTGTGCACCACAGTGTTATGAACTTCGTGTATACCACTGTAAGAAGGCGAGAACGGAAGAATACGCAAAAGTAGAGAAACTTAGAGCAATTTCCCACTGCTTCTTCTTTTCTATTAGATGTTTGTATGAGTTTTTCGTTCTGGATGCCAATGATCATCTTGAGCACAGCTTTTCCCTCTCCAAACACGCACTGTTATATTACCATATCTACACTCTGCGGTGCGCTACAGCCCTTGCTCTGCGGCAACGTTGTTTGAGCGCAGTTGCTATCGTGGGGCAGTGCGCCGCCTTATCGATTCACCAAACGAGAAATTGAAGCTCATAAGTGACTTTAGTTTGGCATTTCTGTGAAACTTCGACGTTTGGGACATACAACCCTAACTACTGCAAGCTATTTTTAAACAGTCTGAAGGGTCACGGGAGATAAAAATATGAGGAACACGTGTATTCAGTTTGTCGCAGGTTGACAGTATAGGTCTGTCCAGTGTAGTTCGCAATCACTAATAGGCCTATATTGATATGAATATGGCAAAATCTTTTATCATGAAGCTACTTGTTTAGTAAAAACGTTAACACTCTTCGAATTAAGTATATCTTTCTGGGCACGTTTCTTTATCTTAATATAACAAATCCCCAGCGCAAACAAAACCCGCAAGCGACACACACAGCACTTGTGCAGTACGTATTGCCTCTCTTCTGGGTGTTTTCTGGTGATGTAGTTGTTTTTTCACTTGTACTCTTGCATTTGTTTTCTTTCCTAACGTTACATTCGTTTCGCCAAGCATTGGGCTCAAGCCATTTCCACTAAGTGCTTCCATGGAATACACAGCCAACGCGAATCCGTAGAAGCAATGAGCACTTGGGTGTGAGAGGTGTTTTTTGCGATTCCACAAATATCGTAGGCTATTAGGGAAAACATGAAGGAGAAAGGTATTACTGCGTTACTTGCAACTGGAATTTCCACACCTATATATAGTTGACTCCTAATTTGTGCACCGAGTTTTATAGCACTGCTCTAGGGAATAAACAAAACGTGTGCACTCCAGCACAGTTGAATTCAGCAACAATTCAGCATATAAGCAAAGTTACGGGTTTTCAGCGTCTGTTTGAGCACAGATATACTTCGAGCTTCAAAAGTACGGCATAGCACCGAATTTTTTTAACATAAAAACATTCACTGATAACCCACGCTCGAATAAAAAACATTCTATTGATGTGGCCTATAATAGTCTAGAAACACTGATGTGCTGAGCCAGAAAATAATGCAAACTAAAGCTGCAATATTTAACTGTTGCACCACGAATTCTCTAGATACAAACACTGTACAGTGTTATGAAACGGAAGGGTATCCAGCAATACAAAAATTTATTATGGTACGTAATATAGCAAATATATTTGCCGTAAACATGCCGTGAATATATGTCTCTATGTCAGGTAGCTCGGTATTTATGGTTAATACCGATTAAGGAGAAGCCCACTGCTTAGCAGGGTAACTTAACTTTCTACGCCTCGGTGAAAATAAAAAGACATCTTCCTGACAGACTTCCTTGGGGTGACCGGACTGAATAAGCGCCTGGGATAGAGAGCCAGGAATTCACATATACTGACAGGAAAAAAAATGTGTGCGCGTGAACAGTTTATGACAGCCTGAACTGCTGCAAGCAAACTGTGCATTGTATTAATAAATCAACTGGTTTCAGTGTGATATAATTTTTTTTTCAAATTTTTCATTTCCGGGTGCCGTTCAGTATTGTTCTTTTTTTTTCACTGCACAACTTATTTATATGGAGTAGCCAAGGTAATATTGACCTCAACCTCTCCACAGCAAAACAGTTAGGACAGAACCGAACTGATTATGAGCGAAATCTAAATGCTAGAAGAATATGTGAAACACCAAGAGGGTTGCAACTCCTCCTCGTAACCCGATCGCATGTCTACCCTTTTGACGTCTCATGTCCTCGAATGTCATCGTATTTGGTGTCGCATGTCATCAGCGTCTTCCCTTTCAAGCTGACAACGTCACGAACGAAGCTATCTTCATAACCTGCATAAGAACTCGTCAAGCTTTTCTGCCAGTAGCTACCAGCAACTTTCGTCTCCATGCGAAACAGTGAGTCGGGCTTTCGGTTTAACGAGGACCATAAGTAACGCCTACTTCAATTTGCAGAAAGACCTGCTCGCGATTGTGCCACTCTACCAGCGCTGTCTACCTCATAAACTTTTTTTCTTCTTCAGAGAAACTGGTGGAGGGGATCACTGTAACGTTTGGTGCACCAAGGTCTAAGGCGGGAGTGCTAGGACCACTCCCGTTTTGCGCCTTCTCTTACAGCCCCAACCGTACATCGGGAGTGGTAGTAGGTTGGGAAGGTCAGGAAGCAGGGTTCATCGATTTACCATCGGCCGATAGGCAGTCGTTGAATTCTGCCGGTCGATTTGTTTTTCCTCGAATGCATTCAAACTTTCTTGTTTTTTTATTTTGTTTACAAAGATAGAACTACCTTCCCTTCGTGAGGTTTCCAAAAAGTGGGGATGTTGCTTTATCTGAAACTACGGGGGCTTTGTACATTTGCACCTTAGATGACGCTACGGAAAGCACTGTGTTAGAGGAGCTCGTCTTATAAAGGTCAGTAATAAGGAAAAAAAACAGCTGCTATATTTTTTATATTTTTCTCTGGTGTTTCATGTTTTACGTGCAGTGAACAGCACTATTAAATTTTGAATATTTACAAAGACAGTGCAGCAACACCGAAACAGATATCTTTCACGACATTTCCAAAGGAAAATACGTGCTTCAGTCCAAAGCGCCCCCTCAACTTTGTTTCAGGTTCCCGTTGTTTCGATCTCTTGGAGATGTCGCCTTTCAACAAATGTATATATAAAATATTTAGAGTGCTATATGATCCTCCTACCTCCCTTGCTCTAGCGTGCTCTAGTTCTCGAGAAAAGTTCTGTTTTTTGTCTAGACCAGATTCATGTAAGGAGATCGTATATGTGACCCTAGCACCGGTCAATTACTTAAACGCTTAAAGTCATTCCTGAACAAAAAAGCGATTTTTTTTCAGAGACTCGTCGCCGAATACAACCGAACCAATTCAACAGCATATCAGATCAAGCAAAAGAAGAGTAAAGTACCGGCATGTTAGCTGTGGTTAGGCGATCAAAAGTTGTGTTGGAAATAGTAACTAAATAGTGCTGGTGGAGCCGAAATCGAACTAAGACATTCTTCATGATGGTAAAGTATTTTATGTTGTAACTGTGTTAATGCTTTTAACTACTTCATTGACAGACACTGTACAGGTGTCGTGTCAAGACAATGCCTATTGCTTGGATGTAAACATACAATAGAAATCTGTCTGGTTGGGTATGAAACTGGGAGATGATTTGGACTTCAACAAAAAGTTTTGAACCAACCCGACTTTTCGAAACCGACTTGGTTCCTTCATCAGGGGTAACTGCAAAGCTACGCAGCAGCAGCCCCTTAAATTAAGAAAGCGCTTTACCGTAAGTGTAGACCGCATTTAAATCTCAAAGAAACATATACTAAGGTGCGGACCACAATAAAGTCTTATGATTGCCGGAAAGAAAGTACTATACACTAAACCAATGCATTAGGTCATTCCTTCCATTTTTATCAACCTAGGGAACAGAACACAAGTCCGCGGCGTTAACCGCCAGTTGCAAAATGATAACTGACACTGAAGGGAAAATGCCTGTTCGAAAAATGTTCTGCTAAGCACGTTTATTAATCTAATGTCAAGGCCTACGTCAACAAGTCAGAAGCACGCATGGCACCTTTATTTTGGAGCAAGAACGGAACGTGGCGCAGATGGGGGCCATTGTAACCAGTTAGTGATAGGCAGTGTGGACACACGTACCTTCAGGTCACGAAGAAAACTTATTTCGATATCAGCTTGACGAACGATACACTCGCCTTTCGTTCTTCGGTTGTCCTTACGAAACGACAACGCTCGCAACTTCGGCACGCGATTCGCCCCACAGCATCGACCAACCATTCGGATTAGCAGCCGTAGAAATTGTGAATAGCCAGTGCATAAAACACATCACATATTCGCGCAGGAGGTTACGGAGTATGGACCCAGAAAAAGGTGGTCTTCTCGGGTCGCCAACAATCACACCTGCACGCCACAAACACGTTCGTCGAGCTTGCCAACCCCAGTCTAATGAACAACGAGAGCAAGCGTGGGCACGTCTGTGCAGCGAAACACGCCGGTTACAACGAAGTGACGTCAGAGGCCGAGGCAGACATATTGAGCAGGCCTGAAGTTATCCGGATGGCATTAGTTGGGTTCAATGCCATTGGCCCCAGCGGCAAAGCCTGCAGAAAGAGGCGGCTCTGAACCTCTAGAAAGTAAGGCGCAAGTTCTCTCGCAGGATGATCCTCCTTTAATTGTAAGACTCTAAGGGTCGTCTTTCAAGGCATGCATGAGTGTCTCCCAGTACTATACCGGCAAGGGGATATTTCAACCACTTTTCTCTCGAGGCAGTCCGAGTGTGTTTTCAAAAATATTTTTTTGGTGATTTAAGGTACACTGTATAGTGTAATATGGGAAGCGATAAGTTCTGTATGTTCAGAAAAA
Organism: Rhipicephalus microplus; assembly: GCF_043290135.1. NCBI lineage: Eukaryota > Metazoa > Arthropoda > Arachnida > Ixodida > Ixodidae > Rhipicephalus > Rhipicephalus microplus. The sequence continues at coordinate 78,990,389 of NC_134709.1, read as the reverse complement.
AGTGGTTAACGATGGTGAGTACTTAGTACTGCGCTATGAGAGAGAATAAAGCCGTGCCGCGGGCGTCAGGCACGAGGATAAACGTGGAGCGTTTCCCCGCACGCCCAACGAATGTATGTATGCATATGTGTTTAGAAAAAAAATGGCAGCATATCCACGGAGTGAATGATGCAGAGTAGAGCGAAGCATCCGTCCGTTCAGTCTTTCTTTCTTCCGTCCGTCCATGCGTCCGTCTGTGTGACCGTTCATGCGTCCATTCGTTCATCCGTGCGTGCGTCTGTTCGTGCGTCCGCACGTCCATCTGTACATCCATCCCTGCGTTCGTCCATGCATCCGCCCCTGCGTCCTTATATGCGTCCATCCGTCCATGCAGCCATCCGTGCGTCCAACCATGCATCTGTCTTTGTGTCCATTCGTCCATCTATTCAACACTCCAGGTACCACCATCTCGCATCTTTTCATCATATATTCCCCATTAGAGTTACTGTATATGCTACATTTAGGCAGCAGAGTTGCGCCACTGTTTTCCGGGCGCCGCTCGCTCCGCCTACAGGAGCTCTGCGCCCCTATTCGCCGAGCGCCATCACGTGGTCATAGGTGGTTCATTTGCACTGCGGAGAAGCCAACGTTACGCAGATTCTGGGCAGATCAAGCGGGGTTGACAACAGCTGTTGACATTCTCGCCGCGCTTCTTCGGTAATGTAGCCATGCTGCCTGTTGTTCACGAGAAATGCAGCAGCAAATGCATTCTGTGTTGAATTGTACCACGTAAAGCCCATGTGATTAGACACCGGTGCAGCGGGTGTGGCTATAGAAAGATTAGTGTTCAGTCGGAAGGAATAAACGCTTGGCCATTGTCGTCGGCAGGATTTTCTCTTGGGGGTGCAAACCATTGTTACATTGCGGCTTAGGGAGAGCGAGAGCACTGGTATAACTTGGATGAGGGCAAGTGCTGTTGTGGCTTGAGGGTGACAAGGGTCCCTTTTCCAATTCTCTGCTCACGCCCATGCGCTTGCCCTTTTTTTTAATTTGTCCATGGCACAGCAAAACTTGCTTCATTTTTATTAACCACAGATGCAGTAGTGAATAGGTTATACATGCAGACTTGGCCAGCGTGTGTCAGCGTGTTGGCATACGTCCAAATTAGTCTGGCAGTAAAAAGGCTAAACATAAAGGGAGAATTGAAACTTGAGCTATTTGAATCGGCAAGGTGTTGCTGCTGGTGCGTGAATCGAATGCAGCTTTGAAACCTTAAGCAAAAAGAATGCTGGACATGACAGGGTTGTTGAACGGTAATTCACATCAATCGTCGGGAGCCGTGATTGTAATACGAGCGTAATGCGAGATGCGCGCTTAATGCGGGCGTCGCACGGTCAATCTCGATCGCTTTCCAGCTCGATTCAGTTAAAGACAACAAAAATTTAGCTGGTTAACTCACACAGACAACGAATGAGCCCAACGCGATGAAAATATTCCATCCCTGGATCGATAGTGATCAAGAGTGAAAAATAATTTCATATATGTAAATGAAAAAACAGTCCAAAAGAAGCTGAAGCTAATATGTGGCCTACTTAAATGTACATATGTACAACTGGTTCAATGAGCTGACGCACGTTCTTTTCATTGTTACTTACCAAAAACGTAAACATAAAATCAAGGCTTCCAGGTGTGACCAGCGCAACTGAGTTTGTCTTGAACCTTCATAAAAATGAAAAAAAAAGAAAGGAGAAAAAAATAAGGCAACGCTATGAGCGCGAGCACTACTCGCTACTCGTGAGTGGCTTTCCCGCAAGTCATTTGAACAGAAGATGGCGTACCTTGGCGCAACTCTGCTACCTAAAGGTAGCATATACAGCAGGGAGTTTTAGTGCTGGGTACGCAAGCTCTTGGGCGTTGCGGGCTTCGAAGTGCGTGGCGTTGCGTAGCCAACCCATACGCAACTGGAATGCCTTATACAGGCGCGCACGCAAACGCAAGCCGCACGAAGGTCACACGCGCTCACAGCGCCATAGTTTCTTAATTGACGCGTAAATGTTATTGAATTAAGTTTACGATTTAAAATGTTAAATTAAACTTATATAGTGACATGAAGTAAACTAATTTCAATAAATCATTTTTAAATGATATCACAGTTATCAACACGAAACAAAAAAAAACTTTTTCGTAGGCGCCACACTTGCGACTGAAGCCGGCACCGTCGATGCCAAGCGATCCAGACGGCCGGTCGTAGTCCGACAAGCGCGACGACAGAGTAACGGTGTAACGTGTAGCTCTGCTTAACTTTTAGCTTGTACGTATACTTCTTTACGTTAACGTGTTACCGGATACCAGTTTGCGTTTACCGTCCAACCGGAACGTGCCTCATGCAACGTTTTGAGCTCATTATACGTGAACATGTATGCCTTTACGTTTTCGCAAACCACAAATGGTGATGCTAACTGCATTTAAACTGCATTTAACTTACATAGCAATGAATCACTGTAGCGGAAATATGACGAGACGTTTTTTATCGCAAAAAAGTGAAAAATACAAGGTTGCTCTAACGATAGTGTCAACATCTTGTGACACTTCGTGCAACCACAGTCATGAACATGTTGGCTTACGCGTAATGTTTTTGAGGTGAAAATCAATAAAAAGGTTACTCATTTGTACTAACGCCACTGCGCGGGTTTTCCACCAGACGTACAATGCACAATGTTTCTGCAATAACAATGTTGTGATTGTCTAGTTCACTATGGCCGCGCTAGATGGGGCCACCTATTCAGCTGGCCGGGGGGCTGACATATGTTTAGTTTCGAAGTTCCAGGCCATTCTAGCTTTGGGAATCTGGCTGAAACAATGTAATCGCTATTGGTGCTCGCACTTTGGCTTATTTTAACTCGATGGCTAGAGTATCCGCAGTGCGGAAACCATAAGTTCCTGCGAAGGTGGACCTTACAAGGCGGCCGATCCATGCTGTCCGAGATATCGTGCCTTATTGCCATGCTATTTGTTTAGTGGCTAGCCACTATAATATTTGCGCTTAAAACTTAAACGTCAAAGTGGTGGCTCTGGCCAGCCTCGGCTTTGCTCGCCGTGAAGGTAACATGATGCGCCAGCATGTGCGCCAGAGCAACTCATCTCCGCTAGGAGGCCAGTGGTGGCAGCGTTGTTTATGGCCGCGCGGACGCATGGCCCCATCGCCCCAGCGATCCTGCGACGCGTCTGTTTGGGGTTTCGCGCATGCGCAATACCGCCGCCCCAACGTCCTGGGTACGCAAGCCGCTTGGGTACCCAGCACTAAAACACCCTAGTAACTCTATAGGATGGATGGATGGATGAATATGGCTGTACCCTTTAGATCGGGGGGTGGCTAGCGCCACCAAGCCGTAATACTTAATGAACTCAAAACTATATTTATTTATTTTTTCCTTAAAAAGTGAGTTTGAGGATTCGTACTTTGCAGTGAAGAGTTTAATTTGCACTCGTGCCTTGACTTTAGCCACCAATCAGATAACCCCCTTCTAGTTAAGTCTACTTGCTTAAAATCTATTTTGCCCTCCCGGTCCCTAAACCCCAGTGCTTTGAAAAACTCTGCGCCATCATCCTGAACTAGAGGGTGAAGCCCTTTACAAAACATTATCAAGTGTTCGGCAGTTTCTTCTTCCTCTCCACACGCACTGCATACTGTGTCTAACCCTTCGTATTTGGCCCGATATGTCTTGGTTCGCAGTACTCCCGTCCTCGCCTCAAACAGTAGCGAACTACCCCGAGTATTATCATAGATCTTTTCCTTGGCAATTTCCTGCTTAAAAGTTCGATAGATCTCTAGTGCGGAATTCTTAATCATGCCCACTTTCCACATGTCAGTCTCCGTTTCCTTCACTTTCTTCTTAACCGATAGTTCTTTTTGGTTTGGCCACCTGCTGTTTTCCAAGTATTTACCAGTCAACTTCCTGGTTCGCTTCATCCATTTTCTATCGACATTCTTCATGTACAAGTAGCAGAAAACCTTCCTAGCCCAACGCTCCTTCTTCATTTCTCTCAATTACTTCTCAAATTTTATCTTGCTGCTAGCTTCCCTGCCCTCAAATGATGTCCATCCCATATCATCTTGTACTCCCTGATTATGTGTATTTCCGTGAGCTCCTAAAGCAAGCCTACCTATTCCACGTTGCTTAATTTCTAATCTTGCTTGAACTTCTGATCTCATGCACAAGACCGCATTGCCAAACGTACGCCCAGGAACCATGACCCCTTCCCATATTCCTCTCACAACATCATACCTATTGTAATTCCACAGTGCCCTATTTTTCATCACTGCTTCATTCCTGTTACCTTTAGTCGTCACGTATATTTCGTGTTCTTTCAAATACTCGGTCCCATTGCTTATCCATACGCCCAGATATTTGTATTTATATGTTATCTCTAGCGTGGCGTCCTGTATCCTAAGCTCACTACCTTCGTTGACATTGAAAGTCATGACTGCTGATTTTTTTTACTGAATCTAAAATCTAATCTATCTCCCTTTATACCGCAGATGTTCATCAATCTCTGCAAATCTTCCTTGTTGTTGGCCATTAGCACTATATCATCTGCGTACATTAATGCTGATAGTGCCTGATCAATAAGTTTTCCTTGTTTGACTAAAGAGAGGTTGAAGCCCAGCCCACTTACCTCTAATTTTGCCTCTAATCCTTGTAGGTACATCATGAATAATAAGGGTGACAGGGGGCACCCCTGCCTAAGCCCCAGTTTTACCTCTGCTGGCTTGGATACCTGTTTTTCCCACTTTATAACTACCCTGTTACCTTTATAGATACTCTTTAAAAGATTAGTGACTACATGTTCCACGCCTAGTGTGTCCAGTATTCCCCACAATTCCTCTTGAACCACGCTATCGTACGCTCTCTTGATATCCGAAAATTCTAGCCACAGGGGCCTGTGTTCGTTTTCTGCTATTTCGATGCACTGCGTCAGTAAGAACAGATTGTCTTCTAACCTCCTGTGTTTCCGAAACCCATTCTGCAGTTCCCCCAGCACCCCCTCATCTTCTATCCATGCCTGCAGTCTTTCCTTTATAATTTGCATCGCCAGCCTGTAGACCACTGATGTCACTGTTAAATGACGGTAGTTGTTTATGTCAGCTTTGTCCCCCTTTCCTTCATAGATCATGCTCATCCTGCTTAGTTTCCATCCATCAGGAACTTCACCATCGGTTATTATTTTGCTTAGTGCCTCTCTCAAAGCCTGCTTAGACTTCGGACCTAATGTCTTTATCAGCCTAATTGGAATGCCATCTGGGCCTGTTGATGTACTACTAGGAACCCTTTTCTCAGCCCTTTCCCACTCTCGTTGCGAAAATGGAGCCATTGCACCACTTGATTCGTCCTTGTCTATTGTGGTGCATGAAGTACTTCTTTGTTGAAATTTTTCTGTCACCCTTGCTCATATATATTCAATAGCTTCGTCCCCTTCTAGCCTGGCACCTTGGGCTGTAGTTATAAAACTCTGCTCTAGGCTCGTCTCATTTCTTAGGGACTTTAGATGGTTCCAAAATTTCGCAGCTGCCTTTCTATCTTTTTTGTGTACTTCTGCCAGCCACTGAGCTCCCTTTCTTCTAATCTTTTCATTGATCAGAAGGGATGCAGCCCTTCTACAACTTAGAAAAGTTTCCCGGTTTCTTTCGACGTCATCTGTCGGTTCACCCCGCTGCTTAGCATGTCTGTGTTCCCTAGAGGCTTCCTGACGTTTTGCTATGGCTCTCTTAACTTCCTCATCCCACCAACTTTTGGGTTTGTGTCTTTTTTTCCGGGGTGACTTGCCACGCGTCTTAGCAAGCTCTAGCTCAAAGAGTCTAATTAGATTCGTGTATGTCCACACTGTCTTATTATCCTCCATGATTATTTTCTCAATTTATTTAGTGGCAATTTCAATTTGCCTTTCTGGATAAAAATTTTCCTGTAGTTGCTCATCTTGTCTCCTTCCCACTTTCACTGCTCTTCCAAAACTTGGCTTGATACGTTTGTGATCGCTACTCAGACTTCTGGAGCCACCTTCATCTATGTGCATTCCCCTGAGCTTATCATACATCCTATGTGACATCAGTGCATAATCTATTGTCGACGGAAGCCTTCCTACCTCCTATGTTATTTGCCCTTCACACTTCTCGGTACTGTCGCAAATGATCAAATCAAGCCTTTCACACATATCCATGATCATTTTGCCTGTCGGGTCGGTATACCCATCTGTATCTTCTATGTGCGCATTCATGTCTCCTAGTATAATTATCTCGCACTCTCTTCCTAACTCCTGAATGTCCTTTGATGTACACTCTACCATTGCCTGGTTTTCCTCTCTGGCCTTCGCTCCCGTCCACAAGTACACGAAACCAAGGAGTGTCATTTGACCTGCCACTTTCCCTTTTAGCCATAAATGTTTCTTGCACTCCTGCTTGACCCTTTGCCAGTCTGTACTTTTATGAATGAATGCCCCAATACCACCCCCCTTTCTGCCGCCTTCTGTTCTATTACAATATTCCCACGCGCAGTCCGGATTGTTCGGAGGTTGTTCCATGTCCCTGAGATGTGTTTCTACAAAACCGTAAACCATCGACCTCTCTTACCTTAGCTGTTCTTGTATCTCCTCCCACTTCAGCCTGTTCCTACCACCTTGCATGTTAATATACCCTATGTCTGAATTGGATCGGCGCTCGTGGCTACGTCTATTTATGCCCCGGACTCTACCTATCTTATACATTGGTGCCACTTTGGAATCGTATCTGTCCATACAACCTGTCGAAGAGTCTCCCTGGTTGTTTTCCCCGTATCTAGCTATCCTGCACCCCGAAGGGCTCGCTTGCCCCCCAAAAAAGCTACTGCGCGTCCTGCAAGGCGCCAACCCACCTCATGACCTAGCCGCCCATCGAAGTGAATTCTGTCTCGTTGAAAGCCCCCCCCCCCGCCTATGCACCTCTCTGTTTATTTCCACCACGTCAAAGCCTTTCTCTCGACTCATCCGCCATATATCTTGGCTTGCATTGACCACCGCTCTTCGCAGGTTGCTATCACGCACCAGTACCTCCGGTATTGTGCATACCACTACCTGTACCTTAGGAGAAGTGGCGGGCATGTCATCGACGCCTTTCGCCACTGTGGCTGCTAGTCCTGTTGCATCTTCATTTAGGACATCGTTTAAACCGCCTGAAATTATCACGAGGTTTCGTCTATCAGCTGTTGTTTTGAGCTTTGCGCTCGCTTGCCTCATGACTGCTTCCAGCTTGCGTCCTGGGAACGTCCCTACTGCAACCCTCTTGTCACCTCTTACCCTCTCTTTGATGGCTTCTGTGCATCGATTTAAATTCGAATTCCCGGCGATTATCACAAGCTGTGACTTTTCAGCTGGAGCGTTCTGCACGTGGGGGCTACTTGTACCTGTGACGCCAGCTGCTTTGTTCCCTCCCTGCCCCACCACTACCTCGCTGAAGCTGGGCCTTGCGACAGTTGAACCGGCTAAACCTGTTTTTTCCAAACTTGCTTGCTTTTTCTTCTCCACCGTTCTGGTTGCCGGTTCCCTACTGTTCTCTCGGTAGGCCACTTCTTTGTTCAGCTTCGCTAGCACTTCCTCGGCGGACTTCAGTCTTTCTCCCAATGCCCTCGTTTTCTCTTGCTCTGTCGCCAACGCAGACTCGAGCTCGGTGATTGTCATCAGCAGTTTACTCAGGGCAACCATCATTTTCTCCATTTTTTTCCTCGACCTCACATTGCCTACACTTCGCGTCAGCCTCCTCTCCATCCGCTTCTACGCTTGGGTCCTCTTTCAAACCCACTCCACACCCTGAACACTTTACAGTCTTTTTAACCATGCCTTTCTGACACCAATTGTCCCTATACTCGATAATTACTAAACTCGAGCCCTGTACTACGAGAAAAAAAAAGGAAGTCTAAGCTCTACTACAAAAATTTGCGTGTTCAATGTACGCGCACCTCCCCCACGGGGTGGCAAAAAAAAAACAGCAACCAAAAAATTTCAAACACACACACCCGCAATAACTAATAAATACCTGTTGACTGAACCCCGAAAAAGCCGTACCATAAAATAAGTGCTACGAAGATTTCAACCGCTGCCTTAAAATTATAAAAACAAGCTCAACACATGCAAAAACACTTATCTGCGCAGTCGATGCGGAGTGCTCCAAAAACACGTCCATCCACCTTGACAGCCCGAACTCCCCATATAGAAGCACCGCCATCCAGCGGACATTCCAAGGACTAAAAGAGAGGTGGCACACGCACACTTTCTTACGCTTGCGCTTTGTGTCTACTGCCTACCTTTAACCACCTCGAGTTCATGGTATATACTAGTTCACTGTATTCATGACACTGTGGTCCAACGCTCGATAAACCTTTCTAAAACCAAAGAGGTTACGCCCAGCGAGTATACCGTAGCGACCGCTTCTTGTCAGATAGTGCTCAATGTACATGCCAATGGCTGCTAATGGAGGATGAGAGGCAGGAGAATTCGGCTTTTACTTTCCTACGGCTTGCGCTTCGTATCTAGTTCCCACCTTTAACCACCTCGAGTTCATGGTATATATTAGTTCACTGTATTCATGGCACTGTGGCTCAGCGTTTGCTAAACCTTTCTAAAACCAAGGGGGTTACGCCCAGCGAGTATAACGTAGCAACCCTTTCTTGTCAGATAGTGCTCAATGTACATGCCAATGGCTGCTAATTTGGAATGAGAGACAGGAGAATTCGGCTTTCAGTTAACGCGCACGCTGCGAATTTTTCATTGTTAAACAACGCACAGGAGAAATCTCCCTCCGGCACCACCTTGCAGGTCAAAACGTAAGACTGGTTGCACACTACGACTATGAGTGCTACGAGGTTACGAACGGGTGCCGCTTTAAGCAGCTTCACCCCCAAAAATGTTAAACGATTTTGAGTACTTCGTACTCATATAAGAGAGCACTGAGCCGTCCTTAAACGCAGAGGCACGCGATCCTTGTCTCGTATGAGTGTTTAGAAAAAGTGTGTAACGATTGCGAGTACTTCGTACTCAACTGTGGGAGAGAAGTGTGTGTAGATAAAGTGTCTCTACTTTGATCTGCTATAGGAGGACGGTTCACCTGGGCATGGTCCATGGAGCCTAGTAAACAGGAGCGCCGACAAAGTGCTGTTTTGTATCAGCAACATCCGTAGCACAGCGTTTCGATACATCTTTATCAAGACAGCGCATTTATAATTAACGTGTATACGATTGCATAAAGCAGCAAAGCTACTTTCCACGAGAAACATGATGCGTTATTTCAAACTACTCATTTATAAAAGGCTAAACCACATTCAACGAAATTGTGTTAGCGAAAAATTATCACCGCCCTAATGACAGGAGCTTTCCACTGTTCGATTTCTGGCCTTATTTCCCCGCATACATTTGGAAAATTGCCACTGCATCTTGCTGCATAAATTGCTCACATCTACAATTTATGTGCAACTAAACTTTGTTCATGAACGCTAGACATTGCTTAGTATATTGCTTATGGGCAAGTTTTAGCAACGAAAAGAGAAAAGTCACAGCTTTGCCGCAAAGGCGAAGCAATGAACGTGAAAGCAACAAATTGGAAGGTCACGCGCAGAATGGCAAGCAGATCGAAACGTGCTCGTGTTTCTCACGCAAAAATGATGCACGAAATGTACCCAGAGATACAGATGAACGCGAATAGGCGTCTCAATTGTTACTTCGCTGTGTCTAAAAAGCACGCCCTTTTTGCAAACGGAGGCTGTGCAACGATTGCACTTAACCTTTGTGCGCCCTATAACAACACAATCGTTCCGACAAAAGTCAAAGGCCAGCCAAGACGTACGATTCTCCCCACTGCAAGATAAGGGTGCGTAATCGAGCCTACACCCCCTTATTCTCAACGTTGGACAAAGTACGTGCCATAGATAAGAGCCGCCGCATGCTCCCTGCGCCATCTTGCTGATAATGCTGAAAACATGATAGTCCCCCCCCTCCCCAGACGCCTGCTAACAGCGGTAAGTTGTAGATGTGAATAGCTTGCCGTTTGAACGTTGAAGGAGGTACCTTTCGGTGGCTCAGTGGTTAACGCCTCACAATCGGGACGCGGAGGTCCTGCGATAGATTCCGCACGCCGGGATCTTATTTCTTGGATTTTTTTTCTTTCTTGTGTTTACATATATAAAGATAGATACGTATACATATACGGTGCATGACACTGACGCCGACGCCGTCGGCAAAATCCAGCTGAGAGTGTCCATATAATTGCCATCACAATATTAATATAAACGGCATTCTATGGCACGGCTTCCCATGCGATTTATAAGAAAACAGATGGGCAACGTAAAGCGACGCAAACCTCAAGTTAGTGGAGCTACGACAACGCCCTACTGTAGCTCTGGTGGAAAGCTCAGGAAGATAGGGGATATGCGCGTCTATTGTTTATTCGTATTTTGTCTTGCTTCTTCACTTAGGAATTTTAAATCAGGCGAAGGGGGGGGATGTGGTTGGCTTAAGTTTGTAACGACTGCTTCCGCTCTTTCTCACCACTTGCTCAGTGATATTACAGGTTGGATCTCGCTAAGTTATCTAGCTCGGGTGGCGTGCCAACTACGGGGAAGATAAACAAGGAAGTTTTGGCGGGTAGAAAACGGAAGCGGTACTGAGCTTCATGGAGCAAGTCAACCATGCATTCGACGACGATGGCTAAATCAGTCTATACATGGTAATCGCTGCTCGGCAAGGTGTTAATCCTGAGATTTCCGGTTCCACGAAGGTTCATCAGGTTTCCTAGTGGTGACAGGGTAGCAAAAGTAATCGAACTCATTATTTGAGCAGGTATTGATGTTACAGGAGTACCCGAGAAAACCCACTTCTCTGCAAGCCTGACTGGGCTGACAGAAGTACAGTGTCGCTAGACTACAGGGTCAAGGCGGCAGTCAAGATTCGGTCGGTAAGATTTATTTGTTAAAAGGCTTCAATTCGTGTTGGCTAGGCTACATAGCTTTTGCTTCTTTTTTGTGGATTGGATAGTTCCAGTGATGTGAAGCGATTATAGGCTCTTTCCTGTTCATGAATTTTATATAGCCATGGTTTGGAACTTTGTGGTTCTTCTGGTCCTGTGACTCAGATAAATATATATTATGGACTGAATACTTCAAACAATTGTTACAGGAAGTGTCGCTGCAGCCAACGTTTTGACGTGTTAACTTTTCCTTGTGAAAGCAACGATGTTGCCCTGATGATCGACAAGTCGGCTTGCTGAAAGACTGCGTCAGCCACGTCTTCTCTTGAAAAACTTCTGATCGCTTTTTTCTGTTCCTTGATACTTCAGTCTCGGTTAGTACTCAAGTTCTGTAAGCAAACTGTGCGCACTCTCAAGACAAACGGGATTGAATCTAATACAGCGTGTCGTTATTGGGATTGTTGATGACTTTTGCATTGTCTGCAATATTTTGTGTTCAATGTTTAGTCATTATGTCAATATTTCGGTTGAAATTTATAAGTGCTTTTATAGATTGACACTTTCTCACTACGTGCATGTCTCTATATCTTTGATGTCTACTACTACTACTACTACTACTACTTCTACTACTACCTTTGGTGACTAGTATCTTTGATGACTACTACATACATACATACATACATACATACATACATACATACATACATACATACATACATACATACATACATACATACATACATACATACATACATACATACATACATACATACATACATCGCGGACGCACGACCCACAGCCTAAGGAGCGAGGGTTATCATGCGCTTCAGCCAAAAGTTCTCCTTAGAGTTCTTACGTCTGGTGAATTACGCTGGTTGAGTGTAACACTTTCAATATTTTATATGAAGCAAAGTTGTTCTTTTCTTTTTTGACAGTGAGTTTGAGCCCTCTCGCAGCCATTTTTTGTCGAGATTTATACAGGTGTGCATCGCTACTCTTTTCAGAATACACTATCCTACATGAGCCCTACTTACAAGGCCAAATGGGTCATCGTGTATTTCCTACGTGTCTAAAGCATCCATACCATTTTGTCCTCATATGGTTCTGCTTCCATTGAGACCATGAAGGAGACGACAAACAATTTAAGTAACAAAAACACTTTCGCGAGGTAGTTTACAACGGTAAGCTGGTCTCCACAAATATAAGCAGCCCTCACAGGGTACATCGTCTTCTTCTGGTCGATTTTGGCAAACATTTTATGCGCGCTGTTCTGAAGTGAAATACCGTCTGAATCTCGTTGCGGTGAAGTGTTTCTTCTTACACTTGTTTTCTAGCGATGTTTATAGCACAAACAGTAAAAACAGTGATTCAGAAAGGAACAGAAACAGTGGAAAAGTTTCCAGTTTTAAATTTCAGAGTAGTCAGCCCAAGCAAAGACCGATAGGGTTACACGCCTCCTCTTACAGGTTTAGCTGGCATTCTCTTGAAAGGCACAGCGATTTAACTCGGCATTTCTGCTGGAAGAACTCATTCGTCACCGTCACTTCTACCTCACCGACTCTGGGAAAAAAGGTTTCCAGCGTTTTTTTTTTTGGCTATATACGAAGACCAACACTCCATGAGGCACTATCCGAGCACCGATCTTTCCGATACACGAGTTTCGTGTCTCATCGAGTGCAAAGATAAGATTCTATTTTTCAGGTTTACTTTCAGACTCAGAATCTCCTAACGTCACTCAACCAGAAAATGAAATTTAGTTGCACGGAACTGCTCTGCTGAAAAAAGCCTACTTGAATGTTTTGTAACGAGAGATTCGTAGTACCTACTATTACATTGAGGTGATTTCTGAAGCTAGAACGCAAGAAGACAATGTCAAACCACACTGCGTTGCTGGTGTTGGTTGTATACGTGAAACATGAGGTGTTTTTGATTACAGATGCAGAAGAGAGCGCAGTAAAGACCGGGGTATTATGCTTATTTGCAATCATGGGCTTGGGATCTGTAAAAAGGGTATGACAAATGAAAGAGAATAACAAAGAAACATGAACGGAGTAGACGATTCTCGTCACACGTGCGAAATGGTAGATTTTAAATAACGTTGCTAACCTGTGTAGAAAATCTTTATTTAGTTTGTTGTAGCCGGTCCTATTGTTTAGATAGAGGGCCGTACGTATAGAATAGAAGAATTCTATTACTTCTGCGATACCTGTGTCAGTAATGTAGGAATTTCTCCTCAGCTTTATTATACTCAGAAGAGTCAAAAATAAGTCACGGTGTTATACTGTTTATTTACGTTGCCTTTGCCGGCTATTTCACATCAATAGTATACCCCGTAATTCCACTGTAAGTGGCTTAGTGACACGAAAGCGAATGCAACATGGTTAACCTCCCGGCTTCTCTCCTGTGCTTTTTTGTTTCTTTCCGTGTTATTTATCTGAATACACCTGTCATGTTAAATCTGAGTACTTACGGTACTTGACCATGTGTTGCAGCTCTCCTTTCATGGTACCTTCATGTAGGCAGCAAGCGGCGTTGAATCATCTCTACTCAAACAACATTTGTGTGTCTCCTATTGAGATTTTTTAAGCTTCGCGTCAAAACAGAAACGCGCTTGTTTCTCAGCAAGGTGCTTCCACTTGAAATTTTTCTTCCCGTCTTTCAAATGTTCTAAAAACTTCTTCTAAAATTTGATTTGCAGGAAAGCGTACTAGTTTTATTTACCCTAATATTTGGCGATTTCAATTAAAACATCGATAATAATTCACTGGACATATATAACATAAGAGCTTAAGGTTACTGAAGATAAAAATCAACTAACTGTATATATCGCTTGTTTTTTCTGATTTCAGGTGAAGATTTCTAGTATATATAATATAGAAGCTTAACTGATGATAATGTCCATTTGCCAGTGATTATCACCTAAATAGAAATATTCCGAGAATTTTCTGAAGAGTATACGTTTTCTTGTGAGCAGATCGGATATGTATGCGACACCTGGTGGAGAAAAGCTCACCCGTTCACCTCATTGTACGCAGCCTCCTTGTACCCGCTTGACGAAATAGTGTTGACCAAAGCGGCACACCGGAGCACACGAATGCCGACGTGTGAGTGCCACTAAAAGTCTATACGAAGTCATGAATATAGGTGGGTGGGTGAATGTAAAACATTAGTCCTATCCGGCAAGACACATGTTAGTGCGTGGTTCGCACAGTGACCTTGAATAATTTATCACTCGAGATCGCTACACTTTATTGACAACTGTTTTGTGCAATCTGCTTTTTCTTGTTTAAAAAACGCGGTCGCAAAGTACTACGCAAATAGGAATGTGTCAGAGTGCAAGCTCGGTGAAAGAGCAGCTAAGCGTCAGGCAAAGAGTTCCTTACAACTAACTAGAGTGGAATCTGGTGCTGCGACTGCTCATTCATCACGGGAATGATGGGTAGTACTTCCATCTGCCTAGTCTTCGGGCTTCCACGCTTCGAACACACCTGTGACTTCGTTTATTGCGGTGTTTTCGTTTTGGTCCTAATAAAAGAACATACAATTTTGAACTTCGTGACTCGATCTGAATTGATAATCCTAAGAGGTTAAAGTGGCGAGGTGTAACTTCAGAAGATTTCCTGAGTGTGGTTTAGTGACAAAGCAACTTCGAGCAACGAAGAGTCAACCGGAGACGAAAGTACGCAAATTAGACAAATCCACGCACTAGCCATATTTCCCGTGCTCGCTGAAGCGCCTTGCGTTGCAACTCCCTTAGACACTAGCGCCACAGTTTCCTCTACTAAATTTATAGGAAGCTCTATGTTGAGAAGAACCAAAGCACTTGATTATTACAATTCAATGTGATCATCAGCCTACGAGATGGAGACATCAGAGCAGCATTGTTCCATCAGCGCCAACAGTAATTCACCAAGGAAGCCAATAATATGGGCACGAGCATGTGTGCGACTAAATCTCTCAGATTTGAAAGAAGCACTGCGCCCGTATTCATATTCGTGTGTGTCTTTTTCTCCGGCAAAACCTTAATATTTAGGAACACTCCAATCCAGCTTGCGTGACATGTGCTTTCTATTATTCTTTTTTTTTTCAGAATTCTGCATTACGAAGTCCGCAAAGGAAACAAAATAATGTATTATGTGAGTTGATGTTACTCCTTCACTTTGCTTTTGAACGGATAGCGGGATAGATGATTGAGCACGCAACATCGCTAGCCTCTAACTTCGTAATTTTCATCTTATTTACGTGTCTGCTAGCAAGGTGATACCGAACATTTTTGTTCAAGTGAGTGGTAGGTAGACTATACTCCGACGTCAGGTGTATTTATTATTGCATTGAGAAGTTATTCTTTTTCTTTTGAAAGATGTGAGTATTTAAAATCTATTCTGTTCATTTTATAACACAATTGTAGCCAAAAGAAAATACATAGCTTCTGATAATGTTTCAGTGACTTTTCTCCAGCCCTTCATTTCTAATTCGTGTTTCATTTGTTTCCCGCTTTATATTGGTTTAATATCAAGAAAAATGAAACGAAAACGTTTACTGATCATTATACAGTGAATTGACCATCCCACTTTGTATACACTGTTACTATAAACATTTTTTTTATTTCTGTGCTCTGGTAGTTTAGTTCTGGCAGAAGCACAGCAGAACAACGGTCATGATTCAGGGATCAAAAAAGTGCTCGTTCTCGCAAGATGCAAGTGAGGTGTCACAGTTAGAAAAGAAAAAAGAATATTTGCAATTGCGAGATTCGCGCTTTTCGTAGACATCTGCAAAACACTCCCGTTCTTGACGCAACGCAGTTGTTGCTCCTATTTGGTAATCCGTAGAGAGTTGGCTATGTCAAAAAACTATGCCATGTCGCTCGTTGGCATCGATGTTCTCCGGTTCTTCTCGAGATGAGATTCTCCCAAGCGCAAGTGGAGCACAGAGCGCACTTGCGCAGTGGGCATTCTGTAGGATCGCCCTTGGCATCCCTGTTTCCCCTGGGTATAAATGTGCAGGCCGTCTATTTCGCTGATCGTAAACTCCTCGAAAACAGGGCTACGAAACTCATATTGGGCAAGCAGTGTGTTTACGAACGCGAATTAACACTCCGGGCTGTTATACGTAATGTAGATTCTTTATCTTATAGAAAAGCTGGCGTGAATAATGTCATTACAATCTTGCAACCGCAGTCACCCACAGACATTGCTCCAGAAAATTGTGCGCCACGCATGTTGTGCCTGAACACTACATGTGTGGGCTTCACTAAACGAACAAAAAAAGCGCAAGGCACATGGTTCTTTTCAGTCTCTTTTTCTACTTTTTTCCCCACGAATATAGCTTATATTGAGCAACCTTCCTTAACATGGCCGTTACCTCTCTTGTGGGAATTCTTCAGCTCAGGAACCACCAAAGCAAAAAAAAAGTGTGTCGTGAAGGACAGTGACATATTTGAGAGTCATATACACGGCAAAAGCAGTCAGAAGACCTTGTTTATTATTGCCAGACTGGTTTTATATAGAAGAGGAGTGGTAATATGAAAAACAATATTTAGTATTGGTGAATAAATAAAACCATCTGAATAACTACAATGGCAAGTTCTACAGCATTCAGGAAATAGCCCTGGTGCAACTCCAAATTTCCGTCTCTAAACTGGTCGTAAAATAGCCACCAACGGTAACCCTGATATAAGGTAATGAAAGTGTGGGCAACTCCGGCTATTAAACGTTTTTCACAAGCGAGAACCTTAAAAACCCCACGTTTTTAAAAACGCAAAGACGCGGCCATCGCGTTATAAGGGAAGTCACGGAGTTGCTGAAAGGACGACATATTAAGCCCAAGGAAGCCCAAGGGGCCGCGAAGGCCTTTCGCGGGAATTCAGGGACAAGCCATGCTGTCACCCTCGGAGATGAGCCCATTAAAGAGAGGCCGTGTACGTGTTAATGTACACGAGCGTGATGGCAGCGTCCAGAGGAATGTGGTTCTTTTCATTGTAAAAAATCTTCCCGGTGAAGAAAGGTCGCTATGTCACTAGGAAAGAAGCGCACAAACCAATTTACTCATTGGGGCTAGTGCGTCGATGACGGTGAAGCGACGGAACGACTTACACCGCTTGCTTCTTGGGAATGCGTATTTGTTCAAGCGTGCCGCCACCATGAAGAGCCGAAGCGTCAAACTCTCTGAAAAAAAAAATGCATAGGTCATGCGCAAATAACTATACTCCATATTGCTATGTCTTGCGTGAATTTTCAAATTTGCGTTACTCGTGAGAACCTCTGACTTTGGTGGTGCTAGTGTCACAAAGAGCTTGCTCACACCTGATGAAAGAACATTAAAAAAAAAACTTGGCTGGAAATACCTGCCACGCCTATGAGTTTTGACACTCGGTGAAGGAGGTTGCCGATGGAGTGAAGCTTTATCTGTTACAACAACTTGAATGAAGGAACGAACCTATGAAGCTTAAACAACGATCAGTGCAAACTCATGCGAATGCTCAAGTATGAAGGCTCGAAGTGACGTGTTAATGCAAGCATTCCTTGATTGTTTATTGGAAGAGAAATTTAACGTTTGAGATTAAGTTCAAGTTTATTTAACTACGCGACAAGTACATGAAGCACGAAAAGAAAAGGAAGGTACAAAAAGAAAAATGCTGCATGTTACCACTTGACTGGCCCTTTCACTCGGAAAAAAAACCTTAACAACAAAACTATAAAAAAAATAAAGTGCAAAAAACAAAAAAAAATCTGTAGTACTTTTTTACACCCCGAGGGTGTACGCTGGCAGGCGCCTAAATAATTTGTGCCGAATTTTCTTGTGTAGATTGCGCTGAAATTCAAAATAACCTTCATAAATCTAGATCATTTATGCAAGGGTGTTCTTAGGCGCACTCCTGGACAAATTAGCTTCGACCTAAAGGACAAAAACTCCATTTGTCAGCAGAATTGTCGGCTATAGAGCCAAATGCGTTTTGTTTTTGTGGTAGCAGAGCCCCAACATTGCACAGCGATCACTATAGATTGGCAGAGTAGTTACGTGTAGCGTTTCGTAATCAAGCGCTACCGGGCTTCAGAAGAAATGTGGCTATTTATCAGGAGTTTGACTAAAATGCTTTTAGAAGAGAGAGACATATATAGATAAAATGAAAATGCTGAGAAGTTAACCTGGTGAAAGTAACTGGTTTTCTACCCTGCGTAGGGGCAGGGAAGTAGGAGTTGTACACAAGACCGAAAAATAGAGATAAATAAATGCAAAAAAGGCACATACACACAAATGAACACACACGCAGGACATTGAGATCAAAGTCGTTCTGATAGGCCACTTTAGAGCAAAAAAGCTGTGCAAGCACTAGTGCTTGCACAGCTATATAGTGTGGGTACTCACACAGAATATGTTGAATTGTTTCAACGCTGCCACAGTGGTCCCATGTTGCGGTGTCGGCCATCAATTTGCGAAACGCATTTGCGTGCGTAAATGCGACACCCACCCATAAACTACACAAAGAAGTCCCGAGAAGTCCTGGAGGAGTTCGAAGACTGAAGGTTGAATACAAAGAATACAGTCGTGCGGGCCTGAAGCAAGGTTCGTTCTATTGCGACGTGGTGCACTGGCGCCGCAGCTTCCTTGCGGCGTCAGTTCTTAAGAGCGGTATTATTATCGGATTGTGTTCTGTATAGAGTGAACAAGCAACTTGATTCATTGCCAATAATACCACAGTTGCCCGTTCATTGCCAATAATACCACAGTGACTTGGGAGCCATTGAAATGTTATTTCACGTCCTTTTTCAAGTAAGTGGTGGGCCTCTTCTGCACTGCAAATACCAGGTGCTCCTGCCGGCTGCGGCGTAGTAGTGACAGAAGGAATTGCAGTGGCGCCTGTGAGTCACTGATAATCACGCGTTTTCGTGCCTGTTCATCTGTAATGAAGTGTAATGCTAAATTAACGCCGCGTGCTCTGCTGCTACTGACGTCGTCCGATGAGACGTCCTAAATTTCATTGTTGTGGTCATCTCGGGCATTACGAAGGTTTTGGTTGAGCTGTCCGGCATAAGAGATCTATCGGTGAAGCGTGCGTTGAGCCTCAATACTTCTCAGCAGGAGCAAAGCATGCTGTATAAGAGCCGGTCACAACATGTCTGCTTTTTCACGGATACCAAGTATCGTCAAGCTGATGCTAAGAAGAGTCAGACACCACGCAAGAATTGAAGGTCCTGTGGTGGGCGAGAAGCATTTGTCAAATACTCGTGATACGCGGCAATCGTATGGCAAAAAGCACGCCAGGCCTGCGCGGAAGGCGCAGCACAATCACAGCTAAATGTAGAAGAGCGACCTTTCAGAGCCTTTTCAAAACACTCATTGAGTAACTAGCACACTTGACTTTCGCTATGCTATTTTTCGTCATTCTTCTGAGAATCGTCGTGTCAGCTGAACAATTGAAAATAATTTCGTGCCAATTGTTTCTGCAGTGGTTGACTATACGATCAAGAATTATACCTGAAGTGGGTATGGACCGCAGTTAGTAGGGGAACAATAACAAGTTTTTGTAATGGGTTGGAGCATTGGACGGCCCACTCGTTACGCTATTCGCATTGTGCGACGACTGGTTGCTCTTTCGCTGTTTTAAAACGTTTGATATGTTGTATTAACGCGATTGCTTCCCTGATATCAAGCCTGCCTAAGGCAAGTTTTCCAGTAAGCCGCACGCACCAGCGTAGTTCAGTGGTACAATACTAGGCTGGCACACAGCGGACCCAGGCTCAAGCCCCACTGTTTCAATTGTGCTAGGTTTATAATTTCGTGCGATGTGTGGTTATGGACACCGGCGGCGGCGGCGGACAACTGCGTGTGACCCGAGTTGTGATCTCATAACAGCTTTCGCTGTAAAAAGGTGCGTGCTCTGTCTGCTGGTACAGAGACTAGGAGGTGACGGGGAGTCCGAGCAAGATATCTTATATGCATCCTGATTGCTTCAACGCCAATGAGCGTCATGATGAAGTGGTCTCTGGCGATCGCTATAAAAGCCACCGACGATGCGCTAACAGGCAGGCCTAAGCGAATTTGGGGTGCTCGGGTCTGATCACATCGTTATATTCGCGGGCGTGTTTTATCTACGTTGGTTAATGTGAGCAAGCTGTACCGCAGAAATCCGAAAAAAGTACCCTCTACGTCTGTAGCACTGCACTGGGTCACATTCACCAAATCTTCTCCGCGAGAAACTTAAAAAAATGGCATATGCTGATCAACCGCTTTTTGAGGCACGATACATGATGACTTCTTGATAAATCCCTGTCAACACCCAGGAACTTGTATGATCGATTGTACGGTATAGTCTGACAATAAATGTTTATGCCGTAATTATTCATACGTTTGCGCGTGAAATCCACGAGGTAGCGTTTCTCGGAAGAAATTTCTAAACCTAGAATTCATGGATGACTTCTTGATAAATCCCTGTCAACACCCAGGAACTTGTATGATGGAATGTACGGTATAGTGTGGCAATAAATGTTTATGCCGTAATTATTCATAGGTTTGCGCGTGAAATCCACGAGGTAGCGTTTCTCGGAAGAAATTTCTAAACCTAGAATTCATGGATGACTTCTTGATAAATCCCTGTCAACACCCAGGAACTTGTATTTTCGAATGTACGGTATAGTTTGGCAATTAATGTTTATGCCGTAATTATTCATAGGTTTGCGCGTGAAATCCACAAGGTAGCGTTTCTCGGCAGCAATTTCTAAACCTAGAATTCATGGATGACTTCTTGATAAATCCCTGTCAACACCCAGGAACTTGTATGATCGAATGTACGGTATAGTTTGGCAATAAATGTTTATGCCGTAATTATTCATAGGTTTGCGCGTGAAATCCACCAGGTAGATTTTCTCGGAAGAAATTTCCAAACCTCGAATTCATGGGCAACGGGCTGTTCGAGCGGCAGCTCTTAAAATACTCGCTCGCAACTGCGGGCGTGTTATGGTGGACGTCCGAACGCAGAGATCAACCACGTACATTGATAGTCTAACTGTGCGTGGCAGCTGCTGAGTGAGGGCAGTTAGAGTAAGATTCAACAGGACCGGACTGAGAATGCTGCCCTGGGTAACGCCGCGCTAGTTGTAATGAGACGAGGTTTCGCAGTCTTCTGTGCTCACACACACACAAAAAAGAGGATCGCATAGAAAGGTAACAGCGCGAACATTTTCGTGAACATTACACCGTGTGGGGTGCAACAAACAAAAAAAACACATGACACATATTTCTTTTCAGTCTCTTCTTCTATTTTTTTGCCGGAAACATAGCTTATACTTGTGCAATCTCAATCAACTATACTGCATCACCATATCACAGAACTGGAAGCAAGTCAGACCAATGCGGGGGCTATTCAGGAACAGCTGCAGCAGGTTTCGCGCATAACGCTGAGCACCCACCTTGTGTTGCCACCTCGCGGACCACGCAAGTGTTAACAGCAATTGGTCGATCTATACAGTTTCGTATCAAGGTACCCTTCATTTACTGCTGCGACCCTGTTGGTCCTGATCGAAGAAACTTTGAACTTGCTACGAATGACGCAAGCCCTATTTTGTAAGGGAGGTAAGGCGTAAGATAGCAAGACGCCAACCTTAATTGAAGTCAGCAGCTGATGTCACTACTGCGACAATGAAAAACTATAACAAGATTCCTGGCTTCCATTTTTCACGCGGTCGACACAGCTTTCGCACTAGTAATGGTTGAGTGACTTGTCTACTTCATTGCATGGACGCTGCAAGTGTAACCTATTCGAAACTTATTTTCACCGGTAGTCGTGAGATCACGTAAGAAACGTGTCCGCATTGTGTAACACTGCGAACACCTCGTGCGTAACACAGTGTTATGCACTTCGTGTATATCAAAGTGAGCAGGTGACAACGAAAAAATGCGCAAATATGGAGAAATTTAGAGCCATCGCCCACTGCTTTTTTTTTCTTTCTATTGGAGGTTTGTGTGAGTTTCGCATTCTCGATGCCAATGACCACACGCACTGTTAGATTTCCATCGCTATGCCAGAGGGTGTACCATGGCCCTTGCTCTGCGGAAACGTTGTTTGAGTGCAGTTGCTATCGAGGGGAAGAGCGCCACCATATCAATGCACCCAAGAAGAAATTGAAGCTTATAAGCGACCTCATTCTGGCAGTTCTCTCGAACTTTGACATTTGGGACATAAAACCTCATAACTATTATTAGTTATTTTTTAAGCTGTTGGAATGGTGAGGGCACGTACATACAAGGAAAATGTGCACACAGATTGTTGAAGACTGACAGTATAGGTCTGTCTAGTGTAGTGAGTATGCCATAATACGCATATATCGATAATACTATGGCAACAGCTTTCACCGGAAACCTGCTCATTGCGTAGCGAGTCGGGCTAGTTGTAACATGCTCATCACGATCAGAGCTGATTGTGATGAGTATGTTCCAACTAGCGCAGTTTGCTACTTCACTTCAGGAAACCTACTCATTAATAAAAGTAATGTTCTTTGAATATTCCACGCGAAAGGGGCGCTACTACGAACACATCTTTCTGGGCAGGTTGCTTCGTCTTAACGTAACAAATCACCACCAGAAACAGATACCCGTAAGAGAGACACACAGATCTTGTATGTACACGTTGTCTGCCTTGTTGGTGTTTGCTGGTGCGGGTGTTCTTTTTTTGTTTATTTCACTTGTGCTCTTGCATTTCTTTTGTTTCCTAACGTTCTATTCGTTTCGCCAATGATTGTGCTGAAGCCATTTCCGCAAAGTGCTTCCATGGGAGACACAGTCAATCGAATCCATGGAAGCAATGTTTAATACTAGCTATTCGGTGTGTGAGGTGTTTCTTAAAACTTCACAAATAGCGTAGGCTATCAGTAAAAACATGAAAGAGAAAGGTATTACTGTGTTACTTGCAACTGAGGTTTCCACACCTATAATGTTGACTCCTAATTTGTGCACCGAGTTTTATGACATTGCTCCGGAAAACAAGCTGAACGTGTGCAATCCAGCGCAGTTGAGTTCAGCAACACTCTAGCATATAAGCTATGTTCTTTGTTTTCAGCGTCTTTTTTAATAAATATATATTTCGCGCCTTAAACGCACGCGATAGTGCCAGGATAATTTGTTATAACAAAGTCCACTAATAACCGATGCCAGAATGTTAAAACATGCAATTGATGCGTCCAATAGTAATTTAAAATACTGATGTACTGACTCAGTAAATAGTGTAAACCAAAGCTGCAATATTCTACTGCTACACCACGTAGTCTTCAGATATAAACATATACAGATAGCACAGAACAGGTATGCTCTGTGCTATGAAGCGCAAGAGTATCCGGCAACACCCATATTTATTTGGATACCTATTATTACGAATATATTTGTCGTAAACGTACATGTCTTGAATTTAGTCTGCATGTCAGATGGCTCAGTATTCGTGGTAAATACCGATCAATCAGAAGCACACTGCTTAGCAGGGTAACGTACTTTCCTACCCCTCAGTAGAAATATGAAGACATCTTCCTGACAGACTTCTTAGTGGAGAGCGGACTGGATAAGCGCCTGTGATAGACAAACAGGGATTGACAAATGCGAAATGTGTTAGTGCATATACTGACAGTCAAAAAGGAAGGTGTGTGCGTGAACAGTTATTGGCAGCGTGAACTGCCGCGAGCAAACTGTGCATTGGCATGATATTTCAACTGGCTTTAGTGTGCTATTATGTTTTTTCGGATAGTTCATTTTTAGGTCCCGTTCAGTATTATTCTTTTTTTTTTCGCTCCAGAACTTATCGATATGCAGTAGCCAAGGTAATATCGACCTCAATCTCTCCACACCAAAACAGTTAGAGCAGAGCAGAACAGATTTCGAGCGATATCTAAATGCTAGAAGAATATGTCAAACACCAAGTGGGTTGCAACTCCTCCTAGAAACCCGATCGCATATCTTCCATTTCAACGTCTCCAGTCATCGAATGTCATTATTCCGGATGTCGCATGTCACAACGTATTCCCTTTCAAGCTGACAACCTCACGAACGAAGCTATCTTCATAACCTGCACAAGACCTCGTCAAGCTTCCCTGGCAGTAACTACCAGCAAACTTAGCCTCCCTGCGAAGCAGTGAGTCAGGCTTTCGGTTTAACGAGGACCATAAGTCACGCCTACTTCGATCAGCAGGCAGACCTTCTCGCGATTGCGCCACGGGTGCCTACCTCGTAAACTTTTTTTTTTCTTTCTCAGTGAACTGGTAGATGGAGACCACTGTAACGCTTGGTGAACGTCCACCAATGTCTAAGGCGGGAGAGCTAGGACCCCTCCCGTTTTGCACCTTCTCTTACAGCCCCACCCGTACATCGGGAGTGGCAGTAAGTTGGGAGGGTCAGGAAGCAGGGTTCATCGATTTACCATCGGGCGATAGGCAATCGTTGAATTCAACCGGTCGATTTGCTCTTCCTGGGATGCATTCAGACTTTTCTTATTTTTTATTTTGTTTACGGAGATAAAACTACCTTCCTTTCGTGAGGTGTTACTCACACACACAAAAAAACAGGAATGTTACTTTATCTGAAACTACAGTGCTTTTGTACACCTGCGCCTTAGGGTGACGCCCCAAAGAACACTATGTTAGAGGAGCACATGATATCAAAGCCAGGAATAGAAAACAAATAGGGTGCTTTACCTTTTTTTATTTTTTGTGCTGTATTTGATGTTTTACGTGCAGTGAACAGAACTATTATTTTTTAAATATTTTCGAAGACAGGGCAGCAATATCGTATACTTATTTGTGACAACATTTCCGAAAAAATACACGCTTCTGGCCAATGCGTCGTCTCAACTTTACTGGGGCTTTCCTTAGATTTGATTTCGTACAGATGTCACATTTCAATAAATGGACAAATAAACTGTTGAGAGTACTAGTATGCACCTCTCTTTCTTGCTCTTGCCTGCTCTAGTTCTGGAGAAAAAATGCCTGCATATACACGGGGTGAATGATGGAGAGTGGAGCGAAGCATCCGTCCGTCCATTCTTTCTTGCTTCCATCCGTCCACACGTCCGTCTGTGTGACCATTCATGCATCCATCCGCCTGTCCGTGCGTGCGTCTGTTCATGCGTCCGCGCGCCCATCCGTGCGTCCGTCCTTGCGTTCATCCATGCATCCGCCCCCACGTCCATCCATGCATTCGTCCGTCCGTGCAGCCATCCGTGCGTCCATCCATGCACCTGTCTCTGTGTCCATTCGTCCGTCTAGTCAACACTCCAAGTACTACCATCTCGCATCTTTTCATCATATATTTCGCATATGGAAGCACCGCCATCAAGCGGACATTCCAAGGACTAAATGAGAGGTGGCACACGCACACTTTCTTACGGCTTATGCTTCATGTCGACCTCCAACCTTTAACCACCTCGAGCTCATGGTATATACTAGTTCACTGTATTCATGGCACTGTGGCCCAACGCTCGCTAAACCTTTCTAAAACCAAGGAGGTTACGCCCAGCGAGTATAACGCAGCAACCCTTTTTTGTCAGATAGTGCTCAATGTACATGCTAATGGCTGCTAATGGAGAATGAGGTACAGGAGAATTCGGCTTTATTTAGCGCACACGCTGCGAGTTTTTTTATTGTTTAACAGCGCACAGGAGAAATCTCCCACCGGCACCACCTTGCAGGTCAAAACGTAATACTAGTTACGCACTACCACTACGACGAGGGACGAACGGGTGCCGCTTTATGGAGCTTCGCCCCTAAAATCCTACTGCATTTTTATCTAAACCAGGCAAATATACGGAAATCAGGAATGTGACCATTGCCCCATTGAATGACTTGAAGGCCCCTTCTTCTTAATATAGTTTATAACCTAATTCGTTTCTGAACCGAAGAAGCGGAATATTTTTGCGAGAGCGGCATTTCATCACTGAACGCAACCAAATCAATTCAGCAGCACATAAAGTCACGGAAAGAAAAGCTAAAGTGTTCTCCACTCACCCTCATGACTATGCGGGGCGCTGACTAACCTTCACTAAGTTTGCACGCTCGTAATTTCCTACGTGTGGACGAGGTGTGAACCACTGCTCAGTTGGTAACGCCATAGAGTGGGTGATGCGAAGTTCACAGGTTAGCTCCCAGCCGGCGGAAACTTGTCCTTTCATACCCTGTACATTCTTCTCACCTGTTTTATAATATTATGGCATGCTCAAATGGCGCAATAAACGTTGCCTATATACCTTTCTTGACTTAATATGCCGCTGCCCTCGATTTGCATTTGAAAGACAGAAGCTTTCGAACGCATTGTGGCAATTGGCGGATCGGTCACTCTCTATGCAGATGCTACTGGAACACCGTCCTCGCCATTCGCCGGCTCAAAGAGCAGTCAAAACCGTCTTGCCCTTTTTGAGAACTACAGGCCTAAGTGAACACGTTTAACGTTTGTGTAGTGCCACCGCTGCATACGCATCAGCCCATTGACTGACAATTTTTCTCTCTTTCTCTTCTCTTTCCTCTCTCTCTCCCATCTTTATGCCCCCTTCCCTGGTTTAGCTCCCTACCTTCTCTCTTGTTATTCTTGACCTCCTCTTCCATGTCAATAAAGGTATATCAAGAAAGGTTGTTCTCGTTGTAGCAAACACAGAATGAGCCCTAGAGATTTTTTCTTCCTTTATTCGAATTAGCTGTTGGGATTCTGAAGATTTAATACAGCCTGGTGACGCAGAGAAATCCAAGCTAATGTTTGTCACCACGTAGTTCCGAAAGCAGCGGTTCATGAATTAAAGAAAGACGCATTCTTCCAAAGGTATTCTGTGGGCACAATAGTAAGACATGTACGTATGTTTTGCTTTCACCCACGAATAATCCGGCTTTCTGTCACACGCATGGCCGAACGAATGGCTGTGGCTCCCACACTCAGCAGCAGTGGACGGGGTTCGTTATATCAGCAAACAATGCCGTTTCGTGTGTTTTCCCTGCCTGATAGTGCTGGATTGTGTAGATGTGTTCATACGTGCCTGAGGAAGCAAACAGTTACGTTTACACGCTGGTACCAAGCACTCGCATTTTCCGCTGTTGCTCCCTTCCATGACGTTTATCATCGTAACAATATATATGAAAAGAGACTATGCCACGTGGCCCTTTGAAAGCAATACCGCTAAAACACTTACGATGACGACTTGACTGGAACCATTCATGACATCTTTCTCCGTCACTATGGCCAGACGTGCGGTGCTAGAGATCTCTACTGCACACAGTGTCAGCAGTGTTCATAATAAGTTCTCTTAAATGTAAAAGCTGAGTTATATTTGTATGTGAAATGACACATTCCTGTAAAAAAATACAATGGTACCCCCTCGTATTTAGAAGTGGTCGAATACGCAGCAAAATCTCATCACCCCTGTACTTGGAAATTAACATGGCCAGCGCGCTAGATGACGTTAGCACTTGTTCTGCCGCGATGCTATATTTTTTCTAACTTTATACCATGCCACTTTTCATGCGCCTTTTTTTGTGTTTATAGGATTAGTATCTTCATTCAGTATGCTCTCGTCTTTTATTTGAGCCTTTTTTTTGTAAACTTTCAAGCTAGGATGTACGTCAACAGTAAGCATTTCTTTATACATGGAAGCGTTTCTGTGTTGACGCCTTGAATACTAATCCGTGTTGCACGATCTTACTACATAAAAAGCAAGGTACCAGCTTCTACCGCACGAAACTAGTTTCTTTTACGGTTTGCTGTGGAGAATGTTTTTCTACTTCGTACATCGCGGTCTCGCAATCGTATCGAATATACGCTTAGGCTACATTTTCACATGATCATTAGCTTTGTGCCGACCACGCTTGATGAGCAAGCTTAGATACTCTGTTTATAATGAGTGCGCCTATCTATCTCTAAGGATCTCACCGCCAAGCAAACAATAAAACTCTCTGTGTACCTATCCCTCTCTATTATGAGGTGGACATTGAAATAAAAAAAAACTAAAGCAACCCCAATACAGAACGTCGCTGTTTGATTGGGGCCCTCCCACTTCATACGTTCGTGTTCTCTTCTGTATACTGTGTTCAGTATACCTGCTGTTTCCTCTCAATACACAAGCGAACCTCAAAGGCCACGGCAAAGGAAGTGCTTAGTTTACATCTGCTGCGCCAGTGCCGCAGTGCTCTCAGCGGCTCTCAAGAAAAGTTCCCTCAGTTTCATTGCACCCATTCCCTTCAGTTTCACCTATTTTCCGGAGTGTTACTTAATCTTCCGCATAAGTAAGCCTATGTCGTCACGACATTTTTTCCCAAATAACCCTTAAATTCAACGTGCACAATCAACTTCGTACGAGTTTTATCTTTAAAACAAACTGTCTGAACACTAAAAAAAATACGGAAGAGCTTCCCCGCAATTGTATCGAAATAAACTAGTGTCATTAGTAGCTCATACAAACAAAAACCCGTATTCTTAGAAAGCCTATCTATCTATCTATCTATCTATCTATCTATCTATCTATCTATCTATCTATCTATCTATCTATCTATCTATCTATCTATCCACCTACGACTTTTAGCTCTCCTGGCCGTTTCAATAATGATATCAGTATCAAACTTGGTATGGCATAACATAACTGTATGAAGAACATATTAGACTAATCATAACAAGAAAATCATCATATATATGCCGTGAATGTCCTGATTTACATTTCATGATCCTGCAGCTCTTACAGTGGTTTCGCTCACATGGCATGTACAAAACTGGTATGCTATGACATGATTGCATGGCGAACACAAGCGATAGACCCTAACATGAAAATCATGACATGCTCTCATTGAACAACAAGACTACATGCGAAGCTTATGATGCGCTTATGGCTGTTTCGCTAGCGTCACATCTACCAAATTTGGTATTACGGTACGTGAATGAATGATGAAGGTACGTGACTGCTGCAAACATAATAATCATGAGATGCGTGTCATGTTCCAGCATGACTACATGCCACGCTAATGATGTGCTGGCGGCCGTTCGCTTGCTTCACTTATACCAAATGTTGTAATACGCGACGCGAATGGATGACGAAGGTGTGATAATGATGCAAATGTGATAAACATGAGATGCTTGTCATGTACCAACATGACAGCATGTCACACTCATGATGCGCTCGCGGCCGTTTCGCAAGCTTCACACATGCAAAATTCAGTATTATGGGACGTCAACGATTGGCGAAGGTATGTGACTGGAGCCAGCATAATAATCATGAGATGCGTGACATGTGAGAACATGACTTCATTGCACAGTCAAGGCGCGAATACATTTTGACGTGACGCGGTGCGCGTGCTCACCGGTGTCTATTTCGTCGCGTCAAGCCAGCGTTGCCACGCGAGGCGCGGGTCCTGCCATATACTCGCACGCATGCGACGCGCTGCGTTGCTTTGACGCATGCGCGTTTCAGTGCGTCCGGCGTCCCTCCGTCACGAAAAGAAGGAGACGCAGTGTTGTCTGGGTAACGCAACAGCGAGAAATGCAGTATGCCGCATTTCGCACCGGTTGCCGTGAGGCCACGCCGACGGACGCTGGTCGCTCCGATCGCGCCTGGCGTCAGACTATGAAGTGCCTGCCTTCTGCTAACGTAGCGTCGCTGTGCCCACCGCGCGAGTGCGTAAACACCACATAGGAGTATATTGGACCGTTCAAAATAAGCTCGCGGGCGTTTCGCTAGCTCCACATATAGCGAATTTGGTGTTAAAGAATGTCATCATCATCATCATCATCATCATCATCAGGCTGATGATGATCATGATGATGATGTCAAAAGATGACGAAAGTATATGACTGGTGCAAACATGATAATCCTGACAGGCGTGTCATGTAAGATCATGACAACATACCACGCTTATAGCATGCACGCGGTCGTTTCGCTAGCTCCTCATATACTAAATTTGGTATCACGTGACGTGACTAGATGACAAAGATAAACGAAACATCCAAACATGATAATCATGACACGGAAGTTATGTACGCCATTATTTACCTCCACCTCGTAACGTTGTGGTGATCTTAAAATGACATATCAACATTTCTCCTTCATGCTTCGCATATCAACGATTTCCACTGTAAGTGGTATCTGCCAATTTTCGTAAGCCTGCTTCCTGGGTACGATGGCTCACCTACGTGCCAAGTAGAATATCTTAAACCTATTCTGTTGGGAGCATCTTTGAAGAAAAAGCTACGAGCAATGCACGCATTAAACAGGTGAGAATATGGGCATTTATTTGCATGCTGCACTTATTTGTATACAATCGTAAGTCAGATGGCTAACTTTCATTTCACATTCGTTTCCTATCAGCAGTTGAGATATTTTTTCAAATAGCACTCACCAAAGCCATTTGAGTACGTCACAAAAAGAGCTTTGATGAGTAATGGTGAACTTAACATAGGTAGACTCAGTTTAAAATTGATTTTGTTCAATGCTTCATTGGTAGGCTTTACGGGAAATTTTCGTTATGCCATCAACCTGTCCAGTTATCTGAAGGACTTCGGTAGGAACCTTTGTTTACATCTAAAAAAAGTTGATAACGTCTCTCTCACGCATGTTGCAGTGTTAATCAAGCACTTATGTTCAGTGCATCTAGTAAGTCACTTTTTGCCTAAGCCATTGATATGGTTTACGCACAGATTTTTGAATAATTGTAACAAGTCACAGGGAACGATTCTGCGCTGCTTCATAAACTTCGAAGATTTCATATAGAGATAGTGCTATTCGGTATATCATGGGAGTATGACGAGTCAATTAGGAGTAATTTAAAGACTATCTCACGAGTGCATGACACTTTTTTTCAGGGTGCTTTTTTTGGTTATAGAGTACATTTATTTATATCCTATGAAGTAGCTCTGAAACGTGTTTGCGTTTCTGTGATGTTCCTAGCACTCAAAGAGAGCGAATTTAAAAAGGTGCATCAACAATCACGATACTACGAAAATTCTGAGCGCAGATTCCTAATAAACGCAGTTGTACCAAGGGGTCAAAGAAGTGTGAAAAGACAGACCAAAAAGTTTGGTCTGTCTGTCTGTCTGTCTGTCTGTCTGTCTGTCTGTCTGTGCATTTGTCTGTTTGTCCATCCTTACCGATATCAGGTACTAAAAATGGCATCAGCCGATACCCCATATTGCCAACCCCATCCGCAGCGACCACCAATATTGCTCAAAATTAAGCGTTCATACTTGTGCGATTGTCGATTAAAAAGCAATTATTTCGCATATCTGAGGCACCATAACACGCATATATTCTGTATGGGCGTCTTTCACAAAAAAAGGCATACACAAGCAATTCAAATGATTATAGCGTTTATCCCGCTCCGCTGACCATGCAACGCTTTCACAAAAAGGCAAGTGTTTCCAACGCTTTGCTAAGACAATACAGTGGTGGCACCCACCCGTCGCCTTGCGTTCTACAACTTACCACCTCTCTCAGAGCTGCACGCTTCGTTTTCCAAGATAACTGCCGGATAGCGCTCATGTCTCACGTGTGACGTCACTTGATGTGCTCGTTCGCCTCCGCTGCACGCTCGAGGCACTCTAACGCAGTGCCTTCTGAATACTATTCATCGATTTTCTTGCGCAGGACATCAAATAAACGTTTTGTTCACTCTCTCCAAACGCAAGACTATCGTCTTTCGATGAAATTCGCAGTGTAACATGCAGGTACGGGGCCATTTTAGGGGCGAAGATTTTTGTAGCGGCACCCGTTCGTCCCTCGTAGTCGTAGTGTGTAACAATTGTTACATATTGACCTCCAAAATGGTGCCGGTAGGAGATTTCTTCTGTGGGTTGTTGAACAATAAAAAATAGTGCTCTATGTACATGCCAGTGGCTGCTAATGGGGAATGAGAGACAGGAGCATTCAACTTTTAACGCGCACGCAGTGATCAACATTAGCAGCCATTGGCATGTACATTGAGCACTCTCTGACAAAAAAGGGTTGCAACGTTATACTCGCTGGGTGTAACCTCCTTGGTTATAGAAAGGTTTAGCGGGCGTTGGGCCGCAGTGTTATGAATACAGTGAACTAGTATATACTAACTCGAGGTGGTTAAAGGTGGGAAGTAGACTCGAAGCGCAAGCTGTAAAAAAGTGTGCGTGTGCCACCTCTCGTTTAGTCCTTGGAATGTTTGCTGAATGGCGGTGCTTCTATATGGGGAATATATGATGAAAAGATGCGAGATTGTGGTACTTGGAGTGTTAAATAGGTGGACAAATGGACACGCAGACAGATGCATGGATGGACGCATGAACGGACGCAGGGGCAGATGCATGGACGAACGCAGGGACGGACGCACGAACAGGCGCACGCAGGATGGGCGGATGGACGCATGGACGGTCACACAGACGGACGCATAGACGGACGGAAGCAAGAACGAATGGACGGACGATCGCTTAGCCCCACTCTCTATCATTCACTCCGTGGATATGCTGCCATTTTTTTTTTTTGCATTTACACTTATAGGCTCAACGACGCTTGCGAGGTAACCCAAGATTCGTAACCTTGGAAGTTGAGCAAGTTGGTGATAGTTCATGTTTACTTGTGAGGCAGCGCTCAAAGACGAGGCACAAAGGAACGCAGCGGTGTCTTTCTTCTGTCCTTTTGTGTCTTGTCTCCATGCACTCCCTCACGAGTAAACATGCAAGACGAGTTTCGCCTGCAAGACAAGCAATAGTTGGCTCAACTATAGGTACCATATATCAATAAACAAAAGCTCTGTATACTTATCGCCCAGAGGAGCTAACAGTCGACCATAAACTTCCTGAACTGTCACGATGGCAAACGTTTCCTAATGATTGCAAGCGGCGTTTTCTCTTTGTCCTTTTAGAGGACAGAAGTGAGAGGGGCGCTACACAATAGCTGAACGCTGCTATGATGTTCCGATGACGTCTCGTGGGAAAGTGCCCTAGTATCTGGCGGAGTGACTTGCCGGCGGCTTCAATGTTTGTATGTCAGGAAAAAGAAGTGACTACACTGTGACACGGATGGCAGAGGCAAAGCTGATAGCCTGGTCTTATAACAAAAAAAAAGAAAAGGAAATACAAAAAAGTAAACTGTAGTGCGTGATGCGCATCTGCCGCCCAAGAAGACGAGCGTCCATTAAGGAGCTCTCAGGAAATGGCCGCTCATGGGAAACGCATTCGGGAAGAAGGAAATGACACTCACAAACAGCAAAAAGCGAGGAAGTGCTTTGGTTAGCTGGTGTTAAAGGAAGCAACAAAATGGCTGCCGGCACGTTCGAAAGTGGTGGGACGGCCTGCCGCCTCCTCAAGTTATTGTTTTTCTCTCTCCCGTGTTTGCCACATTGCCGCCTCCACTCTCCCGGCTGTCGCCGACGCGGTCCGTCGAAGCGAAGTGATGGATTGACGTCCACTTGCGCGCGTGTGGGAGGTACCCACATTACGCGGCAACGATTCGGGGCGCTGATGAACGGCTCTGTGATGCGCCGATGCCACATCGTTCCGGCCTGTTCTGGTAGTGATGTCCTAGGGGACGGGGAGAGGTGCGACAAGATCTTTTTTCTCGCTAATGTCCTTAACAGCTGTTTACAGCCGCGTTCATGACGCGAATTACTTAAGCATCTGCCGGGGAAATGTGGTGATCTAAAGGCAGGTCACAGTGCTACGAGAATGTCGTAGTGCCTGACTGTTAAACAGACACTGTAAGCAATTTTAGAAGAAAACGTTCGGGTGTTTTGGGTGTATTGTAAACTTAATGTATATTTAGATACCGCAATCAAAATTAATGGCAACAGAAGTGTTGGAGTAATCTGGTGAGCGGAGAAAAAGATCGCTGTAATTTCAAACAAAAACTTGGCGGGGATAAGCTTAGGTTCCACACTGACTTGGCTATGATTATTCCGCAACGTTCCTATCTCGGAGTGCTATTACGTTCTGTTCAACCTGATGCTAAAAGCACATCACACGCACCACGGTTTGCGAAAAAAAAGCATGTTCTTAATGTAAATCAAGCCTTTTAATTGTTGCAGTAAATTCATATCAGAGTGAGGTGGCATATATTACCGCCATTTGTAATTCTACGAAAAGTTACCTGTAGTGGGCATTTAGATATCAACAGAAAACCCCGAGCAAGTATGTGCTACCGATATTGGGTAAGCTCTCCTACACCTCCTGCTCACTCATAACAATATAAACTAATAAGAGTAAAAGTAAACGAGCATGCAAAGGATTCAGGAAAATACATAAACGAAGCAACTAAGAAAAACAAAAGATTCAGGCTGCACTAAGCTTTCACGTAGCTCTCTGGTATTTGCACTAGCACGTCAGCTTTTGTGTGCCCCTTTGGTTAAGCTTAAGCTTTTACTAGTTTTCAATCATCGCCAGAAGTTTCAAGGCAACGCTTAACGCGTTACACACGTGGCACCCACGACCCCTATAGTGTCAAACGTATTCTTATTTACAACAAATGGTATACAGGAGTATCGAACAAAATGTCTCTTTTCTGCAGACGCGCAAAGAAAAAACCCGCAGTATTTCATAGATATGCTATCGTCTCTATATATAGGATATCAAGCCAAGCCTCTTTCTGATAAAGAGGTAATATATGAAAGCACTGAAGCGTTATTGGTTATAATTAAAGAGGAGAAAGTCACAGACCTACACAATATACCAAATGCGTTTTTACGCACGTATACGGAATGGGTGGCCCGCTATCTTGACACTGTAAAGGCATCGCTAGCACAGAAATAGATTTCAACTCATTGGCTCGTTGCAACAGTTGTGCAGGCACACGAACCAGCTGAAAATAAAACATCCAAAACTATCGGTCCATTTCGTTGAAGGAGCACTGATAAAAAAAAAGGTTTTGCATGTTAATTTGCTTCGCTCTCGTTCATGACCGTCATCACGACTGGAAACCGTGTTGTCGAGGGTGCCCGGTTATTTCTTAGAGATTTTCTTATAGCACCCACTCTCAGTTACCGTTTAAACATTACATTAGGCAGGAGCCTTTCAGGGAGCATGGTAAACATACCTTGCCATGTGACCACGCAAATGCAGTGACGTCACAGCGCAGCCAGCACACGCCAAGCCGCCGACGCGGAGGGAAAAAATAGCAGGTAGCGCAAACGCAAGGCTCCTACCAGCAACCGGCCAAAGCTCGTGACATAAATTTGTTTACATTGCCCCTGAATTGATGTCGGCGTCGCGACGCGCTCTGAACCTCACTCAGTCGCACGGTGTTCACCAGAAATGTTATTTTAGATATGTTCTACGCTATATTAACCCTTGATATTTTGCAGACATCGCGTATGTCTCCACAAAAATCTATTTCGTTCAATATCTCACCTTCAGAATTTTGTGTCAGTGCTCCTTTAATGTGTTTCTGGTGGAAGCTTTTTTAACGCACAATATCAATATTGATTTAGGGTTACCTTGAAACAAGAAGGCTTTTTTTCTTATCAACACGGCTTCCACGTTACATTATTTTAAAAAATAATGACTTTAATGTACGCTAAATTACAGAGAGCAGATCGACGCCATCTCTTTTTATTTATCCAAGGCTTTTGATGGAGTTCTGCATACCAGATTTATAAATAAGCAAATAGAGATGACTTTAAAGTATAAGGATTTCATGGATATTCTCATATCTCACAGGTCGGACAAAATAAGTCGAAATAAATGGTGGCAAATCTAACCTTCTAAAGATAACCTCAGGCATACTACATGAATACGTCTTAAAACCCCTTCTTTTCTTATTGTTAGCTGTAACAGTTGATATAGTTCACGCTTGTGTTGCCCCACGTCGTCCTTTTATTTCGACCGTTTTGCTTGGTTTCAGTGCGCAGAAAGCACCTATACTATTTTAATATAATTTATTCTTATGAACTTAATAATTTCGTCACTTGATTTACCTCTCGGTGAATATGAAGTGCCCACCTACCGTCTATTTCTTATCAACAACGCATCACGTCCAGTAGTGGTTCAGAAAAATCGGAAAGAACAAACAGTGTATAAATTATGTACTCTCTGGTGCTTCCTGCAATGTGCCTGCATGATTACTGTTGTTCTGTTCCTTAGCAGGCTCAGAAGCACGCGGTTCAATATGAGGGGTTTAACGTCCCAAAACCACCGTATGATTATGAGAGGCGCCGTTGTGGAGGGCTCTGCAAATTTCAACCACCTGGGGTTCATTAACGTGCACCCAAATCTGAGCACACGGGCCTACAACATTTCGATCTCCATCAAAAATGCAGCCGCCTCAGCCAGGGTTCGAACCCGCGACCAACGGATGTCACACCCGAAGGATTTCGTAAGTCGGTTACACAAACAAGGACGACAGAAATGGCCACTGAAATGCGCAAATAGGCAACACTTAGGCCGTTCGTAGAGGAGTTATCGTAACGTAACGCGGTTGCAGATATGACTACAGTCTATCCTCTTTTGTGTATGATTACACGTGCGTAAGCTTTTGCAAATATTCTTCTATGCGAAACTGTTCAAGGACACACATGTCGTTGTGGGCACAATGTTACGAAATAATAATTATGGTGACAGATATTTACTGACAGAAGTTGACACTCAAAATTATTCCTCGTCTTTTGAAACGCTGAATAACTTCTATGCCTCGCGTTCGTTCCGCAGAAATGACATTGCTTGTAGCGACCTTAATTAGACTGTAGCACAGCATCCGCCCTGCCATTCGAAGGTCGGGCATCTACGCTTTCACTACTTACCCTGCATTGACACCTATCAACTGAGTCAGTGAGTAATTGTGTCAATAATGCCGCCGCCGACTAACGTCGACAGGCGAAATGAAGATGAAACACATATATGATAACAACAAACCAATGTACCTTCTCAGTACCCTTTTTATTTCTTATCTAGTGTAGGGCTGTTTACCTAGCATTAACGTCAACATATTCTTCCAAAGGCAGTCGATGATAATATGATTGTTGCACGTATCACAACTCAGCCGTCACCGATAGCACTGAACATGAAGCAAATCGAGCTGAATCAACGAAAACATAAATTAACTATAAGACCTGCTAACCAATCGCCATGCGAAAGTGTTTTATTTGCTTCATAAATAGCTCTTCCATGAATGCACGTCACGAACTTTTTTTTGCTTTTTTATTGCAGAGTGATAGTTCGTAGAACTGCAAGCTGTGTCGAAAAGCTGCACGGTCCCCTTTTCCCTAGAACTCTCTTTGGGTCCGCCTTGTCTGAAAAAGCAGTACTTTACATTGTTACAAAATTACAGATATGTTGCACAAGCTCTACAAAGTACCCAAATTAGCTATTTCTCTATGACTTAAGATACATGATAGAACTTAGTGAGATCGAAAGGAAAACACGAAAGGAAAACAAGTGGTTTCATTTTAGCAGCACTTTATTTTTCAGCGTCAGTGACATCCATCCCAGACTGGTGCTTTCTTTCCATACTGTGATCAAGTTAGGCGCTAAGAATTTAACAAAAAAAAAGATCGGTGTATCGAGTACGTATGTAATAAAGAAGAATAGAGCAAGTCAGAAAGCGTTGCATGTTTTATTGATCGCGGCACAACCACCTTCATTGGTGCCTTTGTAAAACCTTTAACTCGCTCTATATTTTGCTGCGGAACCACAAGTCATACTTTGCGGCACTTAAGCCTTTTTGATAATAGTCTGGAAGACATTGAGTATATTGTCTCATCACCGGTGTTCTGCTCTCGCCCTCTTTGTTTCCAGCACCACTTGAAGGCAATCCAAAATACCTTGTAGCAAGTGCAAGAGACAGAGAGAGAAAAACGCATAAAAGATAGCTTTTTTCATAAGCGAGTTTTGATCATCGGACTGAGGACATAAGGCGTTTAGGACAAGGTCACTTTTGAAAAGTAAACACAAACGTACAAACAGTACACAAACAAGGAAAGTCTTTTGAGAACTATTCATTAGAATGAGAGTTGCTCAAGCCATAAAATGCATGCTGGTGGGAGCGCCAGTATTTTACGCCTATTCGTTTTCTTTTGGGCAGCTCTCTTGGTCTTGCTTTTGTAAATGATCCCGAAACCAAGATAACATCGCGGCAAAGGAAGATTCAGTTTCTCATGCCTTGATGCAGCTTTCTTTTCTTTCTCTAGTTTCCCGCATGTCATTAGATCTCTTAACGCTTCACGCTAAACAGCTCTTCTGTAGAACGCCCGCTGTTATGCTTACGAATCTCGTCCTTATTTCGATTGAGTAGTTCCCGCTACCACCTTACCTGCCTCCTTCGACCTCACCCCTTTGCCTTATTATCTTCTTTCTTTCTTATTTGCTTTTATGGCTATTTCTTAATATCGCATTTATCAGCCAACTTCAAAATTCAAGGATGCGTTGTTTCACTAGATGGTCGTCGTTGAACCCACTGTCTAGATGTGTGGGCTTTTTTTAGCAATAAATTTCTCATCCTATACATCAAGCGCAAAAGTAAGGGGTTAGCGTTACAAAAGAATAATTATAATTTTTCTAAGTCTTCCTAAGAATATTTATATTGTATGCTCATTTATTTCTTTGTACTGTATACCACTATCTTGAATTGCACAGACAGATTTCTTTTTGTTATCAAATTTTCAGAGCGAGTATATTAAGTTACAACATTAATAGTTCCGCTGTTTTACCACCGCACATGTAAATCGACCCTCACTGTTTCTTTTTTGTTTTCCGTGTTTATTTTTTTCGATGCGCAGTCTGTACTGAATATGCACCTAAATGACAACATTGCAGTCACATACTTGCATTGCGGGCATACGGATATGGAATAACTGGCTAAATTTATGGCACAAACAAACGGAGACACAAATAAAAGTACAAGAAGTAGCACACAAAGTGCTTTTAAGGAAGAAGGGAACATCGGGTACAACCTTGTACCGATGCACTCTATTCGTGTTCACTATGCTCTGTGAGCTGTTCATTTCTCAGAACGTATTATTGACTTTAAGGTCACACATGATTGTTGTTGCGGAGGGAAAAGTGGGTAAGTACGACGTGGTAATCGATAATAATAAAAGAAAACATCTGCAGGAAGCATAGCACTGTATTGTTTTGCGTGTGTGTTGTGTGAATGAATGAATGAAACCATGTTTATTCCACTTTGTTCGCGCCGAGGGCGCTGCGGTGGACAGTCAGGGCACTATAGCAGGGGGGGGGGGGGGGGTAGAGCTGCCTCCGTTTTATTACCGGACGTCATGGTGCAATTGATCTACGGCTGTTTCTTAGATAGATAAAATGTTTAAACTATACTTTAGCCGACTTTTGTTCGTATACTATTTTGATAGAGACACAAATATCGATAATATTTTAGGTTGTAGCGTTATTCACCCCTTAGGTCACCTATCACCGACCTTTCCGCAGAAACAACACTGAACACACTGATTGTGTCCCTCACACGTATTACAACTTCGCCATTTAGAGTAAATGAAACT
Source organism: Rhipicephalus microplus (assembly GCF_043290135.1). Classification (NCBI taxonomy): domain Eukaryota; kingdom Metazoa; phylum Arthropoda; class Arachnida; order Ixodida; family Ixodidae; genus Rhipicephalus; species Rhipicephalus microplus. Next base: position 78,951,023 of record NC_134709.1, on the reverse strand, counting down.
GGGAAGTGTTCGCCTCGACGACCTATCTTTTTAAAAGCATGCAGTATTGCATAAGGTAGCATTGGTTGCCCTTTCGTCAAGAGCCGGATCTACTGGAGCATTTTTACAAGCAAGAACGACTCGCAACAGCAATACAAAGCCTGGCGAACAGTTTTTCGGCTGCAAAGAGCTTCAACAGACAGGAAGGCTCTGCCCAGCTGGCCAGCGTTGCACAGAGCGTGAACCTAGCTGATCCAGTCTACGATAAGGTAAGGGAGAGCTGAGGAGTGCGCAAGGTTGCACTCATCTTGTTATAGAAGTAGTTCATTCCACCCGACTCGTTAAAAAACGCGGTAGAGCAAGCTACGGGGCACGTTTCACGGGATTACGTGCCGTTCCGCACTCCTGACCACCACGCCCGCCGAAACAGACGAGGCAGAGCTTCGAAAGAACTTTTTTTCTTTTTGCGGCACGCGCAATCAGTGGCTGCCCACTGCATGATAAAATGTACGACACTGAATGGCCTTTTTGTGCGAGACTGCCATTTGTCGGAATAAAACACAGCAGCACTGCAGGAAGCGTCGGAATGAATGAAGCTAAGTGAGCGCAAGTATTTAAGAACGTACTGGTGATTATAACAATTCATATAAGCCCTACCATCATAAGCTAAATAAGGCTGCTGTCGTTCTCTAATTCTCTTCTGTTCCCGAATATATGTACTTCGCTCTATGGTTACAAAAAATGTCAAATATAAAATAAGCTGTTGAGTTGAAGACTTTTCAGTTGAATTTTGTTTTGTACGTGAAGAACATGAAAAGGCAGATTATAGTAGAGCCTTGTGTCACATCGTCAAGGCATGATACTAAAGGAAATGCAAGAAATAAAAAAAAGCACGTCAAACAATCAAAGAACATTCACAAACGACCGTGAGCGTCATGTGCTGAACAGTTTATGTCTTAAAGCATGGGTGCAGTATAAAGGGAGAGTCCAAAACATACAGGGTGGTCGCGTAAATTATTTTTGCAAATAACACAAATCAGTGGTTCTCGGGGATGACAGAACAATTTTTGGAGGCTTTCATACTCTTTTCAAGTAACCTGTACACGAGGTGCTCGCTGTAAGACGTATTCTTGTATGTAACAATAATGGTATAAAAAATGCGGCAATGAGAGATGTGTCAAGCAAGAATACAGACATCTAAGCCACCACAACGTCGAACATTCGAGCACGGGAAGATTGTATCTCTACACGACCACTCCTAAATAACAACAGGTCGGAAAACAAAACACCAATTAGTCACGAGCTCCCTCTATTTTGTGCGACAAGTCGACGAAGCAGCATGGCAGATTATCTTGGTCAATTATGCTCCGCCACAGAGCCTTTCCAGAGAAACAGCCTGTCAATTAGATGGCCAAGTGGGTCACGAAGTGAAAGCTTTGAATTCAGCAGTGTACGTCGTTGCTGGTGATCTGTCAGTGGTTCACCAGCGAAGGTATGGTAATTATAAATACATAATTTAGTTTTTTAACATTTATCAATACTTTTTTTTAATAATAAGCCTGTCTTGTGAGATTTTGGGACGAAATGAACCGGCAATTGTGCAAAATGCAACTAAACTAAGAGGGAGGGTAGCGAGCAATTCATTTCATCAGATCAATGTGGCGCTATGAATTTCTGCATGAACAGATCTCGATAAGATGATGATTACACTCAAATATATTTTAATAGTATGCAAATGTACGAACCTTACCACCCTCATCCGATTGTGTCTGAAATGTTTTTTTTTTGTTGGAGAAGTATAACTATAAATAGTTCCAATTATACATAGGCAGCGTCAGGAATGTGAAGATTCAAACGAAGTTCTTCTTAGTATAATACGACGCCGACAGAAACGTTGATGGCAAAATTTTTGCAAAACGAGTTCTTTGCTATGACGATAATATTATATTCAAAATGTAATGCAGTATTATGTGACTAACATTTATTTTATTAACAACACCGCAAAAACTACTTACGTAACTAATGACAAATTGTGGAAGAAGTACCAATGAAGGGTGGCGTGATTATATTGTAAAGAAACTTTTTACACTTCCCGCACATATTTTCTCGTTAAAAAGTATGCTATCAAATAAATCTAAGTCTGAGAGAAATAGTTGCAAAGGCAACTATTTCTCTCAGACTTCATCTCGGCATAGTTGAACGTCTCTCTCAGATAAACAAGGTAATGATTCCGTGACATCGGAACTCTAAACCACTGACCTGAGAACCATTGACTTAGGAGGCATTCGTTGGCGTTGAAACACGTGACAGCTCAATGCCTTAGCGACGTGACTTCGTCGTGTTGTTCTTGTCACGCACAAATGTCGTTTCATTCCTCACCGTATCTCCATGTAGCTGCAGGAAAGGTAGGCTGGCAGCCTACCTTTCCGGCATGTACACGAGTTGCTTTCAAAACCAGCGATGTCAAACTTGCACTAAGCAATCGAAATAATGAAATGACGGATACTATACAATGTCTCCCTGAAGTTGGGAAAAAATATTGCCTAATGCAGGCATGCTGGGAAACACAAAGGAAAAACATTACTTGATTGAAATCTCATGTGCTACTTTGCGATAGCCGTGGGACCACAAGCACGCAGGAAGCACCACGAAATATTGGGCACCGCTCAATTCAGCACAAAGGTTCATGAAAATGAGGTTTACGAAGTAAACACTTCCAGTATGGTGTAGCCTGATTCGAAGGAGATGCATATTTTTTTTTCTATTTCTCGCGTTCAGATAGATCCAGTGAAACGCCTAACCCGTCTTTTTCTTTCTTTTTGCCTTTGTTCGACCGTTTTTTACTTTGTTGTACTCATATGCTCTTTCGGTACTACAAAGTAGCTTGATTTTAGATGGGACTTTGAACAATAAAATCAATAATAAATGGTGCTGGCAAGATCAAAAGGAACTTTTGTGTTTTTCTACGGATTTTTTAATGTAAAAAAAACACTGCTAAAAAGGTGAGTGCAATGAATAGTTGAACGTCATTATCACTTTAAAAGACAGTACATTAAAGTAATGAAACGCCTTGCAACTGTTATAATAACGTTATAGACTGTCTGAAACCGCAAGCGTGGTCACAAGTCAAAGAGGAAGCGCGCAGTCTTTTGGAAACTACTTCTCTACTTTCTCGGAGAAATCATGAGAAGATTTGCGTTTTATTTCCTAAAGGGAGGTGTCATTAACGTTTTTAAATTGACGAAAAAGTACTATTACACACCAGCAGAAGGAGATAAGAAGCGTAAAAGGATAATTGGTGCACGAATCGGAATCAGGCATACATGACAAAAGATATTGAGGTCCAGAAGTGTAGCGATGGTTAAATCACAATACTTTGAGAGCATGCGACATGACTTCCACTCCACGCTCAGATGTCATGACACTTCGTGCTATTGCGACGTCTTTCGCCGACTTCACACCCTTAGAGCGCCTGTTAAAACTGATTGATATATGGGGTTCAACGTCTCAAAACCACTATATGATTATGAGAGACGCCGTAGTGGAGGGCTCCGGAAATTTAGACCACCTGGGGTTCTTTAACGTGCACCCAAATCTGAGCACACTGGCCTACAACATTTCCGCCTCCATCGGAAATGCAGCCGCCACAGCCGGGATTTGAACCCGCGCCCTGCGGGTCAGCAGCCGAGTACCTTAGCCACTAGACCACCGCGGCGGGGCGCCTGTTAAAACTTGCCTGCCCCAGTGATCAACGTTAAAATTTTCGTGCATATGGCGAGAGAACAAGTCAGCGAAACCTAGCCAGCTATCTTGGAAAGTTTCTTTCAGAATGAGAATTCGGTGCCCCGCCGTGGTGGTCTAGTGGCTAAGGTACTCGGCTGCTGACCCGCAGGTTGCGGGATCGAATCCCGGCTGGGGTGGCTGCATTTTCGATGGAGGCGGAAATGTTGTAGGCCCGTGTGCTCAGATTTGGGTGCACGTTAAAGAACACCAGGTAGTCGAACTTTCCGGAGTCTTCCACTACGGCGTCTCTCATAATCATATGGTGGCTTTGGGACGTTAAACCCCACATATCAATCAAATCAATGAGAATTCGGGGTCCGTCCACTGGGCGTTACCTAGGTGGTAGTGTCAACTTTTATTTGGCGTAGTCACTTGCCTGGCGCCTTACAGTGGCTTCACGCGGGACGCGACTTTCTCAGCCCGGGAAACGAAAACGAACTTTTTCTGGAACTTTTTGTGCTGCTACAAAGGCAGGACCCCATTTTCAGAGGCTAAATCAATGCGGTGAAAATAAATGGAGTCAATCCTACAACTTTAGGAAACAAGATGGTACGTTCTGGATCGTTTTTAGTGGTTAAACTTGAGATAATGCAGTCATTCTCAAAAGCGTTTTGAATGGCGCACCAGTCTTCTTTTCCTATGCGTATTTATAGACTACACCTTTAAATGTGAAGGATTTTATTACGTACTGCTGGCATCTATCTATCTATCTATCTATCTATCTATCTATCTATCTATCTATCTATCTATCTATCTATCTATCTATCTATCTATCTATCTATCTATGTGCCTAAGTCTGGGGGCTCTAGATATCGCCTCTTTTACTTCGGGTAAACCAAAATTCGTATGTGAGGGTAAGATGGTATGACGAACACGACTCGCTGGTCATGACATGAATAATGTTGCAATCTGGTCACGCCGGTCGTCAATTTTTTTTCTCTGCGAACGGTGCAGTACATACTCGCGGCCACGTATGTGCTACTGGTATGCGGGTATGTGCCACAGGTGATCGACATTTACTATCCACCCAATAACGACAAGAACACACATTGGTAATAATAACGCCTGAGCGTTATAAAAAATCTTAGATTGGAGGCGATGACCAGACAAATGTTGAAAAAATACCAGGGTCCCAGTAAAAATGTATCCATAGCATTGTGCCTGGCAGCCAAGTATTACACCACAGATCCACGTGAGGTCTCGGAACTACTTTTCGAAGAAACTCTAATGTTCGTCAAACGCCAATTGTGGTTCCAAGACTGGCTATTCAACTGGAGCAGCATTACATATGTACTCCTATGATACAGCCTTCTCATCTAGTTAACGTGATTTGTAGTTAGGTCTCACGAGCACCAGCCCTTGATATTAGCTTGCCCCTTCTGGTGTTGCTCATATACATGTTGCTGTTGGCATCGTTACGCAACTGTAAATAACTGATTACGTAAATCACATGCCGCTGTTAAACCTCTGTCTCAGCGAGTACTTCAAGATATTTTTCAACGGCAGTTTGTAACGTTCTGCTAAGTAAAAAATTACAACCCAGTCCCTTTCTATCTCGAAGCTTCTCACAACATTGATTCTCAACGTATGTGGGGTCTACCGAACGTTTTGCACGACTTTTACTTTCTATTCTTTGCCCGAAGGCCTATCTGCCAGCCGTAGTACACATGTTAACACTCCATAGGCTATATTTTAAGCGTATCTACGTTCGATATTGATCAATGCTTTTTAGATCCCATGGTAGGTGTTATTCTAAGGTCACAGGTTCGGTTCCAGCTCATGCTGCTCAGGGCAAGTTATGTTTTCGTCAACTGTTCTTTCTTCAGCATTACATTACAATTAGTTTTAAATACAGCCCCTATACTGTCGCTGGCATTATTGCCTATTAATTCGCGTTAAAGAGACATGGCAAATATATTAAAAAGTCACTTTTACACGTTCTTTGAAATCTGCAGCCATTTATGAACCAGATTTAGTTATTTTGTCTCCATACAATTTGCTTCTCTATTATTGACTTAGTGCAAAATTCGTGTGGTGGCCTCCATTCTTGGGCAACGAGGAATTTCTGGCAGTTTAAGCATCATAGCCATACAGGGAAGTTACAGTTTGCAAGCTGGAGCACATATGGCACATTAGGGGGGGGGGGGGAATGGGCCTATAACTGCCAAAATGAAAGAAAACAAAGGCCTCAGAAAGCAAAGCAATGGATAAAGCAAAGCGCTCAGTCGGAAAATCTACATTTGGTCGGGGACGTCTTAGTGGTGTCATCATTGGGAAGCACCAAAACTATTGCGTTGGGCTATTAGAACAAATAAATTCAGCTTGGAGGGCATGCGAGAATCTGTCTGGTTCACATATTTTCACATGGCATCAAATGATTTCAATGCATACCACGGTCATTGCTCGAAGAACGCCGAAGCTTGGTGTAAATTCAAGAACGCCATGTTGAACGGTGAACCACTCCTTCATGAAATACCCCTTCCAGCATCTGTTAGTTAGGCAGTTAAGCCAAGTTATCCTGCACTTGCTCATCTAGAACTACTTGCCAAATGCCTTCAAGAGAAACTCAAAACCATACCGAGTCGTTGGATAGTCGTGTGGGAGCGCGCTCAAAGAAACGTTCTCCTCGGGCACCAAGCACTTTATATATACACGCTTGATGCTCTGCTCACTTTTAATGATGGCACTACAGCCCGTGTGAATGTGCTGAACCATTTTGGAATTTCGCCAGGGAACTGCGCAGTGCAGGGCCTGCGCATCCTTGAAGTGCGTCGACAGTGCTGTGCCAACGCGGCTGCATACCAGGCGACAAATGAGGCACGCCAGGCAAGATGTTTCAACACAAAAAGAAAAAAAATGGCAGCATATACATGGAGTGAATGAATAGTGGGGCGAAGCATCCGTCCGTTCATTCGTCCTTGCTTCCGTCCATCCATGCTGCGTCTGTGTGGCCGCCCGTGCGTCTGTTCGTGCGTCCACACGTTCATCTGTGCGTCCGTCCTTGCTTTCGTCCATGCATCCGCTCCTGCGCCCGTTCATGCGTCCATCCGTCCATGCAACCATCCGTGCGTCTGTCCATGCATCTGTCTGTGTGTCCGTTCGTTCACCTATTCAAGACTCCAAGTAGCACCACCTCGCATCTTTTCATCATATATTCCTGATATAGAAGCACCGCCAATCAGCGGTCATTCCAAGGACTGAACGAAAGAAGGCACACGCACACTTTCTTACGGCTTGCGTTTCGTGTCTACTACCCACCTTTAGCTACCTCGAGTTCATGGTATATACTAGTTCACTGTATTCATGGCACTACAGCCCAACGCTCGCTAAAATTTTCTAAAACCTAGGAGGTTACGCCCAGCGAATATACAATAAATGTGGTAAGCAATCTACAAGTGTAATCTGCAAGAAGGAAGAAATTACAGAATAAGAATTTTCTCGAAGAAAGAAGAATCGTGACACTATTTGCCATAAATAAAGGTGTTTTAAACCAAACCCAACCACACTAACTGGCTTGATCATATTACCACGATGCAAGGGCTCAAAAGTCAAAGACCATATAAAAGTAGTGAAAATCCGATGATAGCATTGTATATAAAATCTTGCATAATAGATAAGTTGCACTACACAGTAAAGCTTTGTTGCTAAGAAAGTATTGCAAGCTTCAGCTCTCCCAAAGATTGAATGTCGATAGGGAACACAGGATATTTTTATTCCCTCTGTTAACTGGCGTCTGGGTAATGTGCCAGAAACGATTGAACATTGCTTTGTTAGTTGCAAAGATGCTATAGTGTTTTGGGGAGTCTTTCAGCGAGCCCTAAAAAAATGGCAGCATATTCACAGGGTGAATGATGGAGAGTGGGGCGAAGCATCCGTCCGTCCATTGCGTCCATCCGCCCGTCCATGCATGCGTCTATTCGAGCGTCCGCATGGTCATCCATGCGTCCATCCCTGCATCCACCCCTGCGTCCGTCCATGCGTTCATCCGTCCGTGCAGGCATCTGTACGTCCGTCTATGCATCTGTCTGTGAGTCCGTTCGTCCATCTAGTCAACACTCCAAGTACCACCATCTCGCATATTTTCATCATATATTCCGCATATAGAAGCACCACCATCCAGCGGACATTCCAAAGACTAAACGAGAGGTGGCACACGCACGCTTTCTTACGGCTTGCGCTTCGTCTTTACTTCCCAACTTTAACCACCTCGAGTTCATGGTATATACTAGTTCACTGTAATCATGGCACTGCGGCCCAACGCTCGCTAAACCTTTCTAAAACCAAGGAGGTTACGCCCAGCGAGTATAACGTAGCAACCCTTTCTTGTCAGATAGTGCTCAATGTACATGCCAATGGCTGCTAATGGGGAATGAGAGACAAGAGAATTCGGCTTTAAGTTAACGAACACGCTGCGAATTTTTTATCGTTCAACAACGCACAGGAGAAATCTCCCACTGGCACCACCTTGCAGGTCAAAGCGTAAGACATGGTACGTACTACGACGAGCGATGAATGGGTGCTGCTTTAAGGAGCTTCGCCCCTAAACACATTTCATCATTAGTTCTCACACATTTCCTTATCTCTACCAGCAGCGGTTGATGAAGTTCCATTATAGTATGTTTTCGTCGTGTGTATGCACAGCTTGTGGAAGATACGAATGCAAGACCGCAACACAGAGCCCACCACCTCTTCAAGCACAGACTTCATTCAAAGGGCTATCCACCTCAAAAACATTTACGGCAAGCTACACTTTAGACCTGACTGGTACTTCATCTTAGAGAGCTGTTTGACCTCACCCCTTTTTGTTTGCGTAACACGATGTGAAGAACTCTCGATGTGAAGAACTCACGCTGTGTTAGCCACTGAGTGTGTATGAGTAACACTTGAGCGCTTATTGCATCCATTTGATTGCACTTTTTTTTTGCTCATTTTATTTTTACTACGCAAATACTTTATTAATTACCCTGAACAAAAAATCTAAGCGTGTCTCAGTGGTAGAATACTGGGCTTGCACGCAGAGGACCTGGGTTCGAATCTCAGTGTGTCATTAGTGTTTTTATTTACTGAGGTTTTTTTCGTTCTATACTGGTTACGGGCACCGGTGGCGGCAGACTACCACTGCGCCGCGCGTGACCAGTGTTCTTTTCTCATAACAGCTTTTGCTGTAAAACAAATGGTAGGTGAGGATAATTCATGTGAGTGTTTGAAGAAGTAAGGGGAGGAGGAGAGAAGCTACAGCATTTTATAGTGAAGTAGAGCGTAGTATATCAGCGAGGTGAGGAAGGAAGTGAGAGCGAGGCGAAAGGAAAACAAAATGGGAAGGCCATGAGTTCCGCTGCTTTCATAGTGTTACTCACCACTAGTGTGTTGCTGCCTCAACTCATTCTTCAATTACCCCCGAGAAGCTTCAGAAATAGTATCGCATGCTTCTGTTGAAGGTACAAAATTCGGCAAAAGGGTCGAGGTGAGAAATTATGATTTGCCGTCGCCAGTGCGATCATATGTCAACGTAAAAGGCCAAGAGCGCGCACACTGTTGCGTACGTTCTATTGAATAAATAACGAAAGAAACAAAGACCAGTGTTACTTTACCTCTTTCACTGTTTTGCTGTTGACTTTTGACAACATTTTGGTAGGTCGCGCCTCGTAAAAATTGAGAAAATATACTCACACAAGAGTCTTTACATGAAAATATTTCTCTCTTGCTTCTAAGAATCGATTATATTTACATTATTAGGTATGCGAGATCAATATTTAGCACTCCCCAACGGATGTTCCCAGATGTATTCCGAAGAATCATTTCAAAGCATTCAGTGCATGACACAGTGTAAAGAGTCTCCACACACGTGCTGCAAAGGTCTATAGTTCATTTGCAGCTCAATTTTCGAGTCAATTTCACGCATTGCGACAAAGATATAACAAGCAAGAAATTTCCTAAAGCTATAGATTGCTGCACATCTATGCAGCTTCCTTTTCTGTAAACTTTAATTAGGACCATTAAGGTCAACTGGAACAACTTCTCTGCTTGCAACAATGGTGTCCTCCGTTATATACTAAGATTTTTTTTCTATAGAAAATAGAAAACAAGAGAACGGTACTATATGCGAGTTCCTTTTTTTTCTGACTTCCTCCTAGAGCATATCTCACTGTTTCTTTTCATGACGTTGGCCATTCTTACAGATATCGAACCTCGAGCAGACTTCTTGTGCCCCGCTGCCATCTTTAAGCTCGCCCACTTTTTTCTATATATGTGGTCCACGATCCCTTCCGCTTAAAAGCCTATCATAGTCAAGGAAAGGAGCAAAGAGAGAGAAGGCATGCCTCCTGAGATTCTTTAGATGGGAGCACATAGGACATCGATTAATCCTCGGGCTCTTGTTATAAATGGCGACGGGCTTCGTATCGAAGGCTTGACCCCTGAACACTTCGGGGAGAGCTCCCTCAACTTGCAGGGTACATTCAGTTTCCCATCACTGGATTGGAAAGAGCGCTGCAGATATCCTCTTGCGTTTATTATTGCGTTCTTTTCCAACACACCAAATTGGGCACGTGCATGGTATATTCCTTGTAGCTACTTTCTGTACTGTGAAAAGGCGGAAAACGTTCTGTGGTGAAGAGGGCTCGTTGTGCACAATGGAGCGGACCACTGTGTGGTAGAACGACTCATCGATATTGGCTCCGTGTATCACATTCCCTTGTGATGCCTACACATAACTCGCTTTCACTTTGATTTGGCAATGACGGCGATTAAAATCAAAATAAGTGACACTATAGGATCACCGCTATATTTGTTTTCTCTAAAGACAAATAGTGAATACAACTGCTATTTTAAAAAAGCTTTGTCTACCAGTTACCTGTCTAAATTTTGAAAACATCTAATTTTAAGTGCTGTTATATACAATAGGAGACGCCAAAAGTTACTCATTGGCAGAAAGCAGCAGAAGTAATCAAAAATTTTACATCATGTCAAACGTTAGGCTATCAGAAAGCAGGATAATATTTGAAAATGCTCAGCGACGGTGATTGCACAATCGTGTTATTTATTATTGTTTTGCGCAGTGAAATTGACAAAAATATAGTTGCCTCGGACTGCTCAAAAAACAACAATGCCTCAGTGGCAATAATGTCCTGAGGCTAAATACAATTGCGTGTATTCAACTGCCGGTGAACCAAAACATCCATATACATAAATTTTGCTTCAAGTTGATAAATATTAAGTGTCCCAAGTTATTCCATATCCCTTCATTATGACGGTATTCATAACGTGTCTGGATTTCGGTAGCGTAAAGTTCTGAAATATACATCTATAACTGTTCATTGGCGGTTCGTTGAAGTGACTGCGATTACACGTAATAATGATAATTCTGCGAACCTCGACATCGCAAAATACGTGTGCTCCCTGCCTTACAGAAAGGTCTGTTGCTCCTAGGTTTCGTGCCCTGGAAAATTTTTTGCAAAGTTTACTTTTCGTTAGCGGCGGAAATTCTTCAAATGAAAGAGAACTTGGAGAGAAATGCATACGCTCAGTACGAAGACACGCTATCTTGAGAATTCACGCACGGTAATGCTTGGCGCTTCCTTTATTTCTTTCACTTTCTGCACATTGTTCAAACGTTTTAATATGTATTTACAGAACAGTTGTCTATACTGTTATAGATTTCCCCACAGTTTACCTGCTAAGTAGTTCGAATAGGGTCAAGCACAATGTGGTTTTCTTTCGTACTCCTCTTTATTGTTATTTTTTGTTATGTGAACTAGTTATAATGTGACGGGGCAAGGTCTTGGCTTACAGGACAGCGTCCACCGAGAATCGGCAGCAGAACAAGATGTCTGAGTTGCCTCTCGTGCAAGCGCCTAACGCACAGGCGTCTTCTTCATCTTCGCTAAGTGCCACGCTTGCTCCTGTCGATGATGCACCGTAACATCACTCCCCTGCGGCGGAAGCGCCGTCACGGCGCTTAGTACGGCGGCGACGAACGAGGAGGGTGATACGGTTTCAGTCTGGAAACGTGCACAACGTCTGTCTGGAGTGCGGTGGTCGAAAAGGCATTGTTTAGGAAGCGATCTCGTAGCTCACGTCACTAAGTTGTCGTAACACTTTGTAGGGGCCATGGTAGTGTGATAGTAGCTTCTATGATAAGCCGACTTGGCGGTTTGGTGTCCAGAGAAGTACCAGAGACCCCGGCGAGAAGTGCACGCTTTGGTGGCGACTGTCATAGCGGTCTTTTTGCTGTGCTTGCGACAAGTGCAGCCGATCACGGGCAAGCTGACGGGCTGCATGGGCTCGAGAAACGACGTCGCTGGCGTACTCAGTAGACAAGGGGGCAGCCGAAGGAAGGAGCGTGTCAAATGGTAATGCTGGATGTCGGCCAAATAGCAAATAAAACGGCGAATGACTAGCTGTGTCGTGCCGTGAAGAATTGTACGCGAACGTGACAAAGGGGAGTGCTTTGTCCCAGTCACGGTGATCTGGCGAAACGTACATTGACAGCATCTGCGTCAGCGTTCGGTTTAGACGCTCGGTCAATCCATTTGTCTGTGGATGATAAGCGGCGGTAAGCTTGTGCTCAGTGGAGCAGGCGCGGAGAATGTCATCCACAACACGTGAAAGAAAGTACCTTCCTCGATCAGTAAGCAGCTGCCGCGGAGCGCCGTGATGAAGAATGACTTCATACGAGAGAAAGTCAGCGACGTCAGTGGAACAGCTTGTCGGCAGTGCTTTAGTGATGGCAAAGCGTGTGGCGTAGTTTGTGGCGACTGCAACCCATTTATTTCCGGAGGTGGACGTAGGAAACGGGCCCAACAGGTCAAGGCCAACACGGAAGAATGGTTCCGTCGGTATGTCAATGGGCTGTAGGAGGCCAGACGGTAGCACAGAGGGGCACTTGCGGCGTTGGCAGCGGTCGCAAGCAGTGACGTAGCGAACCACAGAACGATACAGTCCGGGCCAGAAAAAGCGACGTCGCACACGATCGTAGGTACGAGAGACGCCTAGGTGACCGGCTGTAGGTACGTCATGTAGTTGTTCGAGAACGCTGGTACGCAGGTGATGGGGAAGCACGAGTAGTAATTCCGGGCCATCAGCGTTGAAGCTGCGACGGTACAGAATGTTGTCGTGCAGTTCGAACAGGCGAACGAAAGGGTCGGTTGGAGCAGAGGTCAGACGCTCGATAATGGAGAGTAACGACGGGTCACGTCGTTGTTCGGTGGAGATATTACCCAAAGCGTGGATGGAGAGAACGCAGGGGTCTGAATCAAGGTCTGTCAAGTCGGGCGTTTAAACCGGATAACGTGACAAACAGTCTGCGTCTGTGTGGAGGCGTCCCGACTTGTAGTGGACTACGAATGAGTATTCTTGCAGACGGAGTGCCCAGCGACCAAGACGTCCAGATGGGTCCTTTAGCGATGACAGCCAGCAAAGAGCGTGATGGTCCGTAACAACGGAAAAAGTTCGGCCATACAGGTAAGGCCTGAATTTCGCCACGGCCCACACTAAAGCTAGGCATTCACGCTCAGTGATGGAGAACTTCCGTTCGGCAGGTGAAAGAAGACGACTGGGGTAAGCAATCACGCGGTCCTTCCCGTGCTGTCGTTGGCCAAGGACCGCTCCAATTCCATGGCCACTGGCATCGGTCCGAAGCTCTGTAGGTGATGCTGTGTCGAAATGAGCCAGTATTGGTGGCGTAGTCAGCAGATGGATAAGAGCCGAAAAGGCGTCCGCTTGCTCTATACCCCATGCGAAGGGAACGTCCTTCTTTAGGAGATCAGTAAGCGGTCAAGCGATGTCGGCGAAGTTGCGGACAAATCGACGAAAATAGGAACATAGCCCTACAAAACTTCGGACGTCCTTGGTTGAGCGTGGTTCAGTAAATTGTTGTACTGCTCGCACCTTTTCGGGATCTGGTTGAACACCCTCGGCACTGACAAGGTGGCCGAGTATGGTGATTTGGCGACGTCCGAAATGGCACTTTTCAGAATTGAGCTGGAGAGCAGCTCTTCGAAAAACATCCAGAACGGCTGACAGACGTGTTATATGGCTGTCAAAGGTGGGTGAAAAGACGATGACGTCGTCTAAATAACATAAGCAGATGGACCACTTATATCCTCGGAGAAGGGAGTCCATCATGCGCTCGAAAGTTGCCGGCGCATTACACAGTCCAAACGCCATGACTTTGAACTGGTAGAGGCCGTCGGGTGTAACGAAAGTGGTTTTAACACGATCCATGGGGTCGACGGAAATTCGCCAATAGCCGGATCGAAGGTCGATAGACGAAAAGTATTGGGCACCATGGAGGCAATCGAGGGCGTCATCAATCCGAGGCAAAGGGTAGACATCTTTGTTGGTCACTTTGTTTAAATGGCGATAGTCCACGCAAAAGCGCCAGCTGCCATCTTTCTTCTCAACGAGCACGACTGGGGAGGCCCAGGGGCTGGATAAGGGTTCTATTACGTCTTTAGTAATCATTTTATCCACTTCATTTTGAAATACTTGGCTTTCCTTGTAAGATACGCGATATGGACGCCGCCGTATAGGACTGGCATTACCAGTGTTGATCCAGTGAGTCACTGCAGTTGTTTGGCTGAGAGGGCGGTGGTCAAAGTCGAAAACGTCTCTATATGATGTTAGCAGACTACGGAGGCTGGCAGCTTGCACTGCAGTGAGGTCGGGAGCAATCATCTTGTTAATGTCATCTGCAGGTAGAGTGTAATTGCGGCCAAGACAGGGGGATGTAGTATCGGTGTCCAAACCAGTAACGTTGCAGCTGTCAAGTGGAGATAGGGTGGCCAAAGACATGTCTTGCGGAATAACTTGAGTCAAGAGACTCACGTTGAGTAGTGGTATAACCAGTGTATTATTAGTGACGGCGACAACAGTGTGAGCAAGGGCGACGTCTCGGGCCATCAGTACGTCGACTATAGGAGTGACGAGGTAGTCACCGTCGGGCACATGACGTGAGCACGACAAAGTGACATATGTAGCAGCTTGCGGAGGCAAGCGAACGTGGTGACGAAAGCGTAAACGGGGAGAATAGTCTGCTGGAAAATCGGCAAACTGCGGCAGTTCAAGCTGAAGTGCACCAGTGGCACAATCAATGAGCGCAGAATGACGTGACAGGAAGTCCAAACCAAGTATTAGATCATGAGGACACATTTCAATGACGGCAAACTGAACTAATGTAGGATGACCAGCGATGGACACACGGGCCATGCACATCCCTTGAACATCAGGGGTCCTCCCATCAGCGACACGAAGTTTGTGGGAAGCGGCAGGCGTGAGCACTTTATGTAGGCGTCGGCGAAGGTTCGCGCTCATTACAGAAATGTGCGCTCCAGTATCTATAAGGGCAGAAATAGGCACACCGTCAACGGCAACGTCTAACAAATTTTGTCTCGTCGGAAGCGTTAAGAGAGGATTTGTGGAGGGAGTCGAAGATGCAACGTCACCTCCGGGCGCTGCACCGTTTAGTTTTCCAGGTAGGCAGGAGCGGGGTTGAATGGAGATGACGGCCTGCGAGTCTGCGGTGAGCGAGACGACTGGCGACGTCCTGGAGGCGAACGCGACTGATGACCATGCGGTGACGGAGATCGGCTGTTGAACCTTCTGTAGTTGTTTTGCGGAGAAGGCTGCACGGCAGACGCGAAGCGGGTGCTGTCCTGTCGGTAGTGAGGTTGAGATGAAGTCCGAGGTGGCGAGGACCAGCGGTAATTGCAGTAACGGACGACATGACCGATACGGTGGCAATGAAAACAAATTGGTCGATTGTCGACGGTTCTCCACGCCGCAGGGTAGCGAAATCGGGCCGTAAACTGCTGCTCGCGATAGGACGAGGGTGGACGCCATGAAGCTCGCTGCGGGCTGGGCAAAGCGCACACCGAGGGAATACCTATGCTGGCGAGTTCTTGGCGGACGATAGCTTCAACCATGTTAGCAGTGAGTGGGGTGGTGTCACTTGCAGCGGTGTGAGCTGGAGCAGAGGCAATGGCTTCAAGTTCGCGCCGTACAATTCGGGTCACCTGATCCGATGAATCTAGAGGTGGTGGCTGTGTTCTTGCACGGTCTTCGCAAGATGATGTTGCAGCCGTATTCGGAAGGCGGATGAACACGCTGTTAATCCGCCGGCTCTTCGCTTGCTCAAAGCGCCGACATTCTTTTATAATGGCGTCCACTGTAGAAAAGTTTTTGCAGATGAGGAGGTTGAATGCGTCATCCGCAATCCCCTTAAGAATATGCCCGACCTTGTCAGCCTCCGGCATATCGGCATTGGCTTTGCGACACAACGACAACACATCTTTTATATAGGAGACGTAAGACTCGGTCGAGGTCTGCGCCCGAGACGCGAGCATTTTGTTCGCGGCCATTTTTCTTCCAATCGGCTTTCCGAACAGGTCTAGCATTTTCTCCCTGCACACTACCCAACTCACAAGTTCTGTTTCATAGTTCTCATACCACGATTTGGCGGTTCCCCTAAGATAGAATAACAGGTTTGCCAGCATAAGAGTCGGGCCCCATCGGTATCGAGCACTCACACGTTCGTACTCTGCCAGCCAATATTCAACGTCAACTTCATCTGGATCGCCGGAACCGCTGAACGTGCCAGGATCCGGCGGGGGTTCGAGCACAAAGGTTGTGGTCGCAGAAGGGGATGTAGTTACCGCATCATCTCCGGCCGCAGGAACACCAGGAGCAGATGCAGACGCCGTACTCTCCATCATCGTTGTGGAATGACCCTTCAAACGTCGGCCGCTGCGAAGTTCCGTTGCGAGGCGGTTACCCAGCACTTCCACCAAATGTGACGGGGCAAGGTCTTGGCTTAAAGGACAGCGTCCACCGAGAATCGGCAGCAGAACAAGATGTCTGAGTTGCCTCTCGTGCAAGCGCCTAAAGCACAGGCGTCTTCTTCATCTTCGCTAAGTGCCACGCTTGCTCCTGTCGATGATGCACCGTAACATTATTATTATTATTATTATTATTATTATTGTTGTTGTTGTTGTTGTTATTATTATTACTATTATTTTTATTATTGCTGTTGTCGTTGTTGTTCCATCATCTTAGGGGCTTCTTTTTTTGTGCTGGAGGACTTGAGGGGCTAAAAGGGGTGCTTTAAAATTTATTTATGCAGTGATCCAGTTTCCGAAAGCTGCCATACGGACGAATAGGTACAAAAGGCAAGAAAGAACACCGCGAAAAATGAAAAGCGGTAATACAAAACGCCGTCCAGGATAAATTAATAAGCAACTTTATGCCTCCAACCCATGCATCCATTTCGTCGGGCAATCCAAGCCAGCCTGTAAACCTTGCAGTTCTTGCCATTGATTTCTTGCTGGCCGCCGCCAGAGCTCTATGTTAGAACCCCCGTGAATAAAGCCCAAATGAACAAATAAATAAATGCAGCATCACATCTAACTTAGCTGCATCCTGCGCAAACAAAAAAGGTTTTCAGAAAGTCGAACAAGTGTGACGAACGCATACTTTTCGGCACACAACGCGTAAGTAGAAAAGCATGGCCATGAATGTTGTCAAACAAACAAATAAAAGCAGAAAAGCAGGATCAATCGGCAACGCCTTAGCTCAGCAATCCGAAAGAACCGTGGCAGTCAGCGCCTTCTTCTGAAGCAAGACGACGTGTCACGTGGAATTCCATGTCATTTCTGCTTTTCGAAGAAGACGCCTGCTGCAGCAGGCATACAGCTTGTCTTCCAGGGGCGAAGCTGCTTATGGCTTGGGTCTGTACATCATCCGATGTATGTAGTAGTGTAGGTAAACACCGGTGGCACATACCCGCTCTACAGTGGGCATGTGCCACAGGGGATGCGATATACGAGATGGCGGTACTTGGATTGTTAACTGAATGAACACATGGACGGACACAGAGACCAGCGGACGAACATACGGATGGACACACGAATGGACGGACAGACGGATGGACGAACTGACGGACGGTCGCATGCACAGACGGACGGATGCATGGACGGTCGCGCGGACCGATGGAAGCAAAAACGAACGAATGGACAGAAGCACGGACTGGCTAACTGGCCATCTTCGCCCCACTCATCATCATCCACTCCGTGGATACGCCATGATTTTTTTTTCGTGGCACTTGAACCACCACAACACAGATATTTCTTTTTGTCCAATGTAGCCGTAGAAACCTGTTCAGCCGACGCATTGTACAATATTGATTACGTGTTCTCTACTCACACAGGAAAGCATAGTAGTTTATTTCGCTAAAAATGAGACGTATTCCAGATATTGCTAATATAGAGTAAATGTATAGGTATTACTGGGGTTGATCAGGTCTTCTTTTCGAAAATCATAATGCTCTCTTTTTTTTGCTGTTTGGCAAAAAAAAGAAAAACGGAGTGACACCATGCTCTTGGAAGGTAATATTTTTTTTACGCGTCAGCAAAAGCGAGAAATAAGAGGTGAAATATTGCTATACAACATTGCCGTCTTCCTGGACTCTATTTTGCTGCGTCTCCGTCTTTCTTGAAGAAATACAGCATATCGACGGACTGAATGATGATGAGCGGGGCGAAGCGTCCGTGCGTTTATTCGTGCATCCGTCCATCAGTCCTACCATGGGTCAATAGTCCGTTCGTGCGTTTGTCCGTCTGTCTACGTGTATGTCCGTCTGTCTAGTGAACACTCCAAGTACCACCACCTCACATTTTTTCATTATATATTGATAATACACAAGTTCAGCCATCTAGCAGACATTCTAAAAACTAAACTCTCCTGTAGAAAGTACACGAGAGAGGTGGTTACTGGTTACTACAGAGGACGATCGGGTGGCGCCTTAAGGAGCTTCACCCCTAAAAAAGTTCGTCACGTGCACTTCCGGTCACACATGACACAACCGCCATATTTGCTGCTCCGTTCTTCACAGGGGCGTGCGCGTAAGCAGGTGTTTGATGTGTAGCGACACCACAGACCCATGCTGAGGGGGGGGGGGGCATGCCTCACCGTGCATGCCTAAGCCATTACCGGAGAAAAGGGGATCCTAAGGGTTGAGTCACCGCCGGATTATTGGACCTTTAAAGACCCTCAGTGGAGGCAAAACACCCCTTTGTCCCCGGCTTTACGTAGATGGCACACCTGGGCTGACCTACCTAGTGGCATTTTCTTAACTGTGTTTAGAAAAAGAGGTTAATGATTAGGAGTACTCGGTACTCTACTGTGGGAGAGCATGAAGCCGTCCCGTGGGCCTCTCTTCTCTACGCTCTCTTCGCTTCCGTTCATCCTGAATGGTTCCTTGTTTAGAAAAAAAAATTCCCGCAGCTTCCCTCGGGGGAACACTGAGGAGGATGCGGAGCATATAATTGGTTAACGGGGTGTTAAAGTGCGACTTACTTGGGTCGATGGCTAAATTGGTTAACGTGGTTGTGAAATGGGGTGTTAAATTGCGACTTACTTGGGTCGATGGCTAAATTGGTTAACGTGGTTGTAGGAGGGGCTGTTAAATGAGTGAACACGTACACACGTATGCGAAAGGGTGGCGCTGGTCGAAGGGACGTCGATCATTGTGTTTGTGGATTCGTTGGAATTCATTTCACCGCGACCTTGGACGTCGACGCGCCGTACAAACCAACCGACGAGCGGCAACTGAGCGAGCCAGCGCCGACCTTGAGTATATATACAGCTCGACGGCGCATGCACTGTAAGCTGTTGAATGTTCTCGAAGCGCGACGCCACATGCGCGTCCACTGGAGAATCAGGAGAATTGTAGATGTCGAACGCGGTGTGTAGAGGAGGAAGGGTGCACAGATGGTGGACGAGTGAAGCGCACGCGGTGTGTAGAGGAGGAAGGGATGCACAGATGGTGGAAGAGTGGGCGACGGCGCGACGGCGCATGCGCGCGCGTCAGCTGTCGAATGTTCGAGAAGCGGTGCGGACGGCGCGGACGGCGCACTACAAGGCGCGAGTATAAGATGCTTCCGCATCTAAAATTTATTTACAGCATGTACAGAACACAAAGGCTTCATACCATTCCTCGGTCATCATTTCGTTTTTTTTTTGATTCGCAATGAATCCAACCTGTCTCTTACTCATTCAGTTTATTTCTAGCCTTCCTGGCGGCGAGAGTTAACTCGTGTGGTTACTCACCTTTGGGTGATTATATTTGATTATACCAGCTATTCACGGCTGCCGTCTGCAGCCTCACACAAGTGCTTCCGCGTCTTTTATTTTAACTCTATGGTGCCTGGCCGCCATTGTTGCCGAAACAACAAAAAATGTAAAGGGATCACCGTCGTTCTTCGTCTACTCGATCACCTTCCTAAAAAAAAGGCAGCATATCTACGGGGTGAATGATGGAGAGTGTGGCGAAGCATCCGCCCGTCCATTCGTTTTTGCTTCCGTACATCCACGCGTCCGTCTGTGTGACCACCCATGCGTCCATCCGCCCGTCCATGTGTCCGTCTCTTCGTGCGGCCACACGTCCACCCGTGCGTCCATCCATGCGTTCGTCCATGCGTCCATCCGTCCGCGCTGCCATCCGTGCGTCCATCCATGCATCTTTCTGTGTGTCCGTTCGTTAATCTAGTCAACACTCCAAGTACCACCATCTCGCATCATTTCATCCTATATTCCACATATAGAAGCACCGCCATCCAGCGGCGATTCCCAGCACTGAACGAGAGGTAGCACACGCACACTTTCTTACGGCTTGCGCTTCTTGTCTACTTCCCACCTTTAACCACCTCGAGTTCACGGTATATACTAGTTCACTGTAATCATGGCACGGCGACGCAACGCTCACTAAACATTTCAAAAACCAAGGAGGTTACGCCCAGAGAATATAACGTAGCGACCCTTTCTTGTCAGATAGTGCTCAATGTGCATGCCAATGGCTGCTAATGGGGAATGAGAGACAGGAGAATTGGGCTTTTAGCTCACGCGCCCGCTGCGAATTTTTTATTGTTCAACAACGCACAGGAGAAATATCCCACCGGCACCAGCTTGCAGGTCAAAAGGTAAGACTGCTTATGCACTACGACTACGACGAGGGATGGACGGTTGCCGCTTTAAGGAGCTTTGCCCCTGAAAAGGTGTGCACCGACGAACTCGCATACTTCAACTGCCCCGGCTTGTCATTTCCAAAATTTCATGTCATTCACAGTGAAGCACTAGATAAACCAGCCAGATCTATTCGTCCACCATTTGTTGTGTCAGAGTCATTGACCGAAGTCTTCGGATCAGTCTACAAGGTAACTAAGGTTGCGAGTAGTGACCCTCTCCTTGAACTACCTCTGAAGCAACAGTTTGAAAAACTTGGCAATCTAGGAGCAATCGGTAACACTTCAATATCAGTTTTAGCTCACCAATCTATGAGTACATTATGCGGAATCGTCTTAGAAGCAGACCTCCTTGAACTGACCGAACAAAAACTTTTAGATGGGTGTAAAGATCCAAATTTCACTGATGTGATACGAATCATCGACATATGTGACAAAAAAGAAATACTCACTAAGACCTTATATCGACATTTGCATGCAATGTACTACCTTCAGATATAGAAACAGGTTACATTTAACTCGCTGTTCGCCCATACATACCAAATCCTAGGCAATGTTTCGCATGGAAGAGATTCAGCCACGGCTCCCAAAGCTGCTAAAGTAGAGAAACTTCCGCAAGCTCTGTGCATCAAGGACTTCTCTTTGATAACTGTACAAACACGCCTCACTGTGTCATCTGTGATGGCAATCTTGTAGCGTACTCGCGTTTATGTCCAAAGTGAAAAAATGATATTATAACGTTCAGCGTAAAAGAGAACATGTTATTTAAGGAAGCGCGAAAAGGTGCGCACTTTTCTACGCAACATCCTATGCTGATGTGGCGCGCGGGGAGGGGAGGGGCAACGTGGCACCAGCCCTTCCACTCTCTCGGCCTGCACAGAGCTAGCCGTCAGCTGTGGCACTTGGCCCCTTAGTGGTGGCAGCCCAGACTGTTACGCCAGCTCGCGAACAGCTACGAGCACCCGCAGGGTCGTCAGGTACTAAGGCGTCGTATCACGAGATGATGTCCCAAACCCGAACCACTGGCTCGTGCATGCGGGCATCCAGTGCCTCCTAGGAGGCAATGAACACCATGGTACCCCTAGTGAGTGAGTGAAACAACTTTATTGACGATCCGGCATAAAGGGGGAAGGGGTAGGGGGATTAAAGCGAGACACTAGCGTGCTCGGACGTCCCGGAGTTGCAGCCTACTCGCGTCGAACCCGTGGGGGCACCGCTTTCGACCACTGGCGTTCCGGGATGCTAAGCACGTGCTGCACCACATCTCTGATTGCCTGGCTCTCGGCTAATGATTTTGCTGCTTATGGCACTTGGCATTACTTCTTGGTTACCCGGCGGTGGTGCACAGTCCCAAAGGAGGTGTCTCTGGGTGGCTCGCGCCTTCTTGCAGTGTTGGCATACATCAGTGGTGTAAACCTCCGGGCAAACGTGCTTTGCCCAGGCGGGGGTCCGTATTGCTTGTACTCTCGGTGAGGTCTCGGTGAGGCAGTGGGTGGAGGCGTCTGCTCGTTCTGTATCACTGCAGAACGTCGGCGTAGGTTGTGATAAAATACTCTCCGTCTTCGGCATCGGGTCGTTGCGGCTCCGAGGAATACGTTGACAGAGACCCACGGCTAGTTAGCGCGTGTGCCTCCGTATCTGCCTCCTCGTTGCGGTTCGGGTCCACGTCCAGCTCCTCAGCGTGCGCAGGAAACCACTGGACGGCAATGTTGGTTTCCGGTCTTGCTATAGTTGAACATACTCTTGCAGTGGTTCCATGGACGTTGTTTGTAGCAAAGTTGACTATTGCCGTCTTCGAGTCGGTGAGGACCGTGCGGCAATCCGGGATCGCTAGTGCCAGTGTGTTTGCAAACTCCTCGGCTTGCGTGGGCGACTTGCACTGTGTGCTTCCCGATGTTGTGAGTACTCCAGTGTCTGCTGCAATGACTGCTGCTGCGTACGTGTTTGGCCGGTGGCTAGTAACGAAAGCTTGACGTGGCTCTTTGGAGTGCCAGGAAGACAAAAAAAACCTAGTAACAGGGCCCGATGATGCCTCTGTTACTTAAACTGAGATATCCTTTCTAAACAACAGAACCCTATTTTTCCTACACACAGAACTACATTACTTTCATGATGAACACACAAATTATACAATAGGACGTTAGGGGCCTTCTCATGAACCTTAACGGTGTCCAAGAACTGCTATGCATACATTCGCCAGAAGTGCTGTACGTACAAGAAACACGCTTAAAATCTAAACACACCGAATTTCGTCGTAGCCATATCATTTTCCAAAAGACCCGTGATGACGCTATAGCATCATTTGGAGGTGTAGCCATTGTGGTTATTCCAGGGATTTTATGCATGCACTTACCATTTCGATCGTCCTTTAAAGCAGTGGCTGTTCGATCGATACTCTATATAAAACTCGTCATCTTTCGCTCTCTGTACATACCGCCACATTACCAACTGCATAAACGTGAATTCCAATCCTTGATAAATAAAATTCCCGAGCCGTATCTTGTCTTGGGAGACATTAATGCGCATCGTAGCCTGTTGGGAGACTCTCGTTGCGACGCGCGAGGTCGCCTAATCGAACATTTCCTTCTGGAGCCTGCCTCCTGAATCGGAAAGGGTCTACATATTACAGCCTCGCTAACAATGCCTACTCCTCCACAGACCAAGGCCTTGTATGTCCATCGCTGTAGCATTTCAGAAATGTTGCATTTCTTCTCGATTGAAATGCGACTGCAGCGGCCGTAATCGGTCATGCAAGCTTCGTGTTAGTACCGCAGTACCACCACGGCGGCTCATGTAAGGTCTACGCCTTAAAATGATTTCTCTATGCAGAAATATATTACATAATTGTTTCTAGCTATTTAATTCTGTTACAGTGCATTTAGTCATTTTCATTCATATTCAGTCCATTTGTGTGAACAAGGAAAACACGAAAGAACGGATTTGGTAATACGGCAGTCCCTTCGCATCAGCAGTGTCATGGTAAATGCGCCCACTTTATTTGATCCGGATCTGAGTCACCGCGGCTCTCTGAGTCACCACGGCCAATATGTTTGTATCTCACCGCTTGGTTGTTCCTTGCCGAGACTAAAGTCTGCTCGGAGAACCGCAGAAAGGAACGCGTGCTCGAAGAAGAGAAATGCATACACTGCTACGGGACTTTCATATTGATCCCTTCATACTCTCCCTGTGAGACCAGACAACAGAATACAAAGTTGCCACATCCTGTCGGCCACTATACAGGGCGCGCAAACAGTCGGAGAACAATGTCCACGCCGCTCCTACGCAGCCTGTACATAGCTACTCGTCTGAATAAAATGCATTGCGAATGCTAAACGCACACTCGCTGTTCCCTGAAGCATGGTAGAGTGTATTCTGTGCGATAAAACGGTACGTGACGCGTAAATTGAAACGCCACGACTGAAACACGAGTTGATATTGAAAGAACGCATGCGGGCAGAGAGCGACGGTGCTGCCTGTGCAACAATGCCCGCGCTTTCGTATGCGTGTCGTATGCGTGTCGTTTCAATTGACCCATGTTTGCTGGGGCTCTCTGTTCCAGCTCTGTTTGCCCTAAGTCTCGTTACGAACAAAGAACTTAATTGAGTAATGGCCTTGAGGGCATTCAGGGCGGCACATGTTGGGAGATGGTTCGTGCTTTCACGCCGTATTGTTCGTCGTACTTAGTAGTGTGGCTATATATAATTCGAAGCGTTGGCTTGCGTACGGCAAGCACTTTTGGCGTATATCTATCTATCTATCTATCTATCTATCTATCTATCTATCTATCTATCTATCTATCTATCTATCTATCTATCTATCTATCTATCTATCTATCTATCTATCTGTGCACATACATCTGGGTGCTGTAGTGATCACCCCCTTAACTTCGGGAACGAAAATTAGTTTGGGAGGGTTAGATGGTTTGAAAAATACGACTCGCTGGTCCTTACATAAATAACGTCACTTTCCTGTCGCGTGCATCATCAAAAGCTTTTCGTCAGGCAGTGACCCACACCTTCGAGGGGGGGGGGGTATGTGCCACAGTTGATTGACACTTTATATCTACCCTGGAACGGTGAGAAGAAGCATGGGTAATATCAATGCGTGAGCGTTAAGAAAAAGTTGGCATCGCCTGCGGTGGCCCAATGAATGTGAAGAAAAAATGTCAGGGTACCAGAAGTAATCATCAAGTTCCTGCAGTCTGCTTCGCAACCAAGTATTATACTACAGAGCCACGCCAGGTCCCGCTACTGCTTTTCAAATAGGCCATGATGTTCGTGAAGCATCAATTCAGGGGGCAGCGATGGCTATCCAATTTGATAAACATAATATGTGTACTGTTACGTACAGTTTTCACGTTGGATTAAGGTCAATTGTAGTTAAGCGCAATGTACTCAAGGTGCTTGGCAGTTTAATTAGTGCATTAATTGGTGCTAAAATTAGTGAATTGCCATGAAGTGAATAACGACAAGGGGGCAAAACTATAGGTAGGTCCAAGGTCCTTTATGACGACGTTGAAGTCACCGACCAGTATAAATTACTTACAGGTGGACTGACGGAGTCACGGGTGGATGAACAGGTGGACGTATGCACGAACGCACGGATGATCGGACGCAAGGATGTATGGAAGGTCACATGGATGGACGAATTGACACAGTGGTGGTGGAGAGATGGATGGACGGATATACGGACAAATGGAGCGCAACGGTGATCATGAAGTAGGTTGTTTACACATATGGTCTTGTTTTTTGCTGGGCAGGTGTTCAGTTTTGGTGCGGGTTTTGAGGGGCGTGATGGATCGTAACAATAGGTCGACCCTAAGGATCTTCGTCCCTAAAAGTGGACATCGGCAGCGTAGACCAAATGAGCAAATGGAATAAATATCATGGTCACAACAGGAATCGTACCAGAGCATTCTGCTAGGCGATCAATCATTCTGTTACAAAACCACGTCATGTCTTGGAACAGCTTTTCAAGTTGACCGTAATGTTCGTGAAAATGTAAATTCTGGCTGAAGTTCTGGCTATCCAATTTCATAACCTGTACGTACGTACTTCTATCAAACAGCCGTCACATCAGGTAAATGACCATTGCAGTGAAGTGCCATCCGCTGATGCTAATTCATAAAGCAGTGTCCAGGACTGCCATCCTTGCGGGCACAAGCACTACACATCA
The DNA here is from genome assembly GCF_043290135.1 of Rhipicephalus microplus. NCBI lineage: Eukaryota > Metazoa > Arthropoda > Arachnida > Ixodida > Ixodidae > Rhipicephalus > Rhipicephalus microplus. The sequence goes on along the minus strand of NC_134709.1, from coordinate 78,925,071 downwards.
ACATAACGTGTCTGCTATCGCTAATACCAATGTTGCTGTTGGCATCGTCATGCAACGGCAAACATGTTACTGTTTAAAATATGTCTGTGTGTACAACATTTGTACATATGCTTGGCGGAATTTCGTAAGGTTGTGCTAAAAAACATTACAGCACAGTTATCTTTCCTTCGAATATTTCACATATTATCGATTATCAAATTACGTGGGATCTGCAAAGTTCAATATTGATAACTGTGATATGTTCGCATGTTAAACTGAGGCGCCGAAATAGGATGGGCAATTTCGCGTGCTCTCTATATGAGGGATTTGTCAATCCTCCGGGTAAAGTACTCGATGCACTGCTTCCATGGTTTGTGTGGTAAAGAGAAAGCGCGAAGTACAGAACTTTTGTTGTCATTCACTCCAACCGTTGACGCACGCAATCTGCGAACATGGCGCAACCTGGAAAAATAAGTGAAACGGTGTAAAATGAGAAGTTCAACAGTATTGCCTTTTTAGAAAGAAAATAATGAAGCTTGTATTTCCCGGCCAATCTAGAAAATTCAAAGCCTACTTGATAATCAGGATGACACTATGCTGGGCATTTTACGACACTTGTCTGCTGCGTGATGACGTCGGACACATAAGCGATGAAAGATCACAATGTTTGCGTTTCAACAACAAATTAGCGTATGCCCTGTGTTTTACTACATGCAACAACAAAGTACGCAGTATGTTATATAGATATGTTTTTAACAATATTGAGAACAACATTATTTGAATGATTGCATGCGGCGGCTTCTAGAAATCTACTTGCATACCGTCGATGTACCCACTATCTCGACCGGTTCCCAAACGATGCTGCTTAATTTTGTGAAGTTGTTAAGGGTGGTAGCAAATATTTACCTTGTTAAATTGACCATTGATAGCAAGACCTTATCACACATATGTATATTGTTTTTTGGCATTTTTGGAGTTTTATCTAAATTTCAATTTGAACCCCTCGGACTGCCAAAACGTTTTGCAGAAGAGTGGTGTTTGTATTGACTCCTTCGTCGCTCCTATTCTTAGCGACTCGTTTTTAGCTCACGAAATTGTACTTCAAGTGCAAGGCACCACTGTTTTCGGGATATAGGTTATGACTTTCCTATATATTTATTTATTTATTTTATTTATACATACTGCCAGTCCCAATGGGGACTATTGCAGGAGGGCAACCAAAAGATACTATAGATACACTTACATTGAAAAAGTGAAAATGTATGACTACAGATCTTATACAATATTACATGGATTATATGGGAGCATAAACAATGTGGTGAAAAACATTTAGAACACAGATTTGGTACATAATAGACGGTTATTAATAACATTCAAGAAATATCACTAATAAACATGAAAGACTTTTCCATGCGTACGACACTGATATACTTATCATGATCAAAAGGCACTCAAGAATTGAGCAAAAAAAATCAATTTAACTCTGGGTGGCACGAATATGATTATTAAGCAACAGCAAAAATGTATTCAAATCTTTACTATTGTTTACACAGCCGGGTAATCTATTCCATTCTCTGATTGACTGTGGGAAGAAAGAATACCTGAAGCAGTTGCTGTTGAAACGGTATTCCTGTAAAGTTAATGGATGTTTATGGCGTGACTGTCTAGTTTCCAAAATTGATATGAACCTAGAGCTGTCGATGTTTAGCTGTTTATGAATGAGTTGAAAGAGCATTTTTAAACGTGAGAGTTGAGCGCGATTTCGCAATGTTAGTAACCCAGCTTTTGCGATTAATTCAGTAGGTGAATCGAGCAGACTGTATTTGTTGTAAATAAATCTAACCGCCTTTCTTTGTACACTTTCTAGCTTTTTAATTAAGTTATTTGTGGCCGGGAACCAGACTACGTTAGCGTATTCTATTGTAGGTCGAATGAAGGTTTTATAGGCTAAGAGTTTTGTTTGAGGTGGTGCGGATTGTAGTCGTGTTTTAAGAAAAAATAGTCTTTTTAAGGCTGAGGTTGTAACGTAATTAACATGTGCCTCCCATCTAAGGTCACAAGAAATGACTAGTCCAAGATACTTATGCTGTTTCAGGGAAGTTAGTTGCGTGCCGCCAATAGTGTAGGCAAAATTTGAAATGTTTTGTCTACGGGTTATTCTTAACAAGGCTGATTTTTTTACGTTTAATGTCATCTGCCATTTCGTGCACCAATCTGACACTGATAATAGAGCATTGCTGAGGACCATATGATCTGAAGGGGAGTTAATTTCTTTGTAAATAATACAATCGTCTGCGAAAAGCTTTATGTTCGTCCCGATGGATTGAGGCAAATCGTTGATAAAAATCAGAAATAGAATAGGAGCTAGGACGCCGCCCTGTGGTACACCTGAGGTAACTTCCGTTAGTTCCGATGTTTGCTGGTCTATTTTCACAAACTGCGTCCGCTTGGTTAGATATGCTCTAATCCAGTTTGGGATTGGTCCTTTACCTATTGTCACCTGCAATTTTTCCATGAGCTTTTGATGCGAAACCCGGTCAAATGCTTTAGAAAAGTTGAGTGAGATGAGGTCGATCTGCTTTTGATGGTGAATGGCCGATGACAATTCATGTATTAATTCGGTAAGCTGCGTAACGGTGGAAAGACCTTTACGAAACCCGTGCTGAGATGGTGTCAAAATGTTCTCGTTTTCAAGGTAAGTAGTTATATGTTTAAGAATAACATGCTCAAATATTTTACAGATTGTGCTTGTTAAGGATATCGGGCGATAATTAGCGACGTCAGCTTCACTACTCGATTTGTGAATTGGTATGACCTGTGCTATTTTCCAGTCATTGGGCAGTGAAGATTTTGTTAGGGACATGTTAAATATAATGAACAGATATTTAGTTACCCATTCGGCATAACGTGTGAGAAACTCATTAGGTATATTATCAGGCCCTGGTTGTTTCTTGATCTTCGTTTTTAGCAAAAGGTCAAATATACCTGCTTCGTTTATACGAAGAGGTTCAATGGGGTCTACTCCATGAATTTCGAGAGGCGGTGGGATATCGTTATCTGTAGTGAAAACTGAGTGGAATTAGTTATTGAACAGATTAGCTCGGTCTCTACTTTCTTCTGGAGACATTGTACTATATTTTTTATTTTTTGGATTTAGGTAGTTCCAGAATTTTTGAGGTGCATCATTAAGAAAATTAGGTAGAGTATAAGAAAAGTAGTGATTCTTAGCTGCTTTAATTGGAGACTTCATTGAACTGATGGCTTCCGCAAGGTTTTTACCAGTTATGGGATTCGATGTTTGTTTGAAAGACTTTCTTAGGCGCTTTACTTTACGTTTAGCATGAATAATGTCGCGGTTTATCCATGGATTGAATTGTCTTTTTTTCTTTGTTTTAGAAGGTATATAGTGAGAGACGCAATACGAAACAATTTCTTTAAATTTCTGCCACAACGTTTCGATATCAACATCCGGATTATCAGCAAGCTGCTCGAATGAGCTAAATTTGTATGATAAGTGGTCCAGTACACTAGTGTCATCAGCGTTGCTGAAATCAAGAATTGACAAAACTGAATTTGAATTCTTGATACGTTTATGCAAGGGAATCGAACACAATACTATCTTGTGATCTGATATACCATCAGTTAGCTCAATGATGGCTTTATCAGCAGGAAAGTGGTCACTAATAAAAACTAGGTCAAGTATATTTGAGGAACACCCTTGTACACGAGTGGGCTCATTAACAATTTGGGAGAGGTTGAATGTCAGCATAGTATCAATAATAATGTCAGACGAAGATGATTGATGGTTCATGGTGAGCCAGTCGATATCAGGGAGGTTAAAATCGCCAACAAGTATAAGCCTACATGCAAGAGCGTGAATGTGCAGGTATTTATACAGGGAATGCATTGCTTCCGAGTGTGACGAGGGGCTCCGATAAACGCAACCAATTACCATTGGACAGGCAGTCAAGTGCATTTTACAAAAAACTGCTTCCACCGAATCGACATTGGGGAAGGCCGTGAAGGCGATATCTTTTCTTATTAGGATGGCCACACCTCCACCCCGTGTAGCTCTCTCTTTACGTAAGATTACATAGTTGGGTGGCGTTATTTCGAAGTCCCTGACGTCACTTGACAGCCACGTTTCGGTGAGTGCGACAAAGTCGGGATCTGTGCTGAGTAAAAATGATTCTAGGCAGGTTGTCTTTAGAAAAATGCTGCGAACGTTTATGTTTGCAAACTTTACTTGGTGCGTGACTGAGTGTTGCGTGGTCGCAACGCGCGCACATGGGATTCTTCGTTTTTTGCTGAGGGTTGCGCTTAACAGGCCGAATGCAGTTTACATCATTGTCCCATTCAAACACTTCGTTGTTGATTTTTAATTTGTCAAACACAAGATTTATCTTGTCACCTTCTAGTTTCCTTGCCTTAGCTGCTTGCCACAGTTTCTTTCTGATGTCGCGTACACGGGGAGTGAAATCTTCCCCCACCGCGATCTTTAATCCCGTTAATTTATAGCAATTCTTCAGTATGGTAGTCTTTTCCCGGAAATCTAAAAGCTTTAGTATTATCGGCCGTGCTTTGTTGGCAGAAGGTCTTCCTAGTCTATGTATCCGTTCGATAGCCACGGGTTCTAATTCGAGTACGTTCTTTATTACACATTCATTAACCATTTCATCAAGGTCCCTGTCATTTTCTTTGCCGTTCTCTGGAATTCCATACAGTATTAGATTAGACCGTCGCGAACGGTTTTCAAGGTCATCTAGCCTGTTTTCTATAGCAGAAAGTGATTGCTGTAATTTGTTTGCTGCGGTTACACATGAGGAAACCTTCTCATCAAGAGCTGCTACTTTTTCCAGTTTGGATTCTATGGCAGTGAGCCGGTCATTCTTAATTTCCTTGACATCATCAGCAATTTGTTGAATCTGTTTAAGGAGGAGGGTTAGGTCAGGTTCAGGTCCAGGGTTAGTTTCAACGTCTCCACAAAGTAACAGTAATTTCTTAATAAGAGACAGCATTTCAGTCAATATTAGGCAGAGCAGCCCTGGGCACGGCAGCACAACTAGACAAAGGTTATTTGAGCGAAAGCATTTGCCGTAATGTTTTCTCACCTGGACGATCAAAACAAACGGATTAG